>NW_012108842.1:297770-309934 GCF_000951045.1 Mandrillus leucophaeus
AGGCTGGAGAATACTTGTGTGATAATCAGTAAATAGTAAGGCTTCTTACTAACAAAGATAACTAGGTTTCTGTCCATCTGGACCACTTTTATCATAAAGTGCTTCCCTGATATGTACATTAAAGAAGGTTTATGACTTGACTTAGCTATTTTCCACAAAATTTATAAACTCATTGTATACTTTGCATACTTTTTGTGATACTAAAGGATTTCATGTTTCTATTTTATATTTAGAGAAGAAATGGATCAAAAGACCCTTGGAAAAAGATAAAAATTAGACATGATTATTTGAAGTATAGTATGTGGAATAATAATTATTACTTCAAACTATCGTCAATAAACACATTGAATTTCACCACATATCTATCAGGTAACTAAGTGATGCAGTTTCTTGTTTTAAAATAATTGGACATCTATATGTACATGTATGTTTAGCAAGATTAACAATACACTAAATCCCTTCATAATGAAATTCCTATATTATCACAATCAAAAATTAAGAACTTACATTTGTCATTAAAGGTCAAAAATGAGAATAGAAACTATATGAAATTTAGAATTTTAGTTCTTTTTTTTAGTACTCTGAATAATGATGATGATATTTTAATGGAAAATGCACTGAATTTATAGAATGCATTTGGCACTATGGTCACTTTCACAATATTTAGTTAGGCCATCAATGAACACGGGATGTGTTTCCATTTGTTTGCATCATCTATGATTTATTTCAGAAGAGTTTTGTGGCCTTCTTTGTGAAGAACTCTCACCTTCTTGGTTAAGTATATTTCTAAGTATTTATTTAATAATAATTATTACTGTTGCAGAAGTTTTTATATGGTTTGAGGTTTTTATTTGATTCTCAGCTTTGATGCCCATATAGCAAGAGCAAGACTAAGAAAAAAATCTCTAGAGGTGTCACATTACCTGACTTCAAACTATACTACAGGGCTATAGTTAACAAAACAGCATGGTACTGGTATAAAAACAAGCATGTAGACCAATTAAACAGAAGAGAGAATTCAGAAATAAAACTAAATACTTATAGCCAATTAGTCTTTGACAAAGCAAACAAAATCATAAAGTGGGGAAAGGACAACCTATTCAATAAATGGTGCTGGGATAATTGGCAAGTCACATGTAGAAGAAAGAAACTGTATACTCATCTCTCACCTTATACAAAGATCAACTCAACATGAATCAAATAATTAAATCTAAGACCTGGAAGTATAAAAATTGCAGAAGATAACATGTGAAAAACTCTTCTAGACATTGACTTAGGCAAAGACCTCATGACCAAGAACCCAAAAGCAAAGGCAACAAAAACAAAGATATATAGATGGAACTTAATTACACTAAAAAGCTTCTGAACAGCAAAAGAAATAATCAGCAAAGTAAGCAGACAACTCACAGAGTTAGAGAAAATCTTCACAAACTACACATCCCACAAAAGATTAATATCCACAGTCTACAAAGTACTTAAACAAATCAGCAGGAGAAAAACTAATAATCCCTAAAAACGTGGCCTAAGGACATGAATAGACAGTTTTCAAAAGAAGATATACAAATGGCAAATGGCCATAGTTTAAAAATCCAAAAATAGTAGATGTTGGCATGGTGCTAATAAGGGAACACATTTACACTACTGGTGGGAAAGCAAACTAGTACAACCACTATGGCAAACAATATGGATATCTCTTAAATAACTAAAAGTAGAACTGTCATTTGATCCAGCAATTCCACTGCTGGACATGTATCCAGAGGAAAAGAATTCATTGTATGAGAAAAACCCATATACACACGTTTATAGCAGCACAATTCACAATTGCAAAACTGTTGAACCAGCCTAGATTCCCATCAACCAATAGGTGGATAAAGAAAATGTGAGATAAATAGACACATGTGTGTGTGTGTATATACACACACATATACAATATATATATAATATATATGTGTGTATATATATAAAATATATATATATATATATCACATTTACTTTACCCACCCATTACTTTATCCATACATTCCATATGTACAAGGGAATACTACTCAGCCATCAAAAGAGACAAAATAAACCTGGATGTAGTTGGAGACCATTATTCTAAGTGAAGTAATTCAGGAATATAAAACCAAACAATGTATGCTCTCACTTATAAGTGGGACCGAAGCTTTTAGGACACAAAGGCATAAGAATGATATAATGGACTCTCGGAACTCAGAAGGAAGGGTAGGAGGGGGGTGAGGGATAAAACACTACACATTGGGTACAGTGTATATTGCTTGAGTAATGGGTGCAACAAAATCTGAAAAATCACCACTAAAGACCTTATCCATGTAACCAAAGACAAACTTTCACCTAAAAACTTTTGAATAACTAAAACAAAAAAGAATTTTAAAAGACGAATATTTTTAAATGATCAGAAAAAATAGAATTGGCTAAAAAAACCAAACACATTGTAAAATTAGTTCGTTTTGTAGTGGAAACTAGGTATGAGTTGCTATATTTCTAATTCCACATACTTTCCACTGGGAAATGACAGAAACTCTAAAATAGTAAGCATTTTTTATCAAAGCTTTTAGGAAAAAAAGTGACAATGAAGTTGGATGCACAATAAAAGCCAAGCAGCACTACTCATCTCAAAATATCAAGAGGAAGAGAGAGATTTTTTATACAATCTAATTATTTAATAGTTTCCTTAGAGACAGTTAAAACAACACAATCCTGCATGAAATGAATCCAAAGTATGCCGAGTATGTGCAAAATAGTACTGATACTGTCAGTGCACTTCTTAATGTTCTTGTTTACATGTACAATGTTGATATGTAGTTAAGCTTATTTTTTTTCATGTAAACTGTGAATTAGAACAATAAATTTCAATCGAAGCTCAATAAATTTCAATATAAACTCATATGGCTTTACATCATTTTTGTTTTCCCTAATGTTTTCCTCCTTGAAGTGAAATATTTCTAACAGTTAAACAGGTACTAAATATCTGAAAAAAAAAAATTGACTTGACAAGGTAAGTTTTGAAAGATGTTTTGTTACAAGAAGAAAGGAATCTTGTATCACAACCTATTCTTGTTGTAGTAAACTGAAGGAGTCCCATTTATCGGGTTTCCCAGCTTCCAGCCTCAGACGTAATTAATCTCTTTTTCCCTTCTTTCCTGTTCTAACAAACTTCCAGACACAAAACAGACATTTAGTGATGATGAATATCACAGTTGCCACACAGGCCAGCAGGAACCCAATCACATCCAAAGAGTGGTACTGGAACCAGGTGAGGTCGTGGGCTGCAACCCGAAGGTGTTTGGCTCCTTTATGGCGCATGACAAATTCAATCCAGAAGACTGCTCGATCCAGGGGCTTCACTGGTTGATCATGATGAATTCTTGATAATTTCATAGCATTCTCTTTATATCTAAATGATAAACACAAAGGTATCAACATTGAAAGTAAGTTAATTTGGCCAGGCGCAGTGGCTCAAACCTGTAATCCCAGTACTTTGGGAGGCCGAGGCACGCGGATCACAAGGTCAGGAAATCAAGACCATCCTGGCTAACATGGTGAAACCCCGTCTCTAGTAAAAATACAAAAACAAAAACAAAAACAAAAATTACCCAGGCGAGGTAGCACACACCTCTAGTCCCAGCTACTTGGGAGGCTGAGGCAGAAGAATCGCTTGAACCCAGGAGAGGGAGGTTGCAGTGAGCCAAGATTGCACCACTACACTCTCAAAAAAGAGTTAGAGAAAATCTTCACAAGCTACACATACCACGAAAGATTAATATTCACAGTCTATAAAGTACATAAACAAACGAGCTGTGAGTGAGTGAGACCTCCTCTCAAAAAGAAAAAAAAATAAACAAATAAATATAAAAAATAAAGTTAGTTAATTTGCTTGAGCATATCAAGTCCATGAAAGATTTTTAAAGTGTCATATGATTCAATGTAAATGTAATAGAATTGACATAGAATTTGCGTATTTTAATTTGAGTCATCATAGAAAGTTTGCCTTTTAAATTGTATTTCAGAATTGACAAATATTTTTAAAGTAAAAATGGAAATTCAGGTGAGAAAGTTACTTATTTGAGGCAGAGAACATATAAGCAATTTTATTTTTTTTTAATTTTTAGTTTTTTTGAGTACATAGTAGGTGTATATATTTATGAGGTACATGAGATGTTTTGATGCAGGCTGTTATGTGAAATAATCACATCATGAAGAAAAGGGTACCCATCGCTTAAGCATTTATCCTTTGTGTTATGAAATATCCAATTATGCTCCACTAGGTCTCAAACAGGCATTCACAATCATGCTCAGCATCATGAGTCATTTTAAGTGGTGAAAGATATATACTTAAAATACAGTTTGAGAATTATCATCCTTAAGTTTCTAAAGATGAATTGTGTTATATGGGTGAAATGCCTCATAGCCAGGAGCTCTGCTTCTATTCTAATCTTTTGTGTCCTACTGTTGCCCACCCAGTAACCAGAATGATTTTTTTTTTTTGGAAATTAAAGTCAGATTATGACACTGTCTTGATTAAGACTTTTGCCTGACTTTTCATCATATCAAGAATAAAATCCAACTCTGTTATTTGGTCCTCAAGATCCTCCATTATCAGACACTGGCAAGCCCTTCTCCAAACACTTTCCCATACACACTAGGTCTTCTAGGGACTTTGGCCTTATATTTTTCTTTAAGTTCCCATCTTAGCACCTTACACATTGTGTCCCTCTATCCATGCTTGGAGTAGTCTTTCTTGCAACAACCCAAGGCACGTTTGCATCTCTTTTTGAGGCAACCCTCTAAATGTTACCAATAAGAGAGGCTTTCCGTGGCCACTCTATATAGTACCCCTAGGATTTCCTGTATTTTGTGTACTTATTTTGAAATTATTTCACACTTAGAATCTTAAAATACATCATATGTCTTCTAAAATACAATTTAAGTATAAAACACATAAAATAAATATACACACACTAAGTGAAACAGCTCAAAAAGGTAAGATCATCTTAAACATTATTTTGAAGTGAAGATACCAATTTACCTATCTCTCAGATCATGATAGAGACAAATAAAATATGGAATACCCATATTATAAAATATATTGCTGTAAAAAGAAATGAAATGTTATACACACAACATAAATAAAGCTAAAAATCATAAAAACAACAAAAATTGTACTTGGTGAAAGAAGTCATTTACACAACATAATAAGTTGTGTGATTCTATTTACATGAAATATGTAGAGAGAATAATCTATAGAGAAGGAAAGAAAATTGGTGTTAGCCTAGGGCTAAGGTGTCATGGAAAGTGACTTCTATACCATTATGGTTTCTTTTATGTTGATAACAATGTTCTAAAATGATATAATGGTGACAGCTTCACGACTGCAAGCACACTAAATACATCTGGATTTTATACTTTAAGTAGGTTGTTTTTCTGTTGTGGAAATTAAATTTGATTGTGAAGTCTATTACAATAATGATAATAAAAATAAATTTTTCAGTGAGAAAACAGATATACTTTGAGACATTTTAAATATTGAATTAAAATATTTTATTATATGACTTCAAGTTTATCCTTCCTTTCTACTGTGGATTGATTATGTCACATTTATTTTAATATGTCTTCTTATCTATATCACTTTAAAATTAGTTTTGTGTAGGAAATTATTTCGATAATTGGTTATTCATTAAATGTATGTGGTTCAAAAAAATTTTTTAAATAACCACTCAACAATAAAAGCAGATTGCAGATTGTTTAAATTATTTAAATTCTTTCAAAATCAGTCTGTTATATAAAGGATAAAAATCATACTCACTTTTGACAAGAGAACCTATCTAAAAACACCACCGAGTAAAAAAAAAAAAAGTTATACTCACAAAGGGTCATTAATTACTGTCTTCAGTGCATTGAGTAAGTCTGTACTCGACATTGCGTTGAAGTTCAAACTAACAGCTGCACCCTTGGCCTTCATGTGTGCAATGTTATCAGGTTGATCTGCAAACAATGGAACGCCCACCATAGGGATTCCATGGTAGATCGCCTCGTAGATGCCATTGGCTCCACCATGTGTGATAAAAGCTCTGGTTTTTGGGTGACCTAGGATTGGATGAATTTTAGCAAAATTATTCATAGGAATAAAATGAGAAATGCACAATGGAAGAATCTGAATGTGACAGTGTTTCCTTGATAATACACTGAACTGAAATGAAGTTGCTTTTCAGACTTCAGAGGAAGGAACACTTAATTCTGCTGGAGATGTAAGTGAAGGCTGTGTGGTGTGTTTAACTTCAGATTGAAAAAATTAATACAATATTACCAATTGAAGTAACATAGAGTGAAATTTGAACAAGGAAATATAATGTGCAAAAGAGACACAAGCACAGAAAAGGGGTGGGCATGTAAGAATGTGTTCTCATTTTTTGTTTGCTTGTTCGTTTTTTTAATGGAGACAGAGTCCTCTCTGTCACCCAGGCTGCAGTGCAGTGGTGCAATCTCGGTTCACTGCAACCCAGGTTCAAGTAATTCTCCTACTCAGCTTTCTGAGTAGCAGGGACTACAGGGAAACCACCATGCCCGGTTAATTTTTGGTATTTTAATAGAGACTGAGTTTCACCATGTTGCCCAGGATGGTCTCCAACTCCTGAGCTCAGTCAATCGGCCCACGTCAGCCTCCCAAAGTGCTAGGATTACAGGCATGAGCCACCTTGTCTGGCCAGAATGTGTTCTCTTAAGTACAGTCATGGAGTGTGATATGTGGGGTGTGCAAGGCAGCAGGCAGTGAGGTGGTGGTGGTGCTAGAATTGAGGAAGGACAGGTCACACTGCATTATGAAATGTGTCAACACTTTTTGATTAAGATTAGGGATTTAATCCTACAGAAAATGCAGTGTCCATGGTGGTAGCAGAAGAGCTGTTATTTTTAGTGACATTTGAAATAACCTTACAAAAGAGGAAAGTAAAGTTGTAGAAATATGAGAAAGGAAGACAACCCAGGAAGTGCCAGAAAAATTCTGTGAGAGGAAATAACACCTGACATAAAGATATTCTGATCATAAAGAATGTGGGTGCCTATCATAAAATGCCAACAATTATTGTTTATTCTTTTTATCTTAGGACTGGAAAATAAATATACAGAAGTTTCATTTTATTTTTAAGTTTTTCCATAACAAATGTTCAATAGGCTTGTTTCATGATGACTAGTAACACACTAATAATCTGTTACTAATATATTCAATATTTGTTCTCCAGAGACTTACCAAGAAGATCATTCTGGGGTAGCCACTTGTACAGCTGTGTATTGATTCCTAACGTATCTGGTTTATTCCCATCAAATCTCCACAGAACCTGTTACAGTGAAGAAAATATCTTATTCCATGAGAGGAGCTCAAAAGTTATAGAATGTTAGAACTCTAAAGAGATTAACAATGAGAACAAGGGATGTTAAGTAACAAGAACTACTCAGACTGATGTAAATAGAATACTCACATTTCATTTCCTTATTTTTATAATTAGTTAGGTATATAAGGAAATCATGTTTTTTCAAAATACTAGCTTAGACAAATAAGATTACCAATGAAAATTCAAGTGTTTAAAAAGTTGTTACACTTTTCAAAAGAAAACCTATATGGGGCAAACCTCTATATGAAAAAAAGATTAACATCACTGGTCAAAACACAAAGAGATACCATCTCACATCAGTCAGATTGGCCATTATAAAAAATTCAAAAAATAACAGATGCTGGCGATGTTGTATAGAAAAAGATATACTTATACTCTTTAGGAGGGTGTGTAAGTTCAACCACTGTGGAAGACAGGGTGGCAATTCCTCAAAATCCTAGAGGCAGAAATACTATTCAACCCAGCAATCCCATTACCGGGTATGTATCCAAAGGAGTATAAATTAGAACATGCACATGTATATTCACTACAGCACTATTCATCCTAGCAAACATATGAAATCAATCTAAATGCCCATCAATGATGGATTGGATAAAGAAAATGTGGTATATGTACACAGTGAAATATTATGTAGCCATAAAAAGGAACAAGATCATGTTTTTTTGCAGGAACATAAGTGAGCTGCAGTCCATTATCCTTAGCAAACAAACACAGGAACAGAAATCCAAATACCGCATACCCTCACTTACAAGTGGAAGCTAAAAGATGAGTACACATGAACATATAGAGAGGAACAACATACGCTGGGACTTATTGGGGGGTGGGGGTTGGGAGGAGAGAAAGGATCAGGAAAAATAACTAAAAGGTACTAGACTTACTACTTGCATGACGAAACAGTCTGTACAACAAGCCCCCAAGACATAAGTTTACCTATGTAACAAACCTTCCCATTTACCCTGAAATTAAAAGTTAACAAACAAAATTTAATTTTAAAAAGATAAAACATTTTTATAATTATATGCATTAAAATTTTTAGGTACTCAGCATTCTAGTGTGAAAAAGCAGTAACAACTTACTAATGACCTATATGCTTATTCTGTGTTAACGTCTTTTATGAGTTTTCATCTACTAAACTTAACATAATGTATTCATTTTTTTGAGTAATATGGGAAGTAATTCACTTATATCTACTTTTCTGTAAATTATTTTAATAGAATTTGATGTCTTTGATTGATAAAAATGCAAGTATATAAAATAAGCTACCTGGAAGAAGTCAATGCTGCAAAGGTAGCATGTATAACTTCTTTGAAATTACAAATGATCAAGCACTACTTCCAAGAAAAATTTCAAGTGATAGTTTTTGACACAAATTCAGAGTATTCTCAGTATTGCAAATTTTGCTTATTTTTCAACATAGAAATGAGGAACCTATTGGTACCACGAATAAAAATACAACTCTTAAATAAATTCAAAATTGTATTTTGCTGAATTTTGGTCAACTGATTGCTAACACTTAGTGTGCTACAAAATTTTGACAACAGTGATTAATATGTTCTGCTATAACCAAGACATTTTTATGTTTATTTTACTAATTTTGGGACCCCCAAGGAATCCTTATAAATTAAAAAATAATTTACAGTGTTTCAGTTGTATTTGTAACATCAGTGTTAAAGTAACTTTGAGTTTTTGGCAAAATATTAGCAGAGGTCATTACAAGAAGGCTATGTCAGACACGGAACTAAAAAGTAATTGACAAATACACATTTTATTCGATATAAAAGAAAACATGTTCCTACTATGTTCTATGGAGGGGGCATCTGAACCTGTTCCCCTGCCTGGCTTCCTTCTTCTTGAGTCCTTCCTATATTTCCTTCTGCTTCCTCCATTGGGAGGAGTTGTTAATCTCACAGTGCAGCGTCCTTGTGGGACCATATTTTATACTACACAGGGTCCACCCTCAGAGCAGGATCCATCTCCACCCTTTCTCTTTCATCTTCCTGCTTCAGACATTGGCTGGGCCCGGTCCAGCAAGGCAGGCTGCTTTTTCTCTTTCTCCAAATTTGCCTGGCTATGTGGGTCCTTATATTAGTTGTCTGAGAACCTAGGCTGTCCTTTGTCTGAATAGTACTCTGAATATCATGCAAATAGGCCTACTCCAAAGCATACAGGAAGTACATGAGGCTGGGTAATACGACAACACTAAACTGCATGATTCATGTCAGACTTTTTAAATACCTACTGTTGTTATTGTTCTAGTGAAGTTACTATAATGTTATGTTTTCTATCGTCTGTAGGGTGTACAACACCCTCAGGGAATCTTAAACAACAGGATCAAATCACAGGGGCAGAATTTGATGATAGCTCTTACCTGACCCCAGTATCATGATAATACCAAAACTTTAGCTGCAACTCTTAAGCATATTGATTCCTGATCACAATATTAATGCCAAATTAATTACCAATGAAAAACACCCTCTGTATTATTTTAGCATCTTCTCTATATATTTTTGATTTTGAGTTAATATCTGAGATAATTAGTGCTTTCCCAACAGCTGAATTTATAGGCAGGAAGTTTCTACAGTTGGATTCTTTACAAACTTTAACAGCCTCTTTCAGCAGTTTTTCACAACATTAAGACATTTTACCTAACCTTTTGTGGGATCTTGGCAAGGGCTGATGCAATTACGTTGGCCCTTTCTTCTGACATGTTACTGACCATGGACCCCAGAGAAAACACCACAACACCATTGTCTCCAGAGCTCTGTACAAACTCTTCCATTTCCTGTGAAAAAAAGAATGTGTTCTATCATAATAGATTATCAGCACAGCAAGCACTGTGAAACAATTGGTACAAAAACTAAAAAGAGAAAATCTCGTTTTTTGACTGACTCCATTACTCAGTTTTTTTGCAAGATGTATATTAGATAGGATGCCTCTGTTAAGGGTATTTGTATAAATATGTGTGTGTGCATATTTGTGTGTGTGTGCGTGTGTGTGTGAAAGAGAGAAATGAAATAGAGCTATTACACAGTATTTGAGGAGATACCCGAACTCTTCATTTATAATATTATAAGTACTAATGTAGGCTCCTTAAAGTGGCACCACTTGGTTTTAATGCTATATTGTTGTTCTGCTAAATCACATATGTTTGTTTTAGGCAGGTTTTCTACAGAATTATTTTAGTTGGAAGTCATTAGTGGTTGACTTCCCTGACTCTGAGCACTGAGGAAGTTACTCACAGCTGGGATTATGTAAATCTACATTTATCTTACTATAATCTTGTACACGTCACTTAAAGTTTGTCAGAGTTTTCCAGTCTTTTTTGAAAAGAAAAGAAAAAAAGTAACTGTAAAAAGTGGTGGTAAAGTATCACTGACATTCTGGAGTCTGCTATTGTGGTTTGGAGTTTCTATGAATTAATTCTAAGAGTCTCATTTATAATACAGAATTGTACAGTACATAGTTAGATAGTTGAATGATCATATTTTTCAGCTGATTGTTTAGGTGGAACACCTATCGCCCTGAAATCACACTGTTAAATTGATGTGCTATCTTTAACTGCATGTGAGGAACTCTCATCATCTCTTTGCTGTGTCTCAAAGGCAGCAGCACTTGCACCAGAATGGAAGAGACTGCCAGGCCTTTCTGCAGAGGAGATTTGGTCACCTTCTTGAGTAGCTCACTCACACCACATACAAATCTTGGTGAAAACGTACTTGGCTGGAATTTATTGAGAATCATTCTGACTTCTGTTCCCCAATCTATGCCAATTTTTAAAGTTAAATAATTTCAGATGTAATCATTGGGATAAAACTTTCTCTTAAGTGTTCTTTACAAAACAAAGATGAAAAAAATCCAAATGTTTACTTGCAGACCACATATGGCTGAGTATTTTTTAAAATATGACTTTCAATGTTAAGAAATTGGTGTTAATGATGTCAGAGTCACTGTAGTACTATTCCAGGTAATACATGGGATATCCAGGTATTGTGTGTGATTGCAGTGACCTGTAGCCACATTTGATGTAACTTATGTTCAGTGTTTTGTCTCAGTGGCTTGATGTTCAGAGCCTTCTTCATCCACCCAGGGTTAAAGTAATATAACCACTATTTACAGATTCATTATTGATGTGGACTAATTGTTTCCCATTCTGTGACAACTTAAAAAAATACACAATTTATGTAAGGAATTTTATAAAAGTATTAAAAGTTCTAAAAGGAAAATAAGTTTTGCTTTTTTAAATTTCTGTCTAGAGATGTTATCAAGGTAAATACGTATGTTTTCATCATGGCTTTTGTTCTATTTTTATAGCTGAATGTAAAACTGTGACATTTATTTAGATAATTTTGTTATTATTATCTATACTTTTTCTCCAACAAAAATTGTGTCACCTTGTAATATTTATTATTTTCTACCTCGCTTTACTTGTATTATAGCTGACTGTAATTGAATAGTGTATTGATAAATTTATTATAATGCTACAGTATGCATCTAGTATGTTTTTAATTATTCCTTCATTTAAGATGTTTGATTACTTCCAATGTTTATTTTGTGAATGTTTTCCATAAATATTAAATATGTATATCTTGATTTTTTCTCTGTATGATTTCATGCAAATATCTTATAAAACCAATGGCTATATGCGTTTTTAACACTTGATACATTTGCCAAGTGTCTTTTTCTATGAAAATATACATAAATTATCTGAGAATCTAATATTTAACTGAATAGAAAGCAACTTGGGTTTACAATTATTTT
>NW_012108842.1:309984-313703 GCF_000951045.1 Mandrillus leucophaeus
TGTGTGTGCGTGTGTGTGTGAAAGAGAGAAATGAAATAGAGCTATTACACAGTATTTGAGGAGATACCCGAACTCTTCATTTATAATATTATAAGTACTAATGTAGGCTCCTTAAAGTGGCACCACTTGGTTTTAATGCTATATTGTTGTTCTGCTAAATCACATATGTTTGTTTTAGGCAGGTTTTCTACAGAATTATTTTA
The DNA here is from genome assembly GCF_000951045.1 of Mandrillus leucophaeus. Taxonomy (NCBI): domain Eukaryota; kingdom Metazoa; phylum Chordata; class Mammalia; order Primates; family Cercopithecidae; genus Mandrillus; species Mandrillus leucophaeus. Next base: position 310,188 of record NW_012108842.1, read on the forward strand.
GTTGGAAGTCATTAGTGGTTGACTTCCCTGACTCTGAGCACTGAGGAAGTTACTCACAGCTGGGATTATGTAAATCTACATTTATCTTACTATAATCTTGTACACGTCACTTAAAGTTTGTCAGAGTTTTCCAGTCTTTTTTGAAAAGAAAAGAAAAAAAGTAACTGTAAAAAGTGGTGGTAAAGTATCACTGACATTCTGGAGTCTGCTATTGTGGTTTGGAGTTTCTATGAATTAATTCTAAGAGTCTCATTTATAATACAGAATTGTACAGTACATAGTTAGATAGTTGAATGATCATATTTTTCAGCTGATTGTTTAGGTGGAACACCTATCGCCCTGAAATCACACTGTTAAATTGATGTGCTATCTTTAACTGCATGTGAGGAACTCTCATCATCTCTTTGCTGTGTCTCAAAGGCAGCAGCACTTGCACCAGAATGGAAGAGACTGCCAGGCCTTTCTGCAGAGGAGATTTGGTCACCTTCTTGAGTAGCTCACTCACACCACATACAAATCTTGGTGAAAACGTACTTGGCTGGAATTTATTGAGAATCATTCTGACTTCTGTTCCCCAATCTATGCCAATTTTTAAAGTTAAATAATTTCAGATGTAATCATTGGGATAAAACTTTCTCTTAAGTGTTCTTTACAAAACAAAGATGAAAAAAATCCAAATGTTTACTTGCAGACCACATATGGCTGAGTATTTTTTAAAATATGACTTTCAATGTTAAGAAATTGGTGTTAATGATGTCAGAGTCACTGTAGTACTATTCCAGGTAATACATGGGATATCCAGGTATTGTGTGTGATTGCAGTGACCTGTAGCCACATTTGATGTAACTTATGTTCAGTGTTTTGTCTCAGTGGCTTGATGTTCAGAGCCTTCTTCATCCACCCAGGGTTAAAGTAATATAACCACTATTTACAGATTCATTATTGATGTGGACTAATTGTTTCCCATTCTGTGACAACTTAAAAAAATACACAATTTATGTAAGGAATTTTATAAAAGTATTAAAAGTTCTAAAAGGAAAATAAGTTTTGCTTTTTTAAATTTCTGTCTAGAGATGTTATCAAGGTAAATACGTATGTTTTCATCATGGCTTTTGTTCTATTTTTATAGCTGAATGTAAAACTGTGACATTTATTTAGATAATTTTGTTATTATTATCTATACTTTTTCTCCAACAAAAATTGTGTCACCTTGTAATATTTATTATTTTCTACCTCGCTTTACTTGTATTATAGCTGACTGTAATTGAATAGTGTATTGATAAATTTATTATAATGCTACAGTATGCATCTAGTATGTTTTTAATTATTCCTTCATTTAAGATGTTTGATTACTTCCAATGTTTATTTTGTGAATGTTTTCCATAAATATTAAATATGTATATCTTGATTTTTTCTCTGTATGATTTCATGCAAATATCTTATAAAACCAATGGCTATATGCGTTTTTAACACTTGATACATTTGCCAAGTGTCTTTTTCTATGAAAATATACATAAATTATCTGAGAATCTAATATTTAACTGAATAGAAAGCAACTTGGGTTTACAATTATTTTACATAATAAACAATTAGAAAATGGGTTTCACAACCATTAAGTTGTATTCAAAGCTTTCTTCAAGTTAATAACAACAGCTAGTATAAGTAATTAACAACAGCTAGTATTAGTAATTATCACTGTTATACTAGTAGTTATCTTTTTTCTTGTCCTTCTACACCTCCTACTTTCTTCCTCGTCCTAGTGGCACTATCGGTTTCCCTTAATGTGAGTGGGGAAATCTTTCAAGAGTAGGATAGGGTGGTACAGAATTTCCAATAGTCTCACCTCAGCTTTTGTCTTTTTAGAAAATTACCTAATAAAGCCCATACAATTTGCGTTCAACTGAGATATTAAATTTTAACCATGGAAAAAAAATATCAGTATCATGTTGCTGCTAATAAGGAGGTAGACAAAAATGATCTCTTAAGAGATTACATAATAATGTAATAAAGAATGCTTACTTTCTACCTATTTCTTAGAACTGTGATATCAATGTAAAATGCATGAGGCTCTTATTTTTCTTCATAAAGAATACAGTGTTTCATAATGACAGAATTCTTTTGTTATTGTAAACTAAGGGCACTATTCAGATACAAGTGGTAGAAATTATTGGGTATTTATTATACATGCATTGTTCATTTTTTCTGTGCTTCTCTATCAGGCAGCTATGATGTTGAGACACAAGTTACCCCAGGAAGCTTTACTGAGTTGCTTGTTTTAAGGCAGAAAACACCTGCTCTAATAGGGTATGTTTATTCTAAGATGTAAACCTCTGGAATCTCAATGCAGAATCTTTCAATGATCTAAATGCTTGAGTAAAATCAAGTGAACACTGGGTCTTGCTTCCAATATTATTACAATAACACTTTTATATTGTTAAGGAATTATTTTCTTGTAAGTTAGAATACTGGTGAAGATCCTTATCACTTATGGTAGAATTTTACAATTTCAGCTCGCTCATCTTACTGTCAGAACTGACATGTCTTCTTTTAATCAAGTCCAAAAGGTAACTGTCATATAGAAGACAGGTAGGACTTTATTAGAGAATGCAATCTTGAAGCACTGAATAATTAGTTTCTATTAAATGATGAATGATATCTCAAGTGACTTACACATGTTAAATAATTAGTAATATTTGTAATAACAAAAATAGCCATAATTGCAAAGTTAATAATATTTCTGAATCACTAACTATATGCCAGAGACATTTAAAGTGGTTTATTTGTATTAACTTTTTTCCACACAACACAATATGAAGTTATTAGTATTACTGCAAAAGTAGGTATAATTAATTCTATCCACTTTCTAGTCCACTTTTCCATCATCTGCTACTTGAATTCATATACAATTTTCTGAATGCTCAGAACTTTCCAGTCTGGCCCTTCTGCAATTTAATCTATTGAACATCTCGGAATCTTTCTTTAGATATAGTTTTATCACATATTTTCTTTTCTTGACTCTTTTTAGTAGTTCCTAAATGTGCTTAATAAATATTTCAACTCCGAAGGAGTATCTGACTCTTATCTTGCCTGTCAGCGTCATCTGATTCTTACTCAGTATCTCCCTTGCAAACTACACTTTGAGGCTTGAGAACTGTCCTAAACACTTTACCTGCTTTTCTTTTTGTGTTTTTTTTTTCTCTCCCTCAATTCTTTCACCTATTGTTCAGCATATTGTTCAGCTCTCATCTAAATGATTAATATCGGTGACTCCAGGATACTCTCTATTATCTACACTGGAGGCTTCCTTAGCATTGATTTTTCCCTGGAGATAATAATATTTGCACAGTTTCTATTACTTGCATATATTCTATCTTTCAAAGTAGAACGTAATTTGTGTTGGGACAGAAACTGTGTACGACACACTTGCCTGTGGTGTATGCTAATCTCTTTATAAATATTCTTTGAATGAATGGCCAGTATCTTCTTATATGTTGCATAATCAAAGCTTAAATTTAA
>NW_012108842.1:314368-316999 GCF_000951045.1 Mandrillus leucophaeus
CAAGCCATGGAGAATTAATCTCCATTTCTTTATCTTTCAAAACTTCATAGTAGCAGATATATATATATATATATACACACACACACACACACACATACACACACACACACACACACACACATATATATGCGACTTTTGGAGCTCCATTATCAATGAATTCCACTGTACTATAAAAATAATTTTCTAAGAAATAGTCTAATTTCCATTATTCATTAATCTAGTCCTTTTATCTTTGGATCTTCCAGTGAACTGTTGATTATTTTGAAATTATAGCTGAAATCCTTGTACCTAGTACTGCTTTTGATTCATGCTAAGATCTTAATACTATTAGTTTGTAAGTAAATATATTTGCAAGTTACAGCTAGAAAATTTTGCGAAATTATTAAACTAGAAATTTGTGTTCAACCTTAATTTGGCTCATATTTTAAATAAACATTCATAGTTTCAAAAAACTATACAGTTATATCTTAATGTTCACACTTTGGCAAGATGATTGGCCTTAAAATGAATGGTTTCCAATCCTAAAATGAAGGAGAATAGAAACATTGGAAAATTCAAATTATATGTATTGGTTTTTGATTCTGAAATGGAGACATTATTTCTCTCAGCTGTGGAGGAAACCTCCTGGTAACACGGGTACATGTTGCAATTACTAAATAAGGAGACTGAGGTACACAAGAAAAAAACAATTTCTGCAATGTTAGATAGTTCTAGGAAATGTGTAACTACTCAATCTACCAGTATGCATTCAGCAAGATGTTTCTTGATGAGTCTGACATTTTTAGATAAAAAAGTATAATACAACGGAAGTGTGATTGCTTAAAGAAATCTAAGGTGCACTGATTTACAGATTTATAACTTCCTGGAGTGTTCTGTATGGTTGATGGCCACAGGGTTTTAACTGATCCTATGATTTACCTTTTCTATAGTGTTTGTGAGTGTGATAATGTTTTTCTTTCATTTGATAAATTCACTTACAAAAACCCCAACTACCCTGACTTTATGGCTTTATACAAGCTCAGCTTCAAAGGTATAAGAAAGTTAGATCTCCATGCTACCAAATGAAAAAATTACTTACCTAGAACTTTACTGTAAAACTGATCCCAGTTCTTTACATCCCATACTTGGAACCAAAAGTCAAAATAAACCATATAGATCATATTTTGTACTCTCTCCAAGAAAGTCATTTGATCTCTTAATTCTGTCACAGCAACAGGTACATAGGAAGGAGGGAACAAAAACCCTCCACCATGCTTTTCAATTGCGTAGCCAGGAGAAATGCGGAGGCTATACACAAAGGGTAATTTAAGTAGCTCAGCCAGCAGCTCACCACAGGGGGAAACAGGATCTGCAAGAACAACATCAAATCTTGAATCCTGTAGTTTTTTCATAAGTTTCTTATTAGAAACCACATCTTTACAGAATTTTCTAATCATGTCAGTATATGTCCACATCATTTCTTGTATTTGTAAAAAATGTGGCCAAAATGAGTCTTTTGGAACGTCTGACCATCTCTTAATCAGTTGTGTGATGCCATTCTCAAACTCAGTTTCAGTTAAAGATGTAGGACAAATTTCAAATTTAAGAGCAGATGGGTTGTTGGGACCAGGAAGAATGGAAGGTGAATATGCCAATACAGTCACCTCATGACCTCTCTGGACAAGCTCATCCAGGATTGTCTTTATATTCATCCAATGGCTGAATTCTGTGGGCCACACCAGCACCTTTCCACAATTCCCAGAGCTCAAGCAACAGCTCAGCTGTATCAGCAGAAGAGCTGAAGTCCATTTCATAGACATCCTGATGCAATGCAATGCTTGTTTTCCAGTTGCTGCTCCTTTCTGTCATTTCTCATGGCGACATCCAAGTATAAATCAGTCAAGAAGTTAAAATGTAACTTTTACACTTCAAAGTAAATACATTAATTTAACAATCTGAGCATGTGCATAACAAGGAGGCAAATAAAAGGTAGAAGACCTGTTTACACAAGGGGGTTTATTTTCCTTTTCATATTTTTGAGTGCTATAATTCAGCTAATATCAGTGATATTGGAGAGACACATCACTTGATTCATGTAATATATTTTAGAAGAGTGTCCATAAGAGTAGCAGTGAAAGGCTTATGTTCCTGCAGTGTCTTTGACACAGAACTAAAGATAAAATAGCTAAACATAGTTCAAAAACTTTTGTAAATATGTTGAAATATAATTCAAATACTATACAAATTATCAATTATTGTGTAAAATTTAATGTTTCATAGTATATTCGCAGAATTGTGCATCTCCCATAACAGTCAGTTTTAGAAAACTCTTACCTCCTAAAACTAAAGGCTATATTCTTTATCCTTTTACTCCCTACCCCTACTTTCTGCAATTGTCCTATCTTGGGCAAATGCTAATTGAATTTCTATCACTATAGATTTGTCTATTCTGGACATTTTTTAATACATGAAATCATACAATATCTTTTATGACTGGCTTATTTTACTTAGTATAATATTTTAAAATTTCATGTATGATAGAACATTTATATGTTGATTCTTACTACCATCATGCATGATTTAGAGAGTTTCAAGATGAAACTATCCCTATAGACTTTGTTGAATTCATCAAGGAGAAAGGGAGGGGAAGAT
>NW_012108842.1:318914-320913 GCF_000951045.1 Mandrillus leucophaeus
TCTCATCTTATTCTCAGTTCATCCTTGGGAGGGTGTATGTGTAAAGGAATTTATCCATTTCTTCTAGATTTTCTAGTTTATTTGCATAGAGGTGTTTATAGTATTCTCTGATGATGGTTTGTATTTCTACGGAGTCAGTGGGGATATCTCCTTTATCATTTTTTATTGTATCTATTTGATTTTTCACTCTTTTCCTCTTTGTTAGTCTAGACAGCTGTCTATTTTATTTTATTTTTTCAAGAAACAGCTCCTGAATTTGTTGTTTTTTTGAATAATTCTTCATGTCTCTATCTCCTTCAGCACCATGTAATCTTGGTTACTTCTTGTTTTCTTCTAGCTTTGGAGTTTGTTTGCACTTGGTTCTCCAGATCTTTTTGTAGTGATGTTTGCATCAAATTGAGGACTTTCAAGCGCTATGATGTGAGGATTTAGTCCTTTAAATTTCCCTCTTGGCAATGCTTTAGCTGCATCCCAGAGATTCTGCTACCTTGTCTTTTTGTTTTCATTGGTTTGAAAGAACTTCTTGATTTCTGCCTTAATTTCATTATATAGCCAGGAGTTATTCAAGAGCAGGTTGTTCAATTTCCCTGTAGTTGTGGGGTTTTAAGTGAGATTCTTAATCTTGAGTTCTGATTTGATTGCGCTGTCATCTCAGACACTGTTTATTATAATTTCAGTTCTTTTGCATTTTCTAAGAAGTGTTTTACTTCCACTTCTGTGATTGATTTTAGAGTAACTGCCATGTGATGCCCAGAATAATGTATTTTCTATTGTTCCTGGGTGGGGAATTATGCAGATATCTGTCAAATCTACTTGATCCAGATCTGAGTTCAAGTCCTGAACATTGTTGTTAATTTTCTACTTCGATGATCTAATATTGACAGTGCTGTGTTAAAATCTCCCAATAATATTGTGTGGGAGTCTTACGTCTCCATGTAGGTCTCTAAGAACTTGCTCCATGAGTCTGAGTGCTTCTGTATTGGGTGCATATATATTTAGAACAGTTAGCTTTTCTTGTTGAATTGAACCCTTTACCATTATGTAATGGTCTTCTTTATCTTTCTTGATCTTTTTGGTTTAAAGTCTGTTTTGTCAGAAACTAGGATAGCAAGACAAACTTTCTTCTGCTTTCTTTTTGCTTCGTAAATTTTCCTCCATCCATTTATTCTGAGCCTATGTGTGTCTTTGTACATGAGATGCATCTCTTGCATACAGCATGCTGATGGGTCCTGACTCCTTATTCAGCTTTCCATTCTATATTTTTTAATTGTGGCATTTAGCCCATTTACACTTAAGGTTAATATTGTTATAATCCCATTACTGAGTATATACCCAAAAAATATAAATTATTGTATTTTAAAGATATATGCACACATATGTTCATTGTTGAACTATTCACAATAGCAAAGACATAGAATTAACTCAAAGGCCCACCAGTGATAGACTAGATAAAGGAAATGTGGTACATATACACTGTGGAATACTATGATGACATAAACAGGATGAGATCATGCCCTTTGCAGGGACATGGATGCAGCTAGAAACCATTACCCTCAGCAAAGTAACTCAGAAACAGAAAACCAAATACCACATGTTTTCATTTATAAATGAGAACTGAACAATGAGAACACATAGACACATGGAGGTGAACAACACACAGTGGGGCCTGTTGGGGTAGGGAAGGGAGGGCAACAGGATAAATAGTTGATGCATTCTGGGCTTAATACCTCTGTGATGGGTTGATAGCTCCAGCAAACCACCATGGCACATACTTACCTATGTAACAAAACTGTACATCTTGGACATGTATCCTGGAACTTAAAATAAAACAAATACAATGAAGCACAACAAAAATAAATTCTTAATAAACGATATCTGAACGAAGAAAGAAACAAAGAGAGAGAGAGAGAGAGAAAGAAAAAGAAAGAAAGAAAGAAAGAAAGAAAGAAAGAAAGAAAGAAAGAAAGAAAGAAAGAAAGAAAGAAAGAAAGGAAGAAAG
>NW_012108842.1:324133-325428 GCF_000951045.1 Mandrillus leucophaeus
AAAAAAAAAAAAAAAAAAAAAAAAAAAAATTCCAGCCCAGAACTCCTTAGGGAGATAAGTTTCAGAGTCTCCACCTATCTCCCTGCTCAGTGTCCTGCAATTTTAAACTCTGTATTTTCTGCAAAATATAATGTCTCATTGTAATTGGTCTAATATTGCAGAATGGGCATATGAAACTCTTGGCCCTATAACAAGGAATCCAGTGCAGGAAATAATGGCAAATATAGTGGAAATAGAAAGATAACTCAAATGAAAAAGTGAAACTTGAAGATGTAACTACATTCTACATTGCTGCAATCTCGTGATAAAACAAATATATGAGGGATTGCTTCTTATGGAAGAGCAAAGAAAGTTGTTTCTTGAGATGGAATCTACTCCTGGTGAAGAACATGTAAACATTGTTGAAATGATAACAATGAATTTAGAATATGACTTAAACTTAGTTAATAAAGCAGCATTACACTTTCAGATATTTGATTCCAAATTTGAAAGAAGAACCACCATGGGAAAATTGCTATCAAACAACAATGCATGTTAAACAGAAATATTTTGTGAAAAAGAAGGGTTAGTGGATGTGGCACCTGCTGTTGTTTTCTTACGTTTAAGAAAGTGCCACAGCCATGCCAACTACTCGCAGCCACTACTCTGATGAGTTAGCAGCCATCAACATTGATGCAAGAAAGACTCTCCACCAGCAACAAATTTACAACTCACTGAAGGCTCAGATGAGTGTTACCAGTTTTTACCAATGAAGTGTTTTTAATTAAGGCATTGTACTTTTTTTGAATTTAATACTCCTGCAGAATTAATGGGCGGCAGCATTGTGTAAACATAACTTTTCTGTGCCAGAGAAACCAGAGCAAACAGTGCAACTAACTTTATTGCATGTTTTGCTTTGTTGTAGTAGTCTGGAACCAAATCTGCAACATTTCAAAAGTATTTCTTGTATTAGCAAAATCACCTAATATGAGATATACTCTTGAAAATTATAATAATTGGGGGAGTGGCCAAGATGGCCAACTAGAAGCAGCTAATATGCATTTCTTCTAGAGAAATAGATGGTGCGAGTAAATACAGCAACTTCAGCTGAAATATCCAGGTACTTGCACTGGCACTAATCAAGGAAGCAAGCAACTGATCAGCAGAGAATGGAGAAAAACAAGGCAGTTGTGAATCCATCTAATCCTGGCCTTTTTTTTTTTGTTTTTTGGTTGGTTGGTATGGTATTTTTTACTGACTCAATTTCAGAATTGATATTGGTCTCATCTTATTCTCAGTTCATCCTTGGGAGGGTG
>NW_012108842.1:325478-326258 GCF_000951045.1 Mandrillus leucophaeus
ATGATTTAGACAGTTTCAAGATGAAACTATCCCTATAGACTTTGTTGAATTCATCAAGGAGAAAGGGAGGGGAAGATATAAAAGTAAACCAGGCCTGCAGTACATTCAGCAGACAGTTTTCGGTTAGTTTGCTCTCTGACTCACTTCCTCATAGTTTTTTGGTTATTGTCTTATAATTATGCAGACACTATTACAAGATTATAGTGCATCTTAACTGTTCTATAGATAATAACTCAAACATTTTGAAATGTTGTTTTCTCACCTCCAGGTCCAGCATACTGATGAAACTACTGACTCAGCTTGTCTGAAGAATCTCACTGATGTCAGCTAATCTGAAGGACTTCACTGATGCCAGCTGGTCTCAAGCAGCTGACTCACCAAAGAATGCAGTTTCAAATTCCTGATGATTTTATCTCCATTATCCTGACTAATTTGTGACCCCAATTTTTCAGTCCATCACTCTCCATTATCCCCTAAAAAATCCAGCCCAGGCCGGGCGCGGTGGCTCAAGCCTGTAATCCTAGCACTTTGGGAGGCCAAGATGGACGGATCACTAGGTCAAGAGATCGAGACCATCCTGGCTAACACGGTGAAACCCCGTCTCTACTAAAAAAAAATACAAAAAAACTAGCCAGGGGAGGTGGCGGGCGCCTGTAGTCCCAGCTACTCAGGAGGCTGAGACAGGAGAATGGCATAAACCCGGGAGGCAGAGCTTGCAGTGAACTGAGATCTGGCCACTGCACTCCAGCCCGGGCGACAAAGCGAGACTCCCTCAAAAAA
>NW_012108842.1:330494-368166 GCF_000951045.1 Mandrillus leucophaeus
AAAAAGGAAGGAAAGGAAGGAAAGAAAAGACAAGTCAGGATGATGGCCCACCTAGGAGCAACGCAGAGCCAAGTGAGCCTCCCTGACCCAGGGAAGTGATGAGTGAGTGTGCAACCCCAGGTAACATGCTTCTCCCACAGATCTCTGCAACCCTCGGATCAGGAAATCACCTCATGAACGCACTCCACCAGGGCCTTAAGTGTGACACACAGAGCTACATGGAGTCTAGGCAGAGCAGCACCTCTGACATGTGTAGAGGCCTGAGAGTCTTAGATACCCCAGCTTTCCGGGTTTCTTGGCAAAAGTAGCTGTAGCTACGGCAAAGTGGGAGATTAGGAATGAAAATATACTCCTAGCAAATAGTCTGATTTCAGGAGGCTGAGCAGTGATAGTCTGCAGGTACCACCTTCACAGCACATCACAGGATAAGACCCATTGGCCTGGAATTCCAGACAGCCATAGTAGCAGTGTTGTGCCTACCAGGGATGAAGCTGGGGGTTGGGTGCAGAGGGGAAGTGAGCAAGGCGGTCTTCCAATTTTGCTGTTTAGTCAATTTAACTGTTCTGCCTCTTGAGCTTTGGCAGTCCAAATGGACTTGGGCGTGGTGTAGGTAATCCCTCAGCTGTTGCAAATCTGTTCTTCCTAAACTTGGCCAGACTACTTCTTTAAGCAGGTCCCAGATCCTCTTCCTCCCCACTGGGCGGGACCTCCAAACAGGGGCTTCTAGCCACTCTACCCAGTGCTCTCCCACCAATAGAAATTTGAGAACACCCTGGGAGAGAGCTTTCAGGAGTTGTGGGCTGCCATCTTTGCTGTTTGGGGGGCTTAGCAGTTCCAGCTTGGAGGCTTTGAAGAGTCCAAGATGATTGAGGTGAAAGTGATGGCCCAGCACAGCAAAGCAGTCCTACAAAAATACATGACCAGACTGCTTTTTAAAGTGGGTCCCTGATCCTCTTCCTCAACACTGGGCAGAGTCTCCCAACTGGGATTTTTGGGTACTGCCACTGGTATTGTGGCAGTTGACAGAGTTTTCAGGTCTCCCTAGTACAGAGCTTCCAGGGGAAGGGGCAGGCTGCCATCTTTGCTGTTTGGGCAACCTAACCATTCCTGCCTTTGAGCTTTGGAGCTTCCAAGGTGACCAGGGCTGGATGTGTACCCGCAGCACAGTACATCTGCTTTTTGAAAATGTGGGCAGATCACTTTTTGAAGCAGGATTCTGATCCCCTTCCCTCTGACTGTGTTAGAACTACCAACTGGGGTCTCCAGACACCTTCTAGAGATGTGTTTGGGCCAGCAACAGGTCTGTACCTCACTGGTACAGAGCTATTAGAAAAAAGAGCAGGCTGCCATGTTTGTTGTTTCTCAGACTTAACTGGTGATACCTTCAGTTACTGGAAAATCTGAGGTAACTAGAGACTGGAGTGGGCCCCCAGCATACTGCAGCAGCCCTACAGAAAAGTGGCCAGATTGTCATGTGGGTACCTGTTCCCATATCTTCTCACCAGGCAGATCTCCCAAACCTGGCCCTCTAGCCACCCCCTGCCAGAACTATTGATCTAGTAACAACTTGGAAACTCCCTGGATAGAGCCTCCAGGGGCACCTGAAAACCTCTCTGCCACAGCCTCTGCAGTCGAACTTACCTTGCTACCCTCAGACTACCAAAGGAACAAAGACACTAAATGCCATATCCACAACTTCAACAATCTCCAGTTGATTCAAGAAAAGGAGGCCAGTTTACCTCCATGGATTCCACGCATCACACTACTAGTCGCCAAACAGGGAACCCCTGGCTTAGGACCCCAGAACAGCCTCTCCATCCCGGGATGATTGCATTGACTGATTGCTAACCAGCATCTCTCTGGTATGGATACTCCAGGAGACAAGCAAAGTGGTGGAACAGTAAGCCAGCTCATGTGGAGCAAAGAGGGGTTGGTGTGGGAGCATCTGTAGCAAAGTATGGCCATCAGTGGCCATCTCTCTAGGCTTAAATAGACTTTAGCCCTAGGGGAATTGTCGGACCTGGTCTTTTCAGGGCAATTCTGCACATCAGACGAAGCTGGTCTGACTGGAGCCCTTCTTGGACTTCTGCCCTCTTCCAGGGTGCCAACCTGGCCATGACTGCTTACAGGGTAGCCTTCGGTGCCCTGGGGGCACACACCATAGCTTCTGCAACAGAGGACTGTGCCTGACTGGGGAGCCCCTAAAGCCATGCACCAGTCTACATGTTCTCTCTCAATACTGCAGTTTCCTCTTAGCCCACAGAAGCTCCCCAGGCCACTGTGCCGGCGCAAGTCTGCATGAGTGGGTTTTGCTTTGCTTGCCCCAGCAACACACAGGAGTGCAGTACACCCTCCCACCGCACCCCTCCCCCCTGCCGACAGCCTTTACAGACATAGCCTTGGCGGGCACAGAACCAGAAAGCCCTGCCCCTGCCAGTCACCCACCCTTGTGCTAAAGCTGCACACAGAACAGGAAATCCTCCCATACCCTGAGTGATCACTCTTGATTGTCAGACACAGAGAAGAGATCCAGAACTATGCTACCCAGCAACTCACCCTAATCCAACACCACTTCCATTGTAACAGCACACAGTCTCCAGCAGGAGCCTTCCACTTCCCCTCCAGTTGCCTTGCTTCAGCCTTCGTGATCAGTTGCTGCACCTGGGCCACCCCAGCTCAGAAGACTCAAAACTTTGAGGAGTCGGAGAACAATGCTGGGACCCAAAAGAAGTCCACTGGAGTTAAAGCACGTGGTACAGGACTTGGGAGCAGAACATTGGCCCCCCAAAATCTTCCAGAAACAAAGCCAGTTGGCTGAATTCACCTTATATCACAATGAACCCTCAAGGTAATTAAATAACATAAAGAAAAAACAAGCAAAAGTCAGCAGCCTCAAAAACTGAAGACAGGTCCACAAAGGTAAAAAATTATTGTAAGAATGCTGAAAACTCAGAGTCACAGTGCCTTCTCTCATCCAAATGACTACATCACCTCTCCAGCAAGGGTTCAGAACCAGGCTGAGGCTAAGATGGCTGACATGACAGAAATAAAATTCAGAATACGGACAGAAATGAAGTTCACTAAGCTAAACAAGTACATTGTAACCCAAAAGCAAGAAAGCTAAAAATGATAATAAATTATGATAGGAGCAAAATATAGTATAAAGAACTCTACTTTACATAGTAAGCAGTATAATGAGGAAAGTAACCAACCTAATAGAGCTGGAAATTATACCACATGAATTTCATAATGAAATCACAAGTATTAAAAGCAGAATAGACCAAGCAAAGAAAATAATCTCAAAATTTGAAGCCTGGCTGTCTGAATTAAGACAGGCAGACAAAAATAGAAAAAGAATGAAAAGGAATGAATGAAATCTACAAAAAATATAAGATTTTGTAAAGAGACTACATCTACAACTAACTGGAGTACCTGAAAGATATGGGAAGAATGGAATTAATCTGGAAACCATATTTCAGGTATCATCCATGAGAACTTCACCTACCTAGCTAAAGAGGCCAACATTCAAATTCAGAAAATGCAGAGAATCCCAGTAAGATACTCCATGAGGAGATTATCATCAAGACACATAATTATCAGATTCTTCTTGGTAGAAATGAAAAAACAAAAAAATAGGATATTTTTTCTTAATTTCTTTTTCTAATTGTTTTTTGTTAGTATACAGAAAGATAACCAATGTTTGTATGTTGATTTTGTATTCTGTAAATTTACTGAATTATTAGTTTTAAGAGTATTTTGGGGAATACTTAGGGTTTTTCACATACAATATCATATTGTCTTCAAACAGAGGTGATTTTCCTTTCTGTGTTATAGACTTTTATTTATTTTTATTGTCTAATGGTTTCAGTTAGTACTCCAGTACTATGTGGAATAGAAGTAGCAAGAGTGGGGTCCTTGTATTTTCCTGATATTAGATAAGAACATTTCAGTTTGTTTTTGTTGTTGTTGTTTACCATTGAATATGATAAGATGTGCACTTTTCATAAATGGCCTTTTTTTTTTTTTTTTTTGAGATGAGTCTCATTCTGTCTTCCAGGCTGGTGTGCAGTGGTGGCACGAACTAGGTAGGCTCACTGTAATCTCTGCCTCCTAGGTTCAAGCAATTCTCCTGCCCTAACCTCCCGAATAGCTGGGATTACAAGTGCATGCCACCACGCTGGCTAATTTTTGTGTTTTAGTGGAGACGGGGTTTCACCATCTTGGCGAGGCAAGCCTTGAACTCCTGAACTGAGGTGATCCACTCGCCTAGGCCTCCTAAAGGTCTGGGATTACAGGTGTGAGTCACCACACTCAGCCTGTTCTTTCTTATTTTAAGGTAATTTCCCTCTATTTCTATTTTGTTGAGAGACTTTTCTTTTTTATTCATAAACCATTGTTCAATTGTGTCAAGTGCTCTATCTGCATCTGCCGAGATGTTTGTTTGTGTGGTCTTCATTCATCATTCTGTTAATGTGTATGACATTTGTTGATTTTTGCATGTTCAACAATCCTTCATTCTAGGGATAAGTTTCATTTAGTCATGATGAATGAACCTCTTAATATGCTGCGGAATTAAGTTTCCCAATTTTCTGTCAAGGAGTTTTTTATCTATGTTTATTAACAATATTGGACTGTTTTTTGCTTCTTCTTCTTCTCCTTATTCTTCTGCTTCTGTCATGTGTTTGTCTGTGTTTGTTATCAGTATAATGCTGCACTTATAAAATGAGTTTGAAAATATCTTTTTCTTTTCTGATTTTTGGAAAAGATCATATAGAAAAGGCAATAATTATTTTTCAAGTGTTTGGTAGTGAAACCATCTGGTGTTGGGAAGTTTGATTACTAATTCAATCTCCTTATTCATTATTATTAGATTCTGAAAATATATTTATTCATGACTCAGTCTTAGTATTGTATGATCTTATGAATTTATCAATTTCTTCTAAATTGTCCAATTTGTTGGTTAATAATTTTTCATAGTAGGCTCTTATAATCTTTTCTATTCTGAGACATTAGTTGCAATGCCACTTTCATTTTTCTTAATTTTATTTGATTATTCTGTTTTTCTTTTTTGTCTAGCTATTTGACAATTTTGTTTATCTTTTAAAAAAATCGTATCATAGATTTGTTGATTTATTTTCCATTTTTCCATTCTTAATTACATGTGTTTCGGCTCAAATATATTTCCTTTTTTCTGCCAACGTTGGGCTTAATTTGTTCTTCTTTAGCTCTTTTATGTGTAATGTTAGCCTGATAATTTGGATATTTTTTAATATAGTTGTGATTACTATAAACTTCCCTCTTAGGGGTGCTTTTGCTGCATCCTATAAATTTTGGCATGTAGTGTTTCTATTTTCACTTGTCTCAAATTTTTTATCTAATTTTCTTTTTCACTTGCTCTTTTATGTATTGCTTTTTCCATAGTGTGCTGTGTATTTTTTATATAAGTTTTACTATTCTACTTTTGTTTCTACCATTGATTTTGAGTTTTATTCCAGATGGCTAGAAAACATAGCTGATATGATTTCAATCTTAAATTCATTAAGATTTGTTTTGTGGCTTAACGTGTATATACCCAGTAAAGAAATTGCTGACTCAAATGATCTTTCTACCTCTAGGTCTTTGAGGAAGTACAACACTGTCTTCCACAATGGTTGAAGTAATTTATACTCCAACCAATAGTGTAAAAACATTTCTTTATGTCTGCAGCTTCACCAGCATCTGTTTTTTTTTTTTTTTAATTTTTAATTTTTTTTGAATTTTAAATAATAGCCATTTGGACTGGTATGAAATGATGTCTCATTGTGGTTTTAATTTGTATTTCATTAATGATCAGCAAAGTTGATCTTTTTTTCATGTTTGTTGGCCCTATATATGTTTTCTTTTGAAAGTGTCTGTTCATGTTCTTTGCCCACTTCTTACCGGGGTTGTTTGTTTTTTTCTTGTAAATTTGTTTAAGTTCCTTATAGAATCTGGATATTAAACCTCTGTCAGGTAGATAGATTGCAAAAAATTTATCCCATTCTGTAGGTCATGTGTTCATTCCAATGGTAGTTTCTTTGACTGTGCAAAAACTATTTAGTTTAATTAGATACTATTTGCCAATTATTGCTTTTGTTGTCATTGCTTTGGGTGTTTTCATCGTAAACTCTTTGCACGTGCCTATGTTTTGAGTAGTATTCCCTAGATTGTTTTCTAGTGTTTTTGCAGTTTTGAGTTTTATATTTAAATTTTTAATCCATCATGAGTTGATTTTTGTAAATGATGTAAAGAAGGTGTCCAATTTTCTGCATATGGCTAGCCAGCACACCCCACACCATTTATTAAATAGGGAGTCCTCTCTTTATTATTTTATTTTGTCAAGTTTGTTGAAGATCAGTTGGTTGTAGGTGTACACTCTTATTTCTGAGTTCTTTTTCTGTTCTATTGGTCTATGTGTCTGTTCTTGTACAGTACAATGCTCTCTTGGTTATTGTAGCCTTGTAGTACAGTTTGATGTCAGGTAGTGTGATGCCTCCAGCTTTGCTCTTTTTGCTTAAGATTGCCTTGGTCTTTTTTTTCTTTTCATATAAATTTTAAAATATATTTTTTCTAATTCTGTATACACTGCAAATGATAGTTTAATATGAATATCATTGAATCTCTGAATTACTTTGGGCAATATGGCCACTTTCAAAATACTGATTCTTCCTATCCATGAGCATGGAATGTGTTTCTATTTATTTGTGTCCTCTCTGATTTATTTGAAGCAGTGTTTTGTAGTTCTCCTTGAAGCGTCTCTTCGCTTTACTAGTTAACGATATTGCTAGGTATTTTATTCTTTTTTGTGGCAATTGTGAATGGGAGTTCATTAATAATTTGGCTCTTTGCTTCCCTGCTGTTGATGTATAAGAATGCCAGCAGTTTTTGCACACTGATTTTATATCCTGAGTTGTTGCTGAATTTACTTATCACCTTAAGAAGCTTTGCGGCTGAGATGATGAGGTTTTATAGATATAAGATTATGTCATGTGTAAATATATGACTTCCTCTCTCCTTATTGGAATACTTTTTACTTCTATCTCTTCCTTGATTGTCGTGGCTAGAACTTCCAATACTATATTGTATAGGAATGATGAGAGAGGGAGTCCTTGTCTTTTGCTGGTTTACAACGGAAAGGCTTCCAGTTTTTGCCCATTCAATAGGATGTTGGCTGTGGGTTTGTCATATATGACTCTTGTTATTTTGCGATAGGTTCCCTCAATACTTGCTTTATTGAAAGTTTTTAACAGGAGTAAGTGTTGAAATTTAGTGAAGGCCTTTTCTGGATTTGTTGAGATAATCATGTGTTTTTGCTTAATTTCTGCTTATGTGATAAATCACATTTATTGATTTGCATATGTTGAACCAAACTTACAGACACATCTCACATGCAAAGACACAAATAGACTTAAAATAAAGGGATGGAAGAAAATCTAGAAATAAATGGAAAACAGAAAAAAGCAAGGGTTGCAATCCTGGTTAAAACCAACGAGGATCTTTAAGGGAAAAAAAGACATTACATAATGGGGAAGGGTTCAATTCAACAAGAAGATCTATCTATCCTAAATACATACGCATCCAACACAGGAGTACCCAGATTAATAAAGCAAGTGTTTAGAGACCTACAGAGAGTCTTAGATTCCCACACAAAAATAATAGGACACTCTAACACCCTACTGACAGTATTAGCAGATCACTGAGACAGAAAACTAACAAAGTTATTAAGGGCCTTAACTTAGCTTTGGATCAAGTGAACCTGATAGATATCTGCTGAACTCTTTACCCAAATTTAACAGAATGTACCTTCTTATCACCACATGGAACTTTCTCTAAAATTGATCACATAATCGAAAGTAAAACAATCCTTAGCAAACACAAAAAAAAACTGAATTCATAACAGTCTCTTAGACCACAGCACACACAAATTAGAACTAAAGATTAAGAAATTCACTAAAAAGCACATCAACATATGGAAACTGAACAACCTGCTCTTGAATGACTTTTTGGTAAACAATAAAATTATGGCAGACATTAATCAGTTCTTTAACTAATGAGAACAAAGGGACAATGCACCAGAATCTCTGGGACACAGCTAAAGCAGTGTTAAGAGGGAAATCTATAGCACTAAATGCCCACATCAGAAAGCTAGAAAAATCTCAAGTTAATAACCTAACATCTCAACTAAAAGAACTAGAGAACTAAAAGCAAACAAACCCCAAAGCTAGCAAAAGATAAGAAATAACCAAGATTAGAACTGAACTGAAGGAGATACAGACATGAAAAAAAATGTCAAAATTCAATGAATCCAGGAGCTCCTTTTTTGAAAACGTTAATAAAATAGATACACCACTAGCTAGACTAATAAAGAAGAAAACAGAAATGAATAAAAAAATAAAAACAAAGGAACCAAACAAAGAAATCACTATTGTTACAGGAGATAATTTAAAACATGAGGTACAAGTTCATTATGTGCAGGTTTGTTACATAGCTAAACATGTACCATGATGGTTTGCTGCACAGATCAATCCATCTCCTAGGTATTAAGCCCAGCATTCATTAGCTATTTTTTTCTGATGCTCTTCCCTTCACCTGTTTCTCCTTCAGGTCCCAGTGTGTGTTGTTCCTCGCCATATGTACGTGTCTTCTCATTGTTCAGCTCCCATTTATAAGTGATAACATGTGGTATTAGGTTTTCTGTTCCAACATTAGTTTCCTGAGGGTAATGGCTTCCAGTTGCATCCACATCCCTGAAAATGACATGATCTTGTTTCTGTTTATGGCTGCACAGTGTTCCATGGTGTATGTGTACTACATTTTCTTTATGCAGTCTATCATTGATGAACATCCATGTTTGCCATTATTAATAGTGCTGCAGTGAACATATACGTGCATGTATCTTTGTAATAAAATCATATGCATTTTTGGGTATGTACCCAGTAATGGGAATACTGAGTCAAGTGATATTTCTGATTCCAGGTCTTTGAGGAATTGCTTCACTATCTTCCACAAGAGTTGAATTAATTTACATTCCCACCAGCAGTGTAAAAGTGTTCCTTTTTCTCTGCACCCTTGCCAGCAACTGTTGTTTTTTGACTTTTTAATAATTGCCATTCTGACTGGTGTGAGATGGTGTCTCATTGTAGTTTTGATTTGCATTTCTCTAATGATCAGTGATATGGACATTTCATTGCTATTTATTTATTTATTTATTTAAGACAGGGTCTTGCTCTGTCACCCAGGCTGGAGTGCAGTGGCGTGATCTCGGCTCACTGCAACCTCCACCTCTTAGGTTCAGGGGATTCTCATGTCTCAGCCTCCCTGAGTAGCTGGGTGTACAGGCGTCTGCCACCATGCCCAGCTACTTTTTGTATCTTTAGTAGAGATGGGGTTTCGCCATGTTGGCCAGGATGGTTTCGAACTCCTGACCTCAGGTGATCTGCCCACCTTGGGCTTCCAAGGCTTTTTTTTTTTTTTTAATGTATTTTTGTTGGCTGCATGTATGTCTTATTTAGAGAAATATCTGTTCATGTCCTTTGCCCAATTTCCTATGGAGTTTTTTTTTCTTGAAAATTGCTTTAAATTCTTTGTAGGTTATGACTATCAGACCTTTGTCAGATGGATAGGTTTCAAAAATTTTCTTCTATTCTGTATTTGATCTGTTTGGAAAACCAAAATCATTTTTAGCTGAAATGGAAAATAATTATAAAGAAGAAAAATGTGTACATCAGTGAAGTAAATATTCTACTATATTTTGCTCCTCTAGAACAAAAATCTTTTAGAGTTTTCTAATATTTTCTCAAGTTTTTGTTTAGTACTCCCCCTAAGAAGTATAAAGCACCCTGGGAAATATTTCAATATAACCAGCAATAATAAAACTATCAAAAAAGGATTTTCTGAAGATTCTTCCAAAATTTATGATGGACAGAAGAATGGTGACCATCTTATTTCAATTGAAATGGAATAAATTTGAGAATAACAATCAGTAATTCTCAATGCTCTGTGGTGCAGTCCATAGGCCGATTCAAAAAAGAATCAAATTAAATATCTGTGTTAATGCTGAATATTTCAGTTTATTACTGGTATTAGAAAAGTTGGCTGTTCAACTCTTAGAACAAACATTATACTCACCTAAGTAAGAAGAGCTACAACATTTTCTAAAATAAAATCTTACTATACTAAACATATATGCGATATGCTAAATATGATAATTTTTATTCTATTTTGTGATACATTAAAAATAAAGAGTTTCTTATTTAATTCTTTCCTGTAAAGCTGTTCCAAAATCTGAAAGTTATAATCTTGGAGCCACAAGTTAAAAAAGATGGACAGCATTATATTTTGTACTCTTTCCAGAAAGGTCTTTATGTCTTTTAGTCCTGTCATAGGAACAGATACAAAGGCAGATGGAGGTGGAAGTTTCCCAGAGCTTCACTCAATATTGCCACCTGTAGAAGCTCTAAGTTTGAGCACAAAAGGAACTGCAAGCAACACAGCAATCAGCTCCCCACAGGAAATGTCAGAGTCTATAAGCATTACAGTTTAGTTGGGTTCCTGTCATGTCTTCACGAGTGTCTGATTGTAGACGAAACTCTCACACAGAGTTTTAAAAATTTCTCTAGATTCAAAGTTATTCATTTCTTTTGCTGACTGCCAGGAGGTCAAGCTTGACAAGACATTCGGGACTAGGTTCAGAAATTCATTATGTACATTATCAAAATTCACTTTGTCATGTGGCACTTGAACCACCTCAAAGTTCAATGCAGAAGGCTTCCTGTAGAGAATGAAAAAGCCTGTGTGTGAGAGTCGACACTGTTACCTCGTGGCCCCTCTCTATGAATTCCTCCGAAATATTCTTGACCTTAAGCCAATGGCTCATGTTACAGTGCTGCCCCAGTACCTTCCACAGTCAACACAGCAGAGCTGAGGTAGCAGAATTATGAAAACCCACTTCTCAGACACCATGATGGCAGCAGCTCCCTTACACACGCTCTGCAGGGTTTGAGTGTTTCCTGAGCAGAGTTAAAATGATAATTTAGACACACAAGTTAAAAGTTAATTTTTAAATATTAAAGATTATTCATTATTTGTAAGTCAAATATTGATGAAGGAAATCAAACAGTTATACAATACATCAGGGAAAAGTTTATGCAACTGTCTAGAACTTGGAAATAAAATACTTAAAATAGAGATAATTTGATTACCTAGATTGGTGTCAAGAAAAATTAAACAATAACTTTTAGAGTTGATGTTTTACACACTGAAACATACACACATAAACCAATTTACATCCATTGCACAATAAGTCCAAGGTTCCAGATGGTTTAGGGGAATACTGTTTCACATTACTTGCTCACATTGACTACCCAATGGTTTAATAATAAAAATACATTTCAAAACCTATAAGAACCATTTTGATAAACTATATATATTTAGTACAGGGTGTTCAGAATTCCAGAGGAAAAATCCAGTCAGTTTCATATGGAACAACTAAGGAAAGCCTTAGTAATGTTATTGACTTATGAAGTGAGATGAAAGGTTTGCTAGGATTTATACAATGTAGCCAAAGAGGGATTTCATAATAATTAGAAGAAATATAAAAGAAGTAGACAAGATATTTGGAAATCTTTCCAATGGGTATGGATCATAGAGAAAGCTGAAAGCAGAAAGCTAAAGAAAAAAGTTAACTTGAAATAGGAGAACATAGTCTTAGATGACAGATTACAGATTTGATTTCTAGTTTATAGGTTAAAAAAAATTACTCAAATTTTAAAGGACAGTCATAAGCTCAAGCTTTTAGCAAGCAATTCTAACAGATAAACATGAATTGTCATATAAAGGCAAAATTTATAAACGACAAAAAGTTTAAAAATGTATGTTAGTAATCTAAGTATGTCATCCAAATAGGCTGATCAAACATGAACTGGTTATACCAAATGTGAGAAGCTGATTGGATTTGTTATTATTTATTATATCTGACATCAGAAAAAAATAGAAGAAAAAACATACATGCTGTTTTTGTGTGAATAAGCAAAAGTTTGATAATGTCATTAGGAAAAATATTATGCCTACAACTAGCAGAAAGTTTTAGAATAAATAAAATCTTTCTGGCATTTTTTTTTTTTTTGCACTGATTGATTTAGTTATTAAAATGAACTCTATATAAATGTTTTTATGGACAATGGATATGCAGATTTAGGTATATAAACAATGTTTATGGACCTTCAATATTCAGGATTAGGCAAACAGGCAGTGTTTTAAGATAGGGAATGAGTAGCATTCCTCTGTCTACTCAGATAGCTATCTTTCTGTGAAAGGAAAATAAATCTCAGAGCCCCAAAATCACTACCATGGAGCTACCCATGGGTCTTCTCAAATGTTGGACACTCAGTGGGATGACCTAGCTGTGGAAAAGTGCTGCCCACTTAGGGTCTCCTGAGAGCTATTATGTCACTCACTGAAGCTCTTCTCTGCTTTGCTCACCCACCATTTGACTGTGGACCTAATTCTTCCTGGACATGGGACAAGAACTCAGGAACCAGTTAATAGTGGGACTGAAACATCTGTAACACAAGCACACATGCTTAGGACTAAGTCAGAGTGAACAGCCAAGCTGGGAGCTGTGTCATGCAAACCTGCCTCCTGTTTTATTCCTAAATAAGAAAGCTACAAAAATAAAATATCTGAATACCTCTCTCACAATTTTCTCACCAGGATCTTCTTTGTGTGCACCAAGGTCTTCACCCTAAAACAGTTCTGTTGAATTTCACCCAAGCAATGTAAATTGAGAGTTAATCTTCACAGGTATGGTACAAAGGACAGAACTCAAAGTAATTTCTCTACTCACTTGAGACAAATGTTTAACTTACTGCTTCCTCTGCCCTTTCAATATTATCATATGTAAAATTGCAGATTCACTGAGCTAGATGAATGCATAAATGACTATTGCTCTGCCTTACTCTCACAAAAGAAAGATGAGGAAATATAATCAGAAAAGTGGAAAGTCTATTAAAAGATATTCACAATGAAATATAGCATCTTACAAATAAGCACAAGTAGTTATAAATTTTATGTTTAGAAACTACACATAAAACAATAGATTTTTAAAGTCTACTTATTTCCTATCAAAAACACACATGTAAAACATTAAATTATAAAAACATTTGAAGTAAACTTAACAAAAATATAACACATACTTTTCACACACATATATATCACAATATATCACATGTACTTGACACAATTACAGACATTAGAAAATGACTGATTTTGATTCAAAAACATTACCAAAAATAAAAAAAAAAAGAAAAGTAACAACAAAATATGTAATTCACTAGTGATAACAGCAATAGCCCATAGGAAGCAGCCGCTGCAAAGATGCCAGCTGGAGTTGGGAGGTGCTGCTAAGGCAGCATACTCCACGGACTCAGTAGGAAACAGGAACAGACAGGAGCCCCATCCTTTTCTGAGTTGGCAGGGTGGTAGCACCGTGCTCCCAGATGCTGCTGCAGCTGCATCTGGTTATGAACTTGGGCATCTCTGTATTTATAGGGGCTTAGGAACCCTCCTTGCCCTTGAAAAGCTCAGAAGTGCCAGTTCCTGCTGCCTGGCTTCTCCCTACTCCCGGAACCCACTCTGAGGTGGAGCAAAGTTGTCTACAAGCCTGGGCACTATCACGA
This sequence comes from Mandrillus leucophaeus, assembly GCF_000951045.1. Lineage (NCBI taxonomy): Eukaryota > Metazoa > Chordata > Mammalia > Primates > Cercopithecidae > Mandrillus > Mandrillus leucophaeus. The sequence goes on from NW_012108842.1 coordinate 344,189, forward strand.
TGTGACTAGACATATAAATGCTTGGGGCAAGGGTTACACACCAACCCCATGCCACCTCAGGCCCTTCCAGACTTTGAGCACAGACGAACATAGGAAGGCAGCCAAGTGGGGACTGAGGGTGGCTCAGCACCATCCTGCAGGTGCCCCTCAGCATTAACAGCCTGAGTGCCATGGATGCCTTGTTCATGGCACAGGAGACAGACTGGCTTCTGGGTGGTAAGAGGCAGATCCCTAATGAAGCCCCACCTTCAAGCTAGGGGCACCTTAAAGCCTAGGGGCTGATATGTCAGTTCAGGATGAAGGCTGCTGCTGGGAGTAAGAACTTATGGTGCCTTTTCCATGCCCACCCATGTCAGCCCATGGACCAATCAGCAAGCAATTCTTCCCTTCTGAGCCCATAACAACCTCCAGACACAGTCAGATTCTAACAGACATTGGGATGACCTGCCTGTGGAAAGGAGCTAACCATAGGTCTCCTCGAGTGTTGGAAACCCATTGGGATGACCTGACTGTGGAAAGGAGCTACTCACTTTGGGTCTCCTGAGAGCTATTATGTCACTCAAAGAAGCGCTTCTCTGCTTTGCTCACTCACCATTTGACTGTGTACCTAATTCTTCCTGGACAGGGGACAAGAACTCAGGAACCACCTAATAGTGGGACTGAAATATCTGTAACACAAACAAGCCTGAAACATCTTTCCCTACTTGCCATATTGCAGGTGGCAAGACAGAGAGAAGAGCTGTAGCCCCTTGGGGAGTCCAGACTTATGGTCTCCCAACCAGGGATATGACACCCTCTTTGGGACTCTGCAGTTCCTGATGTCTCCAAGCTTGCAGGTGCCACCACATTCCCCTCATCCAGATGTGGATGACTGCAGCAGAAGCTGTGTGCAGTACATCTGGTCCAGCTTCAGCCTCGCACAGAACTGGCAACTGTGGTGGTGCCTACAGCTGCCCACCTCTCTGCAACAGCCAACATGTCTGGTTGTGCACAGTGACTGGACCTTGTGCTCACTCTTCCACACACTCACCACTTCACATCTAGCTTGATGTTGGCAGGTGTGGGATCCAGGCTAGTAGCAAGAGCCAAACGCAGCCTGCCAGGCCAAGGGGGTGGAATGAGCCAAGCAGGTGCAAGCAATAGTTAGGCAGAAAGTGCCACCAGACCCAGAGAGTTCTGGCTGGTGAAGTGACATACTGAGGATCCCATGACACTAGGAAACTATAATAATTTGTTATATGAAGTTAGCCAACATGATCACCTTAAATTCTATAAAGCAGGAATTTTCTCAATTATAAGGAGAATATAAAAATTAGCCATCATCACAGAAATTTTGTCACTGTTCTTTCAGGAACTGATATATCAAATGATGCAGCAAGTGTAATATATTAATGATTTGAACAAGAAGACTCTAACAGTCATGATTTGATGTGCATGTATAGCCTATTTTATCCAAGATTTAGAGACTACGTGTTCCTGAGGAAAATATCATTGGTTGGTGAATAATTATGTATCTGGAGACATGGAAAAAGATGCAAATATATGTGTTAAAAATGTTTCAGCCTTCTAGAATATGAAAATTAAAATAAATAATATAAGTTTACATTTAATATTTAGGTTATTAGTGAGAAAAAATAAGAAATTAGAAATTATCATATTTACTTCACACACATACACACAATCAAAAACACATTATACACAACCTACGTTTGAATATTTCCAATAATTAAGAATAATACAAATTATCAATCATTTTCCTCATGCAGACTGTCCAATAGGTGGGAGATAACAAACATGAAAAATCTACAGGTGAACTTCAGAGATATTAGGGGCTTGGTTCCAGACAATTGCAATACAGTGAGCATTGTAATAAACTCAATCACACAAATGTGGTAGTTTCCCAGTACATATAAAAGTTATGTCTACAGTGTTAGTAAGTCTATTAAGTGTGCAAATAACATGACATCTAAAAAATAATGTACACACCTCAATTGAAAATATTTATTGCATAAAATGCTAACTATCATCTGATCTTTAAGCCCTATGGTAATCTTTTTTGTTACTGGAGGGTTTTTGCTTCCATATTGACGGCTTCTGACTAATCAGAATAGCGGTTTCTAAAGATTGAGATGGCTGTGGCATTTTCTTAAATTAATGCAATAACATTTGTCTAATTGATTGACACTTCCTTTTAGGAAACAGTTCTCTTTAGCATGCAATGGTGCCTGACAGCATTTTACCCATAGTAGAACATCTTTCAAATTTGAAGTTCATTCTCTCAAATTCTGCTGCTGATTGATCAAGCATGTTTATGTAATATTCCAAATCATTTACTGTCATCTCAACAATGTTCAGAGCATTTTCACCAGAGCAAATTTCATCTTAAGAAACCATTTTCTTGTCCAATGCAGAAGCAGCAAATTATCATCTATTCAAGTTTCGTCATGAGATTGCAACAATTCAGTTACATCTTCACACTCCATTTCTAGTTCTAGTTCTTTTGCTGTTTTCACTACACCTGCAGTTGTTTCTTTAATTGAAGTTTTGCACTCTTCAAAGTCATTCATACGAATTGTAATAAATCAACTTCTTCAAAACTCCTTTTAATGTTGTTATTTTAACTTGCTCTCATAAGTCACGACTGTTTCAAACATCTTCTAAAATGGTAAATCCTTTTCAGAAGGTTTTCAACTTATTCAGTCCATATCAATCACAGGAATTACAATTTAAGATAGCAATATCCTTAAAAAATGTATTTCTTAAATGATAAAACTTGAAAGTCAAAATTACACCTTGATCCATGGGCTGCAGAATGGATATAATGTTATCAGGCATGAAAATAACATTTATCTCCTTGTACATTTTGATCAGAGCTCTTGCATTAGCACACGCCTTGTAAATGAGCAGTAATATTTTGAAAGGAGTCTTTATTTTCTGAGCAACAGATCTCAATAGTGGACTTAAAATGTTCAGTAAACCATGCTATAAAGAGATGTGGTGTCATCTAGGCTTTGTTCTTCTACTTATACAGCAGAGGCAAAGCAGATTTTGCATAATTCTCAAGGGCTGTTAAACTTCCTGACAAAAAACCATTGTCTTCAATTTAAAGTCACCAGCTGAATTATGCACTAACGAAAGAGTCAGTCTGTGCTTTAAAGCTTTAAATCCAGGCATTGACTTCTCATCTTTCACTATTAAAGACTCAGGTGACAATTTTTTTTCAATGAAGGGCAATTTTGTCTACATGGAAAATCTGTTGTTCAGTGCGTCAGTCTTCACCAATTATCTTGGCTAGATTGTTTGTATAATTCTCTGCAGTTTCCACATCAGCACCCGCTGCTTTGTTTTGCACATTTTTGTTACGGTGATAGCTTATTTTTACTAAGTTTCATGAGCCAATGTCTGCTAGTTTCCAACATTTTTCTGCAGCCTCCTCAACATATTTCAGCCTTCACAAACTAAAAAGAGCTAGAGTCTTTCTCTGGATTAGACTTTGACTTAAGGAATGTATATGGTTGGTTTGATCTATCCAGATTAAATTTTCTTCACATCAATGATATTACAGATTAACTTCTTACCATTTGTGCATTCAGTAGAGTAACACTTGTAATTTCCTTCAATAACTTTTTGTTTCTGTATTCACAACTACGTTAACTGCTGCAAGAGGCCTAGGTTTCAGCCCGTCTCAGCTTTCAACATGCCTTCCTCACGTATCTAAATAATTTCCAGCTTTTGACTTAAAGTGAAAGATGTGGTACTCTACTTTTCACTTGAACACTTAGAGAGCTTTGTAAGGTTATTAATCGGTTTAATTTTAATGTTGTTGTTTCTCAGGAATAGTCCAGAGAAGAATGAGAGAGGAAGGAGCAAGTGGCTCGTGGGGCACTCAGTAGACAAATAACATGTATTGAGTTTGATATCTCATATGGGCATAATTTGTGACATCTCCAAACAATTCCAATAGGAATATGGAAAATCACTGATCACAGATCAACATAATGAATATAACAATGGTGAAAAAGTTTAAAACTTTGTGAAAATTAGCAAAATGTGTCACAGATATAAATTGATGACTCGCTGTTGGAAAAGTCATGTTAATAGATTTGTTTGATTATAAGATTGACACAAACCCTCAACTTATAAGAAAAACACCCCAAATATCTGCAAAGCTTAATAAAGCAAAGTGCAATAAAAGAAGGTATGTTTATACTATGAAGTATATTATAATACATCATGTTTCTGGTGCAGAGTGATCAGAAAACCAGAGAATATAATTACCCCTCTGTAGAGCAATCAGAAAAAGCTGGTGTGACAGATAACGTACAGGGTAAGACAAAAGCTTTGGCAGGATGTAGACAGAGTGTGGCTAACTGAAAGAATTCACAGTGAGTAGAAGAATGAGAAAAGGTCATGATATTAAGAAAACATTCCAGTAAGTATGAATTTTAGGATAAATTCTGTGCCAGAGATTATTTTCACAAATTGGTTGAAATTGGAGACCTTATATAGCTTTGTATAGTATATATGGGGTTTTATTTTAATTTAGAGGCAACATAACTTAACCAAGTATTTAAGAAAGCCAGTCAAAATGTCAAGTGTCTTTTTTGTTTGTTCATTTTGTTTTAAGCAATCAACTCTTCCTGCCAAACACAGATTGACATTTAAGGTCAAGAGCTCACACGTAGGAAAAATGATTAAAATGTATATTAGTAGGCTCAATATGACACCATAAGGGCTGGGGGTTGTCTTAATAATAGCAAATATGGAGAACAGAGATTAAATTTTTGATTACTGACTACATCTTAGACTAGAAGAAATGTACAAAAGCGAAGACACTGATGTGGTTTCTACATGAATGATCAAAACACAGATAATGATATTAAAGTATGATACCAAACATGAATGGCATGTTTGGAAAATAATATTAATCATTTACAATCTGTGTTCCTTCAGTGCTTAATTTTTTAATAAGTCTTCTCCATATAAATAATCATAAATTTTTGGAGACTGCAGTTTTGGGCAATGTGATATAGTTTCAAGATATGAGTTAGGTAATAAATTATCTACTCATCTATCTATGCATCTGCCATTTTTTCACATTACACATTCAATGCACAATTTATAGCACTTACAGAATCCATTCCTTGATGATAGGTAAGAGAGCAAAAGCCATTATGATATAGTCCCTGTGCTCAAGCAGTTCACATGTTTATATTTAAACACATTGACTAACATTTATTTTTGTATTAAAGAATGGGCTCCAGGCCGAGTGCAGTGGCTCACGCCTGTAATCCCAGCACTTTGGGAGGCCAAGATGGGCGGATCACGAGGTCAGCAGATTGAGACCATCCTGGCTAACACCGTGAAACCCCGTCGCTACTAAAAATACAAAAAAATTAGCTGGCTTGGTGGCGGGAGCCTGTAGTTCCAGCTACTCCAGAGGCTGAGGCAGGAGAATGGCGAGAACCCAGGAGATGGAGCTTGCAGTGAGCACAGATTGCAGCACAGCACTCCAGCCTGGGTGACAGAGTAAGACTCTGTTTCAAAAAAGAAAAAAGAAAGTGCTCTAGTACTCCAATACAGATGATAGTTTATGGTGAAGGTGTTTAAAGAATGTTCAGTACAGAAAGCCAAACACATTTAATTCTTTCAGATAAAGCTATGTATGCTTCAACTGTGACTTTTCCATAAGTGTTTAGAAGGTCAGAGGAATGCTATTTAAAACCCAAACCAATTTTAATAGCTTCTCCTTGCTAAGAAGAGAACCATATGTAATTTTTGAGACAGGGAGAAAGGATCAGATATTTTATAGTTTCTGGTAATTTTTGTTTTTCTTTGTTGTTATTTTTGTTGGATACAACAGATGTGTCAGAGTCTCAACATAATTTATTTAGCAGAATCTATTTGAGAGGAAGATTTAGAATTAGCAGTTGGAGACTTCTTTTTCTTTCATAAATAGGCAAGATTATAATAGGTTTTCTTGTAGCAATTGATATAATGAATGACACTCCAGAGGAAAAGAAAAAAATGCAAAAAAAAACCTTAAAAGGAGGAAATTTCTTAGAAGAAATTGAATACTTAAAAACTCTTTGAAAGGAAATATTGTTTTCAAGCTATATACAAAGCTCAGGCATGCTAGGATTACTGTATGACTATCACTTCTGTGAAACACACAAATTGGATTAAAATGTTTATTAATAATACCAAAAGACCCATGTTACGCTGGAAGATTATATTTGCAATATATATGCCAAATAAAAGATGAATTTTGCTTATGCTAGAAACTTGACCCTATACAGAGAGGCCAAGCAGATACTCATATGATTTGGTGGCAGAATATAATTTTTAAATATTTTTCTTGGGAATAAGTTGCCAGTATGTACAAATTTGAGAATGTACTGTTTCCCGGGAAGAAACTAGAAGACACAGAAGAAATGACCATAAACATGAAAACACTAGACCTAAAAATTGTACACTCAATTGAGCACAGTGACAAAAAAGTACTAATGACTAAGACAGGCACATAATGTATAGACAGTAAAGTCTTCACGTTAGAGATTGTACGTGGAGAATTCTAAGAAAAAATCTCTGGAAAATAGAGAATCTTTTAAATAGGTATACATGCACTCCCTAAGATAAAGTTAAGATTATGATATAGTATTATGTAAGTAACAACTTAATAAAAATTATATAAATAAAAAGCAAAACATGAAGTTGCAGAACAGAAAGGTAGACAAAAATAGAATATTTGACTCTCCAATGAATAAATGTACAAAGGCTGTAAAATATAATTACTAATTCTTAAGTAGTGGTGACTTACAACAATTATGAATGAATGCAAAGGTGATGAAAGTTTTAAGGGAGGTAAAACTTAGGTAAGGGAACATACCTCAATAAATAATGAATAAACTTAATAAGTCAAGAAAGACCTGTCACAATCCACTCCTGTCATTGCCCAATGAGCTCATGAACACAGTAGCCATTGTGGCAGGAATGGAGGTTATACATTCAGCAACAGGGACTACCACTCACCAAGGCTGACTTTGCTATAGCTACGGCTGAATGTGCAATCTGATAGCAGCAGAAAAAAATACTGAGCCCTTGATATGTCACCATTACTCAGGGTTATCAGCCAGCTACTTGCTGACAGGTTGATTCCATTGGATTTTTTTTTTTCCCCCTTGGAAAGGGCAGTTGTTTGTCCTCCCTAAAACAGACACTGCAGATATGAAATTACCAATCCTGCACTCACTGCTTTTGTCAAGACTGTCATTTGTGGACTCGCAGAATACCTTGTCCACTGTCATCGTATTCCACAGAGCATTGCCTCTGACCAAGGCACTCACTTCACAGATAAAGAAGTGCAGCAGTGGGCTCGTGCTCATGGAATTCACTGGTCTTGCAATGTTCTCTGAGGCATTGCATCATCCTGAGGCAGCTGGCTTGTTGAATGGTGGAACGACTTTTTCAAGTCACAATTACATCACCAAAAAAGGTGACAACACTTTGCAGGGCTGAGGCAAAATTTTCCAGAAGCCTCTGTATACTCCGAATCACTGTCCAATATAAACTACTATTTCTTCCATAGCCAAGGTTCATGGGTCCAGGAATCAAGCGGTGGAAGTGGAAGTAGCACCACTCACCATTACCTCTAAAATAAATTTTCCCTCCTGTTCTCACGACATTATGTTCTACTGGCCTAGAGGCCTTTAATAATCAAGTGGTTAGGATGACCCACTGTGTGGACACCACTCAGCCTCTTTCTCCATCCACTCCTGTCACTCCTGCCAGGGAGGGAGCAATGCTGCCACAAGTAGGCATAACAATGACTTTATTAAACTGGAAGTTAAGATTGCTACTTGACCACTTTGGGCTCCTTCTTTCTTTAAGTTAACAGACTAAGAAGGGAGTTATCTTGTTGGTTGGAGTGATTGGCCTGAATTATTAAAATGAAGTTAGATTATAACTCCATAATAGATGTAAGGAAGAGTATTTCTGGAATACAGGAGATTCCTTAGGGCATCTCTTAGAATTACCATGCCCTGTGATTAAGATCAATGGGAAATTACAACAACTAAATCCAGGCAGGACAACAAATGGCTCAGACCCTTCAAAAATAAAGGTTTGAGTTAGTCCAGCAACTAAAAATGACCACCAGCTGAGGTGCTTGCTGAAGACAAAGGGAATACAGAATGGGTAGTAGAAGGTAGTTATTAACACCAGCTATGATCGCATGAACAGTTGCAGAAACAACAACTGTAATTGTCATGAGTATTTTCTCCTTATTTTATTAAGAATAAATTTGTGCATGTATACGCTTGTATGAAGAAAATATCTTCATTTTATTTCCTTCCTTTTTTCTTTATCATGTAACATAAGATTCATTTACTTCATATTAGCATTTAAGTTTCTTTAATTTTATGTAATAGTATTTAGGTTAAGGATTAATGTACTTCCAGTTGTAGAAAGAATAGTTGTATTATGTTAGATGTGAATATAATCTTATTATTTTCTGTATTTGGTGATTTATATGATTTCAGGAGATGTGTATGAGTACCATATTGACAAGGGATGGACTTGTGATAGTAAATATTAGGTGTTAACTTGATTAGATGGAAGCATGCATAGACAGCTGGTAAAGTACTGTTTCTGGGTGTGTCTGCGAGGATATTGCCAGAAGAGATTGAAATCTGAGTCAGTAGACTAGGACAGGAAGGCTCACACTCAATGTAGGTGAGCACCATCAAATAAGCTCCCAGGATGGCTAGACCATAGCAGAAGGAAGAAAGTGGAATACGTTGGCTTGTTGTGTCTTCTGGCTGTTACCTTTCTCTCATGCTAGAGGCTTCCACCTGTTCCTCCTGCCCTCGGACGTGAGACTCAAGGTTTTTTGGCCTTTGGTCTCTTGAACTTAACACTAGTGGTTTGCCAGGTTATCTCGGAATTTCAGCCACAGGCTGAAAGCTGCACTGTCAGGCTTCCCTGTGTTTAAGGCTTTTGGTCTCAGACTGAGCCACTACTAGTTTCTCTCTTCCCCAGCTTGCAGATACCTTATCATGGGACTTTAACTTGTGATTGTGTGAGCCAATTGTTGTTAATAAACACCCTTATATATACATATATCCTATTAGTTCTGTCCTTCTGGAGAACCCTGACTAATACCACCATTATCATGGGTAGTACCAAAATAACTCATATGTCTATAAGTTGTCACTGATACATTTGTACAGTAAAGCCTTCTCATTGATTCAATAATAATGAGGGAGTTGTTCTTACTCTCATATAGGAGAAGAGTCTGCATAGAGTATAAAGTACAAAACTATACGGGTCTTTTTATTAACTCTACCTGGTTGTGGTAAAGAAACTGTGATATGGGAATGCTTTTTGAATTGTTTTTCTGTGTAGTATATACACAAATTTGGTTTAATTAGTTGTAGTGTATTTATGTAATGGGATATTATAGTATAATAATGAACAAACTATAGTGATATGCAAAATTGTAAATAAAATAGAAATCATTGAAAAAGTTAGACATAGGGTATTTTTAAATTACTGTATTACCTTATTTACACAGATGCAAAGACATACAGATTTCACTCATTAGCCAGAGATGGGAGAAAGAATCAGGAGTCACATCCCTGCCATTTCAGTAACATGTAGACATTTATCAGCCAAATGCTTACCTCCAAAGCAAGATATAAAGACTTCCACTTTCTAGTTTCTGTTGTAGTGGTATTTGTCATTCCATGGTCTGTGTAAATATTTCATTTACTTTTCCAACAACTAAATGGTAGGAACAACAGTCATAACCAGAAAAGCACATAGAATAGAATGTAGTTAGACACGTAAAATTTAAGATGCTAGAGCTTTTAACACTTAGTGTTAATTTTTAACAAGAAATCTCAAGATTTTCACTGGAGGGTGTATGATATTACAGTCATATTTTGAGGATGAGAGACAAGATTACATGAAAAGTATTTCTTTTCTTTACTTTCATGAATGTTTGGTTCTTATATCTCGAGCTTGAAATCTGAAATAACGTTACTGTTTTTTAGGACCCCTATGCATTTACTATTTCTCACCACCATGTGAGAATAGCTGTACATGGAAAAAGAGAAGTATAGTCATTTTTGGAAAAGGTGAAATATGGAATGATTTGCAAAACTTTGATGCACTCATAGTAAAACAAGAGAGGAGGTGACTGCAGGGTGAAGAAGAGAAGCAGAGTACACAAGAAAGTTGTGAATTTTTTAGTAGTGCTTTCAGGTGGAATGTAATGACAGATAAGATGAATAATACATTCCTTAATATAGGTAAGTGCATAGGTAGTACTAAGCCGTCCACAGATGGCTGAGCTGAAAGAGCACTGTAACACACCTTCTGGAGCTTCAGGAGGTCACAGGCATCTCTACCTGGATGCTGCCATGCGGCACGCACAGAGTTTGCTCATGCTACTGCCCAAAAGCAGCTGGCCAGACCCCATACTCAGTTGCCTAGGTGCTCCTTCCAACAATGGGTTGAGCCAGGCAAGCTGAGTAAGTGGAGTTTGTTCCGGTCAGTGTCCGAAAGTGGTTGTCCAGTTCCTGCACTTTCTCACGCCCAGTTCCTGCACTTGTTTGCATGCACACTCCCTCCTGCAAGGAGTACACGAACGGGCTGAGTAAATGAGACACCACTGTCATGAGTCCCATAAAAGGGTCAAGAAAATATCCTGCATCAATAGGTTAGACTTTATAAACAGTGGTACTTATCTGGAGGTTTATTAGTGACTGCTCTTAAGATATTTAAAAAATTCACTCTTGTCGTTGCGTTTACATTCATCTCCACAGCTGCCCTTTTGACTTTTATGTGAATGATGCCATTAGGCTGATAAGCAAATATGGGAACTCACACCATACAGACCTATGATAAATAGCTTTATAGATCCCATTACTTACACCATAAGTGATACGTGCTTTCTTTTTGAGATGACCTACTTTGCGGAATGGATGAGAATGAGATAAGGATTTCATTCAAGGGCAGAGCCAAGATGATGAACTACAATCGTGTTTGCTACTCTCAAGAACAGGAAACAAAAGGGTTAGTAAACCCTGACCCTTTTTGAGAATCCATGAATCATTTGAGAAACCATGTCAGGATCCATCAAAGCAGCAGTGAAACACAGAGAGCAGAGAGGAGCAAAGTTGAGCACTGACCTGTCTAGGCTTAGAACAGAGCAAGGAGAACCTCTCCAACATGAGAAAGGAAGAGTGAGTGACAGCTCTGAGGGGGATTCATGCTCTCCATAGGGACCAGTACAAGAATAGGAATGTGAAAAATCTCCCTTCCCCTGTCCCCAGGAAGCTCTGCAGTGTGCTTCTTGATTGAGGCAGAGAGCCACCCAAACATTTTGCAAGGTGAACTTACAAGGAGATCTTACAAGCTTGAGCCCAAGATACGACCAATCATGATGCCACAGCTAAAATAGAAGACATAGTTGTGGTGCAGTAAGATTGCTCCCTTTGCTGGAAGGAGCTTAGCACCATTTTCCAGCCTAACTATCCTGCTTTGGCCCAAACTTGACTGGCTACTCCGCCAACCCAGCTACTAGTAGCCAAGTGGGCAATGCTTACTGGAGATTCCAGACCACTGGTCACATTTTAGTGTAAACTCCGTTGGAGTACATAGTCTCCTCCTGTCTCAGGAAACGCCCAGATGGCAGGACATGTGACTTCACTCAACCACATCAATTATAGCCAGGTGAGCAATGCCTCTAGAACTTCTGGCCTAGTGGCCCTGCATCTGTATGTACTCAGCTAGAGCATGCAGCATTCCACTGATCCGGGAAACACCTAGGTAAAAGAGTGTATGAGGATGTTCACCTTCATCACTAATAGGCAGGTGGGCAGTACCTGTTAGAGCTTCTGACCTAGTGATCCTGCTTCTGTGGGAATTCAGGCAGTAGGTACAGCCTCTTGTTGTCCTAGGAAGCACCCATACAGGAGGGCAGGTGTCCCCAACAATTACTGCTGCTGATAGCCAGGGAAGTCATACCTGCTAGAGCTTTCTGCCCAGCAGTTCTACTGCTGTCTGAATTTGCTAGGCAGCACATCCTGCTATTGCCTTGGAAACACCCAGACTACAGGGCAGACAACTATAATCACCCCTACCTCCAATAGTCAGATGGATCATACATGCTTAAAGCTTCAAATCAACATATCCCCCCTTCCATCTGAATTCTGCTGACAGATGTAACCCTGGGCTGCCCCAGAAAGCATAAAGACAACACTCCAGGGCTGGCCTATCAAGCATATGGCTTATCTGCCAACAGTGGCCCCTGCCTGAGAAAGCCCCATGGACAAAAACAATCAGCAATAGAAACAAGGATGTGGAGATACTATTTGGAGAAAAAACACAAACAGTCCACTATTCCAAACTCAGGAGTAGACTAGAATTGAAACCAGTCAACCAAACCCACGTAATATCATAATCACTCATAAGAGAAAAAAGCAAAAAATTCCACAGCAACTTCAAATAATAAAGGAATATATCAGTCCACACAAATGAGAAAGAATGAGTGCAACAACTCTGGAAACTCACAAAGGGAGAGTGCCTTCTTCTTTCCAAACGACTGCACTAGTTCTCCAGAAAGTTTATTAACCAGGCTGAAATGGCTAAAATGACAGAAATATAATTTAAGATATGGATAGACATAAAGATCATTGAGATTCAGGAGAGTGTCAAAATCCAATTCAACAAAGCTAAAAATCACAATAAAACAATGCAGGAGTTGAAAGACAATATAACCGTTATAAAAAAGAACCAAACTGATCTGTTAGAGCTGAAAAACACACTACAAAAATTGCAAAATGTAATCACAAATACTAAGGAGAGTATAGGCTAAGGAAAGAAAATATAAGCTGAGGAAAGAATCTTAGAGCTTAATGATAGTTTCTCAAAAGAATTCAGTCAGGAAAAAATAAATAAAAATGATCTCTGAGAAATATGGAATTATGTAAAAAGACAAAACACATGACTCATTGGCATTACTTATAGAGACAGGGAGAAAACAAGCAACTTGGAAAGTATATTTCAGGATATTGTCCATAAAACTATCCCAAACTAACTAGAGAGGTCGACATTCAAATTCAAGAAATGCAGAGAACACCCGCAATTATGCAAAAACACCCCGATCCCAAAGACACATAATCATCAGATTCTCCAAGGTTGAAATGCAATTTTAAAAATGTGAATGGTAGCTAGAGAGAAGAGACTGTTCACCTATAAAGGGAACCTCTTCAGGCTAACAGCAGACTTTGAAACAGAAAATCTACAAGACAGAAAAGTTGGGGGCATATACTCAGCATTCTTCAAAAAGGAAATTTCCAAGCAAGATTTCATATCCAGCCAAATTGATGCATAATGAAGGAGAAATAAGATTCTTTTCAGATAAGTAAATTCTGAGCAAGTGTACCACCAATCCTGACTTTAAAAAGATCCAGAAAGAAGTGATGAATATGGAAAGGAAAGATGGTTACCAACGAAAACAAAAACACATTTAAGTACTGAGATTTCTGACCCTATAAAGTAATCAAACAAACTAGTCTGCATTATAATGAGCTAACAATACAATAACAGTATCAAATCTCCACATATCAATACTAACTTTCAATATGAATAGGCTAAGAGTTCCTCAAATGACACAGAGTGACAAGCTGGATAAAGAAACAAGACCCAGTCTCATACTATCTTCAAGAGGTCCATCTCTCATGCTATGACATCCATAAGCTCAAAATAATGGGATGGAGAAAAATCTACCAAACAAATGGAAAACAGAAAAAAGCAGGGCTTATAATCCTAATTATAGATCAAATGGATTTTAAGAAAGATAAGGAAGAGCATTATATAATCGTAAAAGGTTCAATTTAACAAGAATACCTAACTATCTTAAATGCGTATGTAGCCAACAATAGAGCACCCAGATTTATAAAGCAAGTTAGTTTAAATCTATGAGGAGACTGAGGTTTCTATTCAATAATAGCAGGAGACCTCAACACCCCACTGACAATATTAGACAGATCATCAAGGCAGAAAATTGACAAACATATTCGTGACCTGAACTCAAAACTTGACCAAATGGACCTAATAGACATCTACAGAAGTCTTCACCCAAAACAACAGAATGTGCATTCTTCTCATAGCCATGTAGCTCATACTTCAAAATTAACCACATACTGAGACAAAATACTATAATCAGCAAATTCAAACAAAAACCAAAATCATATCAACCATTCTCACAAACCAAGCACAATAGTAATAGAATAGTAAGAAAATCACTCAAAACTATACAATTACATGGAAAGAAAAACTACTACTGAATGACTTTTGCAGAAATAAAGAAATTCTTTGAAACTAATGAGAACAAAGATACAAAACACCAGATTCTCCAGAACACAGTTACACAGTTTTAGAGGGAAGTTAATAGCACTGAATGCCCACATGAAACATTTAAAAATATTTCAAATTAACAAACCAGCATCATAACTAGAAGAACTAAGGAAGCAAGAGAAATCCAACCCCAAAGCTCTCAGAAGAAAAAAAATTCAGTCACAACTGAACTGAAGAAAATTGACATACAAAAAACGAACAAAAACAACAACAACAACAACAAAAATCAATGAATCCATATACAATAGAAAGATTTGCATCCAAGATTTGTAGATAGAGAAAAAAATGTCAGAATGAGATGTTTATGTTTTATTTTTTTTTTTTTGATCATAAAATGTTGCTTTTTGGTTATCAAAATTTGTTAAGTCAATAAAGAAAGAAAAGGGAGAGTAGCACTCTTTGAGATCTAAGGCTGATAGGCATGACAGCAGAGATCATTCCATTGAATTCCACACATCTATGTATTAAGTTGTGGCAAGATTCTCCTCCACATTTCATAAGACCTGTAATTTCTGATTTATCTAAATATTTTACTCTTGGTTAAATATTAAGTAAGGTGTAATTATAATTTTAGATAACCTCAAATAATTTAATTTTTATACTTACAAGTGTATACTTTTAAAGTAAAAATAACAAGATTCACTGGAATTTCAATCTGTTGATTTGAAATCAGAAAGACTAGGCTTTTTAACTGTGCATTTTAACATTTTTAGCCTTCTGTATAAACAAAATACAATCAAGCAGAATGTATGTTTCTGTCAAAGAAAATCAAAGCAAGGTCCTTGTTAAGGATTGCAAAACGGATGTTATTCTGACACTTTTCTCTATTTATAAATCTTGGATACAAATCTTTCTATTGTATATGGTTATTTTCTTACATGGTTTCCTTTAGGAAATTTTCAACAGGTATTAATTTATGAACGCTGCATGTAAGACCATGTCTTCACAATTTTTTTTAATTGACTCTGTTTTATTCTAGGAAGATCTCTAGCTCCGTTACATTTGTTGTATTTTATTATTTTTAAGCAGGAAGTCACTGCACTCTAAATTTTGTTCTGTACTTCCAGGGACTATGTCTCATTTGGTTTCCTCTCAAAAGTCACTTTTTCATAGCTTTTACAAGGATTTAATCATAAAATTCCCTGTAATGTTAGCAGTTGGTGGACACAATGTCTTCATTTTATGCTAGGCTGTATATGTTGTTTAATGCCACTTTTTCTTCTGGAAGTATATGTTTCTGGAGCAGAAGAAGTGGGAAAAAATTGAGTCACTTGTAATCATCTCAGTATATTACACTGTACGAAACACTGAAATGTATGTATTTGAATAGTGGTGCATTCCTTTTTAATCTATTATTATTTTTTAAAAAATTTCATTGCACTGTAGTCAGATATGCCTAAAATAAATACTTCAGAATTTGTTGAGATCTCATCTGTGACATTGCCTGAAGCAAAGGTCGAAGAAATTTATAAAGTTGTGTTATTCAATTCTCACATTACTGATAAAAATATACCCCAGACTGGGGTACAAACACTATGGAAAACAGTGTGAAGATTCCTTAAAGAACTAAAAGTAGAACCACCATTTGATCCAGCAGTCCCACTGCTGGATATCTATCCAGAGGAAAAGAAGCCATTACATACACTGCTAATAGGAATGAGAACTAGTATAAACACTACGGAAAACAGTGTGGAGATTCCCTAAAGAACTAAAAGTAGAACTACCATTTGATCCAGCAATCCCACTACTAGGTATCTATCCAGAGGAAAAGAAGTCATTATATACAAAAGATACTTGCACATACATGCTTATAGCAGCATAAAATTGCAAACTTGTGGAACCTACCCAATGTATATGATGGAATAATACTCAGCCATAAAAAGGAATGAATTAACAGCATTCACGGAAACCTGAATGAGATTGGAAACTATTATTCTCAGTGAAGTAATTCAGGAATGGAAAATCACACATCATATCTTCTCACTGATATGTGGGAATTAAACTATGAGGATGGAAAGATATAAGAATGATACAATGGACTTTGGGGACTTGTGGGTAAGGGTGGGAGGGGGTGAGGGGTGAGGAATAAAAGACTACAAATAGGGTGCAGCATATACTGCTCAGGTGATGGGTGCACCAAAATCTCACAAATCACCACTAAAGAACATACTCATGTAACCAAACACCACCTGTATCCCAATAAACTATAGAAAAATAAAATATAAAATAAAAAGCAGTAAAAACACTAGATATTTTTATTTTTGAAATTAGAAATGGGATCCCTAAGTATGTGAAATATTTATTGGTTGATTACATGAAATAAAATGGAACTAAATGCCCGACTGATAGAGCCTCCAAGAGAAATCATCTAATGCTCTAGAAATTGCCAGTAAACTGATAAAAACACAAGTTTCTTTTTTTTTTCTTTTTTGCTAACAACTTACATTAAAGGTGTCCTCATTACCTGTTTTTTCTCTAAAGCTCTCATGTTTTTACTTGTTTTCTCAGTCTTAACTATCCATACTATGCTTTGTTGAAATATTTGTGATCTGATTCAATGTGTTTGTTTCCATTTTTATTTCATGCTATCCCAACTCTTGCAACTTGCATGTCCTCATTATGATTGATCAATTCAACTGCAAAGATCACCTTATCTGACCAAGGATTATTCATTAATTTTTACTAGTTTATCTGACTTTGGTTAATCTTTTATATCTTTGCCAGTCACTCTGAATCACAGTCATGATGACTCAAGATTGTAGATATCTTTCAATTAACAAATTTATCTTTTGTAAAGAAGCATGTATAGAAAAAACATGACAAGAAAAATTGAGGGCAGTATATGAACAAAATTCTGACTGGATTATAAACCAAGAAAGTGATTAATCAGATTAATAACTAGGAATTTACAAGGAAATCAGTGATACATTTTTCTATATCTGCATTGATAAAATTAATATTTACTTACAGGTAAAGCACCGGATAAGTGGCGACTCTAGAGCTGGTTTGTTGGGCATATGACTGGTAATAGGAGAAGGGTACACAGGGGCCCAGAAGAGCATATTGCAAACTACTAGTATCTCAATTCTTATCATACATTTGGACATTAGGAAACTGGCCACCAGTGGTACTGAAAATTCTGTGGGCCAACTCTAAGCTCATCTTCGTTGGAACTTCTATATGCCCTAACTTACAAAAACATTATTTTCAAAAGAAAGTCATGCCTCTTACTCATCTGAATCTAAGATTCAATGGCCAAGTGTACAAGAACTTTGGGGATGCTAACAAATGAGAAATTTGAAATTTGTTTAGCAGTTTTCAATTGATTGTTCCTCAGGAGCAAATAAAGCTTTGTGCTGTTGAACCAGGACCCTGTAAACATTCCTCATTTGCCAGCTGTCTGAATGGTAAGCTTCATCAATAGAGGACACTGGAGTGACTGTGAGGTGGTGACCACAGGCAGACACATCCCTCCCAAGGCCCTACTCTTTACTGTTATTCAGTAATTTTTTATATGATTATTGGGTTTTAACAATATGTATTTTAAATAATATACTTAAAATATACTTCATTTACTTAAATTAAGTACTTAATTATATAAAATATACTTAATTTACTTAAAATATAATTAAAATATACTTAATACTTAAGTATAAATTATACTTATATTAAAGAATATAAGAAAGACATTTTCAATTAGCATATTTGTTTTATCTTTTAAGAAACATTGCATTCTGCACAGGAATCAATACAGACAACTCCTACCTATACAGTTTGTCTTTGACATAGATAGATCAAGATATATATCTTATTTTCAAGACTAAGTTCACAGTTATTCAATTTTTGTCTTCAACCTCTGTGGTGCTTGCATATTCCCATCTTTAAGTATTACATTAAAAAAAAAAAGATTATCACAGAGATGAATAATATTATATAAATTCAGTCATTCTAAGTGATTACTTAAAGTTTATGTGTTTATATATCGTTAATGGCTGAGTCATTTAAAAGTTTGTGGAATCAATATCAAAGAAACAGACACATGCACAATATTTCAATGTTTTGAATTTAATACACTTTGGAATTTTTATGACCCTCTATCAAGTAAACCTTTATGTTTACATATTTTCATAAATATATATATAACTTTCTG
This sequence comes from Mandrillus leucophaeus, assembly GCF_000951045.1. Classification (NCBI taxonomy): domain Eukaryota; kingdom Metazoa; phylum Chordata; class Mammalia; order Primates; family Cercopithecidae; genus Mandrillus; species Mandrillus leucophaeus. Next base: position 362,766 of record NW_012108842.1, read on the forward strand.
TAAAAAGACTTTTCAAAATTAAACCAATCAAAGTGAAATTATTATGGATAGATATAAATTTATGTATCTGGCTATTTGGTCTAAGAATTGCAAAGAAGATCTATTTTGACAAAGCCATTAATACATTTCCAGATGATACTTTGTTAAGAATATATAAACAAATTAGTATTTAGCTTGCATAGTACAAGTTGAGCTTCATTATTGACTTAGGCTAATATTTACTTGTAAGGTTTACTCCTTTTAAAAAAACACATTAATATAATTAAAGAGCATTAATGTATTACTTTTCTTCCTTGTATTTTACTCTTTTTTCTCTTTAATGGAATGATTGTATGTTCAGTTTAATAAAATATTCAGTTTATATTTCTTTTCTAGACATTATCATACTAGTTTCATTACCAATTATTGTTAAAATATTATTTATAGAGGAGCACTGTAAAATTATTTCCCATGTGTCATAAATTATTATTATGCTTTTTTCATGCAAATGTTCAGATACATCTCGTCAGACAGAAGAACTACTCTTACTTGGTTTCTTTCTTCTCTGTGATTTGCTTTGCAATACTTATTCTGAATCTAAAGGCTATAATGACCAAAATTTAAAGACAAGATTTGGAGAGCTTTTGCCATTTATTATGCTTTCTCCAGCATAGACTTTAAAAATTGTTTTACAGAATATTTGGTTTTTTATTCAATCTACAATTTATTTTCATGTGTGTATTATGAGAGGATGGTAAGTAAAATAATTATATACATTTCTGGTTTGTATATCTTCAGTATGCCAGGTATTAAAGTAATTGGAAGTATCTGACTTGACAAGGTAAGGCCAAGAAGTGTGAGATCTTAGTGCAGGAGAGAAATCTTGTAGCATCATAAATCTAGAGGAACTGGACTAAACTTGCGGGGCTCCATGTGTCATTCCTAACTAAAAGGAACTAGCCTCTCCTTTTGTTTTGTGTATTACTATCCAATTACAAAGGGTCACTACTAAAGCAAAAATAATAACTCAAGCACATTTAAGGCCATATAAGCAAAATGTCTTTAGAGTTTCTACACAAATAGTTTACCAGGTTTCATAGCTTTAGATAGGAAGCCAATTATGACCATCTAGCATTTTTGAAACAAAGAAAATTTTCATGAGGAAATATTGTGTACTTCATAAAGAATGTGAATTTAACACAAAAGACTTGCCTAAACACCATGGGAAGAGACTTGGCCAAGTTTATGTCAGCTTATATGTGCACTAGGTGATGGATTTGTCCTGAAAAGTGACCTCAGTCTCCATGTTGAGACTTTGCTCGAAACAGCATGAACCTGCCAAAATGCAAAATATACACTGTCTAGTTGATGTTCCCGAACAATTACCAATTATTTTCCATTTCCTTTTTATGCAATATTCCATTTTCCTATAGTCCTACTAGTCCCTTGTTTTCCTCGTTTTCATTTCCTCATATTTCCCTTTTATTCGTATCAGTTTTCTCCTTAGAAAACTCAGTACCTTTGTTTTAGTTGGAATTAAGCTCAGTTTATACTGTAATCTCTCTCCCCTACTTCAATAGTCAGTAGTCAGAATAACATCTGCCTTACAATCTTTAACAAGGAATTTGCTTTGATTTTCTTTGACAGAAACATATACATTCTATTTGATTATATTTTGTTTATACAGATGTTGTTAAAATGCACAGTTAAAACGCCTAGTCTTTCTGATTTCAAATCAACAGATTGAAATTCCAGTGAATCTAGTTTTTATACTTTAAAAATACACACTTGTAAGCATAAAAATTGAATTATTTGAGGTTTTCTAAAATTACAATTACACATTACTTAATGTTTAACCAAGAGTAAAATATTTAGATAAATCAGGAATTACAGGTCTTATGACATGTAGAGAAGAATCTTGCCACGACTTAATATATAGATGTGGAATTAAATGGAATGATCTCTAGTGTCATGCCTACCAGCCTTAGATCTCAAAGAGTGCTACTCTGTCTTTTCTTTCTTTATCGACTTAACAAACATTTGATAACCAAAAAAGCAACATTTACAAATAGAGTAACAATTGCCACGCAGGCCAGCACATGCAGAGAGTAGTACTGGAACCAGGTGAGGCTGTGGACAGTTGGCCCATGTAGTTGTCTGCTTTTTGGTGTGTGACAAACTCAATTCAAAAGACTTCGTAGGTCTTCATAGGCTGAACATGATTGATAACCATGTAACATTCTTTTTACAGCTAAAGTAAAATCAAATAGACACCAACTTGTAGAATTAACTAGAAAAGATAAATATGGGAAAATTTTTTCAGAAGTTTAAAATGAGTGCCACATAATCATGGATGAAAACTAAAATATTGTATTTCAAGGTGGTTATAGAGATTTTGGTTTACAGACTAGAATTTGTTGGATGCATAAGATTTCAAGATGTGAAGAGAGAAGGTAAGAGAGAACAAGTATTTCTAGCCTAGAGAGTGGAAGAAGTTAAAGTCAAAAGGAAAAAAAATAAGTATATCTATACATATACACATACATCTATATATACAAAATTTAGGAATACAGAAGTTTAATTATCTGGTATAAAAATCATAATGGATGTTGTATACAAGGTTCAAAATAGTATCAAAATCTTCAGATAGGAGACAAACCTGTGACAAGGTTCAGGTACACTTCCAGGCAAAGCTGATAAGAAGTCGGTATTGATCAGGAGTTAGTATTGACATCAGTGGATTAATGTTTAAAAGCATGAACCTGGCTGGATTTAGTTTGAATCTTAGAATACTTGGTAGAATTATTCTCATGAAAAAGAGGTTCTCAGTAAATGTTTGCAATTATTACTCTTTTTCTTGTATTGTGATTTTTAGAATCCAAGTGGTGCTCAATATTTCACTTTGAGGCATTGTACTTCCATTTGATTTTGCTGTTGAAATAATTACAGACTAATAGACAAAGAATAAGAATGTGTGTAAGTATATGGCTTACCATGTTGAAACCAAAAAGTGCTGTATAGAATCCTAATATTTCTGGTTTGAGATATTTTGGCAGCTAATTTTTTAAGTCAATTATTTTTTGATTTTATATTTTAAAAAGCAACCACAGCTATAAAACAAAGAATAGAGCTACATTTATGCTAGTATCTTATTTTTATAATAATTTTTTAAATTCAAATTTGAAAGCTCTGGTAGTTTACAATTTATCAGTGATAGGAACAAAATGTTAGCATAAAAATTTTGGAAGTCTTTAAATGTAATGGGAATTATAGTTTGATTATGTCACGCTGACTTAATGAAAATGAATTATTTTTAAAGAGTTTTAAAAATAAGGGAAAATGTGTAACTAATGTGAGATGCGGGACATGTTTATTTGCTTCAGTATGGTAACATTTTTGCTATGTATTTTGTATCCCATAACATCACTTTGTATACCTTCAATATATAAAATAAAATTTATTTAAAACATAACATTTGAAGAGCTCTCATGCTGAAAGACCCGCATAAATTAGTCCGTACTGTTAGGACATTCATGGTTCCCTGCTTCAAGTTTGTTCTCAGTCTTCCTCATAATCCTTCTATTACCATCATCAGCAATTTCTCTCATTTCACTTTTCAGCTATTTCAAAACGTATACACTATCCTAAAACCTCCGACAAATGTTTCCACTGAAATGCCCCCCCACACACACACACAGTGTGATACTCACAATGGTTTGACAATTGTCTTCAAGCATTAGAAAATACATGTATTTACTCAGCATTGTGTTCATGTTCAGAGTCACTGGTGCTCCCTTGGTCTTCATGCGAGAACTCATCAATACATGCTATGTAGTCAAAAAAAAAAAAAAAAAAAAAAAAAAAAAAAAAAAAAAACAACAAACAAACCCTGTGCATTCATGAAGGATCATTAATGACTGCTTTTAATGCATTGAGCAAATCTGTAGCTGACATTGTTTTTGTGTCCAGTTTAACAGCTTCTCCCCTAGCCTTCATGTGAACAATGTTATCAGACTTATCTGCAAACAAAGGAAACCCCCTCCACATAGGGATCCCATGGTAGATCCTCTCATAGGTGCCATTGGCTCCACCACGAGTTATGAAAGCTTTGGTTTTTGGATGACCTAACATTCAATTAATTTTTGAATAATTATTTTTTATAAGTCTTAGAAATGAAATGAGCAATGCACAATATGAGGCAATGAGACGGGCAGTGTTCTCTAGATAACAAATTACTATTGCAGAAAAACTGCATTAAAATAGCTTCAATCTCAGAGGAAGAAACACCTCTGGGGCGATAAGTGAAGGCTCCACAAGCGGTATGTGACTTGAGGCTTGAAGAATGAATACAAGATTGTCAAGTGGACAAATAGAGCACACCATGAATAAAAAAAACTACAAACCCCTACTCCAGACCTCAAAAGCAGGATGCATGGCAGAACATGTTCTTTTAGAGAAATAGTGGAGTCACTGAGTGTGATAGGGTGTGGTGTCCAGGGCAGCAGGGAGTGGGGTGGCGGTGGTGCTTGAATAGATGAAGTGCTGCTTGAATAGATGAAGTACACTTCATCACAAAATGTATTACCACTTCATGATAAAGACTGGGGAGTTATTCTCATAGAAAATATGGTCACTGATAATAAAAGAAGGGCTGTTATTTTTTAGTTTGTTTGAAATATCTATAGATTAGGAGAAAGGATAAGTGTAACATTCAAATCAGGAGACAGACAACCCAGAAAATTATTGAAAAATTATCTGTGCAATGTAACTACACTTGAAATAAAGGTAGTTTGTTTGACTGTGTATGATAAAATGTCAACGGTTGTAGTTTATCATATTTTTCCCCAGCACTGGAATAGCAATATAAAGAAGTTAGATTTTGAGTTTTTAAATAATCAATGATGAGTCAGTTAGTTTTCTGTTGAAGCATTTTCTTCCCGTTTGGCTGATACCCACTTATAGAGCTTAGTATTGGTACTAACATACCTGATTTCCTGTCACCAAATTTCCATAGAACCATACAGATAAGGGACTGTAACGATGATAACACGTGGACACATAGAGGGCCACAACACACCCTGGGGTTTTCAGAGGGTAGAAGTTATGAGGAGGGAGAGGATCAGGAAAAATAACTAGTGGGTACTAGGCTTAATACCTGGGTATTGAAATAATCTGCACAACAAACCTGTATGCCACAAGTTTACCTGTGGAATAAATCATCACTCGTACCCCTGAACTTAAAGTGAAAGTTTAAAAAAAGAAAGAACTTTGTCATATGAGTCAAATTCAAATTATAGCATATTCATAAGAATTCTAAAATGACAAAGACATCACCTAGTTAAATGTCTTCCATAAAGCTGGTAAGGATATGAGGACAAGACAGGTTAAGTAACAGAGCTACAGAAGACTGAACTAAATATAA
>NW_012108842.1:369793-371355 GCF_000951045.1 Mandrillus leucophaeus
ACCTTTTTTATTAATGTATTTACCATACTTATTTTCATCTGCCAAATTTAATATTAAACTTTTTATTTTAAAATCAATAAAATTAGAGATAATTTACTTATATTTACTTGTTCCATAAGTTAGAGTCTGACAGCTGATGATTTACAAAAAATCAAATCTAGGCAATCATTTATGTATGAGAGCTAAATTAATTCTGCTTAGAAATTACATATAACTTGTTTCTAACTACAAATTACTAAGCATTTCTTCTGTAAAAAATTCAAGTGACATTTTCACATATATTCAGAATATTATCATATTTACTAGCATTGTAAATTTTTAAAATATAGGCAAGACTGATTGATAGTACATAAATAATACGGCAGTTGAAAATTTTTCAAAATTCTGATGATGACAAATTTTGTTCAACTTACTGTCAACTTTTCGGTGACGAACTACAGAGCATTGACAGCAGTGATCATTATGGTCATCTGTAGCTAAGCCATTTGGTATATGCCTAACACCAAAATGAAGTACTGATTTTGGAGTTATCAAACAATCTTCTTAAACTAGAGTATAATGAACACATTTTAACATATATTTGCTATATAAGCATCAAATATAATTTGAGGTTTGCAGCAAAAAAAAAAAAATTAGTAAAGGTGATTACAGGAAGGCTATATAGAATATAAAACTAAAGAATGCTTCATAAATACTTAATACAATGTTTAGATCAAAGCTGTATTGAACATATTGGAAAGTTAGTTATTACTATATTTTATGGGGTATGTGAACCTCTCCCCTTACCTGGTTTCCTTCTGCGTGACTCTTCCTCCTCCTACTCTTCCTTCTTCTTCTTATTCTCTTCTTCCTCTCCCTCTTCTTTTCTTCTATTCTCTTCTTCTTGCACTTCCCTCCTCCTCCTTCTTCTCCTTCTTCTTCTTCTGAGATAGGATTCCACATTGTCACTCAGACTGGGGTGCAATGGTTCACTCATAGCTCACTGAAACCTCAAACTCCTGGGCTCAATCAATCCTCCTTCATCAGCTTTCTGAGTAGCTAAGACCACAGATGTGTACCTGTATGTCCTGCTAATTTTGTTTTTGCTTGCTTGTAGAGATGGGATCTCACTATGTTGCCCAGTTTGGTCTTGAACTCGTGGGCTCAACGGATCCTTCCACCTTGGTTTCCCAAAGTGCTGGAATTAAAGCATGAGTCACTGCACCTGTTCTTGACTCTTCCTTATAGTCAGATTTCAGGACAGTTTTCAGATACAAGTGGCAAAATTACTTGATGTTTATAATATATGCAGTGTACATTTTCTCTGTCCTTCTCTGTCAAGCAGCTGTGATGCTGAGACTCAACTTTTACAATAATTCTTTACTGAGCTGTTTTATAGGCATAGCATAAGGCGGAAAACACCAGCTCTGATAAGATAAAACATCATTCTTTTTACTTTTAGATGTACAACTCTGTGATCTCAAATAAAGAATGATTTAGTCCTGGGGTGAAAGCCAATAAACAGTGGATTTGGATGCAAATATTTCTGGGGCCTCACATTTATACTATTGAAAAATGGTGTA
>NW_012108842.1:371405-373145 GCF_000951045.1 Mandrillus leucophaeus
TCATAAATACTTAATACAATGTTTAGATCAAAGCTGTATTGAACATATTGGAAAGTTAGTTATTACTATATTTTATGGGGTATGTGAACCTCTCCCCTTACCTGGTTTCCTTCTGCGTGACTCTTCCTCCTCCTACTCTTCCTTCTTCTTCTTATTCTCTTCTTCCTCTCCCTCTTCTTTTCTTCTATTCTCTTCTTCTTGCACTTCCCTCCTCCTCCTTCTTCTCCTTCTTCTTCTTCTGAGATAGGATTCCACATTGTCACTCAGACTGGGGTGCAATGGTTCACTCATAGCTCACTGAAACCTCAAACTCCTGGGCTCAATCAATCCTCCTTCATCAGCCTTCTGAGTAGCTAAGACCACAGATGTGTACCTGTATGTCCTGCTAATTTTGTTTTTGCTTGCTTGTAGAGATGGGATCTCACTATGTTGCCCAGTTTGGTCTTGAACTTGTGGGCTCAACGGATCCTTCCACCTTGGTTTCCCAAAGTGCTGGAATTAAAGCATGAGTCACTGCACCTGTTCTTGACTCTTCCTTATAGTCAGATTTCAGGACAGTTTTCAGATACAAGTGGCAAAATTACTTGATGTTTATAATATATGCAGTGTACATTTTCTCTGTCCTTCTCTGTCAAGCAGCTGTGATGCTGAGACTCAACTTTTACAATAATTCTTTACTGAGCTGTTTTATAGGCATAGCATAAGGCGGAAAACACCAGCTCTGATAAGATAAAACATCATTCTTTTTACTTTTAGATGTACAACTCTGTGATCTCAAATAAAGAATGATTTAGTCCTGGGGTGAAAGCCAATAAACAGTGGATTTGGATGCAAATATTTCTGGGGCCTCACATTTATACTATTGAAAAATGGTGTACATTATAAGCTAGAATAATGTTAAAGTGCCTCAACCCTTGTATGAAAATTTTAGCATTTCATTCTCTTCATCTTGTTGCCAAAATGTGTACATTTACTTCTAAACAAGTACATAGGATTTCTGTTCTCTCAGATTTACCTGAGAATATAATATTAATATGCTAGAATAACAGTTCTTATTGAATGAGATGGTATCTGAAGTGTCTGGCACATATTAGGAAATTAATAGTGTTGGTAAGAACAAGAAATAGCAATAATGTTACTAGTCAACATTAACTTGAATCACTGACTAGGTATCAAATATATTTTAAGAGTTTTGTCTCTCCAAATTCTTTCACCACACAATGCAATATAAGATATGTACTACTATTATTAGAGTAGTCATAGTCATCTCTAAGAATATTCTCAGATAATTTTATCAACTGCTACCTGAACTCTTACAACAATTACCTAAATGCTTCTTTGCATAGTCTTGGCCTTCTGCAATCCAAACCATGCACTGTATCTTGTGTGTGTGTGTGTGTGTGTGTGTGTGTGTGTGTATATATTATATATACATATATATTTTTATGAAGTCTGGTCATATCTTTCCCCAGCTCAATTTTTTTTCTCCAGTTCCCAAATGCCTTCGTTAGATATTTCAAATTTATTTCTGTTATCTGACTCTCTCTAAGGAAATCTACTTCTTTATTCAACTTCTTCCTGCTAAGCTAAACTTGGAGTCAATCCCACCAACAGTGTAAAAGTGTTCCTATTTCTCCACATCCTCTCCAGCACCTGTTGTTTCCTGACTTTTTAATGATTGCCATTTAACTGGTGTGAGATGGTATCTCATTGTGGTTTTGATTTGCATTTCTCTGATGG
>NW_012108842.1:375365-383280 GCF_000951045.1 Mandrillus leucophaeus
CATAAAATGAGTTAGGGAGGATTCCCTCTTTTTCTATTGATTGGAATAGTTTCAGAAGGAATGGTACCAACTCCTCCTTCTAAAGTTTTCATTTCTATTCCATTAAAAATTAATGATTTCAAAAAAGTATGTGTTTCCAAAATAATGCCAAGGTTCAGTAGGCAAATGATTCAATGTGCTAACACACAATTTTAATGTTTTACACAATTTTACTTACAACTGGTACTAGTGATACTCAGTGTATAATGAGTTTCAACTTTCATATAGAAAGAACATTACTAGCCGCACTGTCTCTCCCATTAGTAAAAAGCTGTGTACCAGGATCCAAGGCTGTACTGACCTTCTGTCGAATCTGAGCAAGGGCTGAGGCAATAAGTTTGACCTTTTCTTCTATAAGGTTTTTGAGTACTGATCCCAGAGAAAACACCACAACCCATACCTGAGCTCTGAATAAATTCTTCCATTTCCTGCATACATAACGTATTTTCTATTACAAAGGTGTAGAATCATGGGCAAAAAATAAATTTGCTTACACATTTAAGTATGTAAAATTAAAAGATATGTCAGAGAAATTGTTAAACTGGCCTGTCTTCTAACATGTGGAAAGATCTAGTTTCTACTTGTTTGCTTTTAATTTAATTTTTTTTTTTTTTTTTGACGGAGTCTCTCTCTGTCGCCAAGGCTGGAGTGCAAGATATCTGCTCAAGTGATTCTTATACCTCAGCCTTCTGAGTAGCTGGGATTATAGGCACATGCTACCACGCACAGCTAAGTTTTGTGCTTTTAGTATAGACGGGGTGCCACCATGTTGGCCAGGCTGGTCTCGAGCTCCTGGCCTCCAGTGATCCACCTGCCCCGGCCTCCCAAAGTGCTGGAATTACAGGCATTAGCCACTGAGCCTGGTCAGATCTAGTCTCCTTAAGAGGAAACATGTCTCTGAAAAGTATAGCATAAATATATAATCAATAATTACAAGTCCAAGCATGGAACCAAAACCATTTCAGAAATGAACACTAAATAAGGGACAACTCTTCTCATGGTAACTGAAATTGTTACCCCCAAGGCTTAATTTAACCAACCAGCAGGGTTGTTTACAAACTCGTAACAACAGTTTTTGGAAGGAAGCCCAATAAAGGATCCTGAGCTAGGCTTTTAAAATTATTAGCATGCCAATTATATCTAATAAATTATTAATAAATTTACTGGTTCCTGTTAAGCATTCAAGATCATTTTCTCAAGGTTATGCCTTCCTTGATTGATAGGTCTAAGCAAAAATTTGTTTAAAATGTCATCTAATAGTAACATATTTTAGAATAAGATAACAAAGTGCATCTCCAATTATAATCACCATGATGCTTATGAGACAGTGCATCTCTATCTTCCTGATGTATAAGCTGCCATGAGTAATGTTAGCTGTGCGCCCTTAATTTGAGCCTTAAAGCAAAGGTAAAATATAAAGTTCTCTGCCAATAAAATTCTCTAGGTCATTACTTATAGTTTTGCAAATTTGACACTGCAAAATCTGAGATTAAGGCCTTTCACATCATAATCTATGTGAATGCTACTTTCTTGAGACGTATCCTGCATTCCATGTGCAAATATTTTCCCTGATCACACTGGAATCACTGATGTATCAGTTTCTGACAAGCCATATTATTAGGGGAGGGTAGTATCTTCAGTGAAAATAGACTGCTATTTTTGACTTCGTTAATGTCAGGAGAATATTTCTGAAGTCCCAAGAATTGGTGCTTTGCAATTTTGATTTATTTTCTGAACACATATTGATTTATTGAAATAACACAGACACACATACACACAAACATACACATAAACATGCAAACATACACCTACCATACTGATACGGATTTTTCATTTGACAGTCTCTTGTTGCTTTTGTATTCTGTGTACCCAGTGATTGGCATAATTATTTCATCAGCAATATAATCCATAATTGGTATTCATATTTCCCAATGCCTATATCAATATTTAAATTGATTGAATATGTAATGGCATAATGTCTGCTGTTGTAAAACATGTCTGATTTTTCTTTGTGAAATTGTGAGCATATGTGTATTTGTGTGTGTTTGTGTAAAAAGCGGGATTGGGAGGGAAAATATAATAGTGTGGCATGGGTTATTATCCAGTGGCCTAAGGACACGTCATGTATATTTCTGTGTCTTTATTTAGATATTGGTACATTATCTCCTATAATAAATATTCACTAGAGTTTGCCTGAAGTCATAACTTGCTAGCAAGAAAATCCTAATATAACATTTTTAGAATCCTAAAATAAAACTTTAAACTTAAACATGTCTTTTGCCATAAACGAAATTTAGTACTCTTAAGGGCTGTCTCTTATACACATCTAGATGTGTATAAGAGACAGGCATGGAACCAAAACCATTTCAGAAATGAACACTAAATAAGGGACAACTCTTCTCATGGTAACTGAAATTGTTACCCCCAAGGCTTAATTTAACCAACCAGCAGGGTTGTTTACAAACTCGTAACAACAGTTTTTGGAAGGAAGCCCAATAAAGGATCCTGAGCTAGGCTTTTAAAATTATTAGCATGCCAATTATATCTAATAAATTATTAATAAATTTACTGGTTCCTGTTAAGCATTCAAGATCATTTTCTCAAGGTTATGCCTTCCTTGATTGATAGGTCTAAGCAAAAATTTGTTTAAAATGTCATCTAATAGTAACATATTTTAGAATAAGATAACAAAGTGCATCTCCAATTATAATCACCATGATGCTTATGAGACAGTGCATCTCTATCTTCCTGATGTATAAGCTGCCATGAGTAATGTTAGCTGTGCGCCCTTAATTTGAGCCTTAAAGCAAAAGTAAAATATAAAGTTCTCTGCCAATAAAATTCTCTAGGTCATTACTTATAGTTTTGCAAATTTGACACTGCAAAATCTGAGATTAAGGCCTTTCACATCATAATCTATGTGAATGCTACTTTCTTGAGACGTATCCTTCATTCCATGTGCAAATATTTTCCCTGATCACACTGGAATCACTGACGTATCAGTTTCTGACAAGCCATATTATTAGGGGAGGGTAGTATCTTCAGTGAAAATAGACTGCTATTTTTGACTTCGTTAATGTCAGGAGAATATTTCTGAAGTCCCAAGAATTGGTGCTTTGCAATTTTGATTTATTTTCTGAACACATATTGATTTATTGAAATAACACAGACACACATACACACAAACATACACATAAACATGCAAACATACACCTACCATACTGATACGGATTTTTCATTTGACAGTCTCTTGTTGCTTTTGTATTCTGTGTACCCAGTGATTGGCATAATTATTTCATCAGCAATATAATCCATAATTGGTATTCATATTTCCCAATGCCTATATCAATATTTAAATTGATTGAATATGTAATGGCATAATGTCTGCTGTTGTAAAACATGTCTGATTTTTCTTTGTGAAATTGTGAGCATATGTGTATTTGTGTGTGTTTGTGTAAAAAGCGGGATTGGGAGGGAAAATATAATAGTGTGGCATGGGTTATTATCCAGTGGCCTAAGGACACGTCATGTATATTTCTGTGTCTTTATTTAGATATTGGTACATTATCTCCTATAATAAATATTCACTAGAGTTTGCCTGAAGTCATAACTTGCTAGCAAGAAAATCCTAATATAACATTTTTAGAATCCTAAAATAAAACTTTAAACTTAAACATGTCTTTTGCCATAAACGAAATTTAGTACTCTTAAGGGAATCTGCAACTTTCTGAAAACATTATGCTTGTTTGTGTATGAACCAAATAAATAATAGCCTGTTTCCTCACTCCCTATTGATAGTTAAATACATTGTTCCTACCACGTGTACCTGTACTCTATTTTGCTTCTCAACTTTTTTTGTGTGTAACATTTTTTATATTCCACATTTCTTCTCCAAAGACTTCATATTGTAGCATACAGTTTCTTTTTCATGCCATACAACCTGACACTATATTTATAAAGAGCAAATAGAACATTCGAGTCTCTCAGTTTATAATACCTATTTTATACTAATGAATGTAAATCTATTTCTAATGCTTTCTGCTTGGATTTACCTTTGTACTACCTAAATGATTTCTAGAAATTACCGAAAATCCTTTTGTTTCTTTAAAGTAAATAGGTCAAAAACTAAACTCACCATTGTTAACTCAAAAGAGTGTTCTTTTTTTTTTTTTCAACCAATTGTTTCCTGAGAGTAGATGTCACAGCTATATAATAAATTCTCAAAACCTAAGAGTCCCGCCTCATTTCATTGTCTTTCTTCATTAACAGCTTCTTACTCTCCAAGTTATATGGAATTCACTCAAGAGTTTTCATGAAGACATCTTTATCTCTCAAGAAATTTGGTAAATGTTCCTGTTCATAATGCTATGTGACTACAAACCGCAACTACAACTACAAACCACTGTTCAATGAAATAAAAGAGGACACAAACAAATGGAAGAACATTTCATGCTCATGGATAGGAAGAATCAATATCATGAAAATCGTCATACTGCCCAAGGTAATTTATAGATTCAATGCCATCCCCATCAAGCTACCAATGACTTTCTTCACAGAATTAGAAAAAAACTACTTTAAGTTCATATGGAACCAAAACAGAGCCCACATTGCCAAGACAATCCTAAGTCAAAAGAACAAAGATAGAGGCATCACGTTACCTGACTTCAAACTATACTACAAGGCTACAGTAACCAAAACATCATGGTACTGGTACCAAACAGAGATATAGACCAATGAAACAGAACAGAGCCCTCAGAAATAATACCACACATCTGCAGCCATCTGATCTTTGAAAAACATGACAAAAACAAGCAATGGGGAAAGGATTCCCTATTTAATAAATGGTGCTGCAAAGACTGACTAGCCATATGTAGAAAGCTGAAACGGGATCCCTTCCTTACCCTTTATACAAAAATTAATTCAAGATGGATTAAAGACTTAAATGGTAGACTCAAAACCATAAAAACCCTAGAAGAAAACCTAGGCAATACTATTCAGGACATAGGCATGGGTAAGAACTTCATGTCTAAAACATGAAAAGCAATAGCAGCAAAAGCCAAAATTGACAAATGGGATCTAATTAAACTAAAGAGCTTCTGCACAGTAAAAATAACTACAATCAAAGTGAACAGGCAACCTACAGAATGGGAGAAATTATTTGTAATCTACTCATCTGAAAAAGGGCTAATACCAGAATCTACAAAGACCTTAAACAAATTTACTAGAAAAAAACAACCCCATCAAAAAGTGGGCAAAGAATATGAACAGACACTTTTCAAAAGAAGACATTCATGCAGCCAAAAGACACATGAAAAAATGCTCATTATCACGGGCCATCAGAGAAATACAAATCAAAACCACAATGAAACCCCATCTCACACCATTTAGAATGGCAATTATTAAAAAATCAGGAAACAACAGGTACTGGAGAGGATGTGGAGGAATAGGAACACTTTTACACTGTTGGTGGGACTGTAAACTAGTTCAACCATTGTGGAAGACAGTGTGGCGATTCCTCATGGATCTAGAACTAGAAATACCATATGACCCAGCCATACCATTGTGGGATATATACCCAAAGGATTATAAATCATTCTGCTATAAAGACACATGGACACATATGTTTATTGAGGCACTATTCCCAATAGTAAAGACTTGGAACCAACCCAAATGTCCATCAATGATAGAATGGATTAAGAAAATGTGGCACATATACTCTATGGAATACTGTGCAGTCATAAAAAATGATGAGTTCATGTCCTTTGTAGGGACATGGATGAAGCTGGCAACCATCATTCTGAGCTAACTATCACAAGGACAGAAAACCAAACAATGCATGTTCACAAAACACATAGGTGGGAATTGAACAATGAGAACACCTGGACACAGGGTGGGGAACATCACACACTGGGGCCTGTCGTGAGGTGGGGGTTGGGGGAAGGCATAGCATTAGGAGATATACCTAATGAAAATGAGTTAATGGATGCAACACACAAACGTGGCACATGTATACATATGTAACAAACCTGCACGTTGTGCACATGTACCCTAGAACTTAAAGTATAACAAAAATAATAAATAAATAAAGCATGTAAATTACATCTCCATACAACTGTTAATAAAATTCATTAAAAGAACTGAATAGTTTGCAGAATAATGGGAAATGTAACACCCTACTCATGAAATTATAAACTAGTATAATCTCTCTGAGATGAGATTACTTATACCTATACCTATTCCTATACCTATATCCATACCCATACCCATACCTATACCTATACCTACACCTACACCTACACTTATACCTATACCTATACCTATACTTACTGGCTGAAAATAAATGGCTTATATCCTGTAAATACAATTGCTCTTATGGAACAGGAGACACATATCAGATACTCACTGCATTCCACCTAAAAGCTACAGTCAATTGTCAATTGACAGAACATCATGATATAGTCACCTGACGGAAAATTATATACAGAACTTGGGGAAAAATAAAGAAATACATGATTGTATCTCTACACTAATGTTGAACATAAGTAGAAATTCTACCTATGTGTTTTTATACATTTCAAAAAAAAAATAATAGAATATTGAGGAAATAACATATAACTAGCGGACCTATAAAATTTTTGAAGAGAATGCTAAAATCAGTCAGGCTTCTGGTTTCCTTTGGAAGAAACGTGTATCTAATACTGGAAGCAATACTTTACACTCATATATTATCAATGTTGATATACTTTCTAAAATCTGAAAATACATGCGTATTTTAAAAGATACATAAAATATTTTTAAATGTGCAAAAATTAAAGTTCATGGGTCAATCTTGCATTGTTCTAATTCTGCTATTACCAAAAAAAGTTGCATTTAATTCATTGTCCTTATGTCTCTAGTTTGAAGCACCCTAAAATTGTTTAATCATTTAGTGTTTGCCTTCTGGGGCAGGGTACAAATAATTTCTTTTTCTATTTGGCCATTTATCTTCTTGACTTGTAACTGTTATGGCATTTGAGGTAATTTAAGCCTTTTTACTGTGATATCTATTACAAATATTTTCTTTCAGTTGACTTATGAACCAACAATCTTTATGCACCCTTTAAAACTTTAAACATGAATTTTAAATAATCTATTTTAAAAATCAGTGTTATGAATTGAATCATGTTCCCCTAAAATTTGTATATGAAGCCAGACTGTATTTGAAGATAGGGCCTTTAGAGATAATTAAGCTTAAAATAGTTCAAGGGTGGGTCTCGAATCCATTATGACTAGTGTCCTTTCAAGAAGAGGAAGTGACACTAGGAACAGCCATATGCAGAAAAAAAGCTATATGAGAACATAAGATGCTGGCCATAAAAGCTTCAAGAAAAAACAGACCTGGGAAACCCTGATCTTGGACGTCTAACCATAAGAACTGTAAGAAAATAAATTTTTATCATTATTAGTTCTTGCATTAGTTTGCTAGTACTGCTATAGCTACACACCACTGGTTAGGAAGTTAAATTAGCTAGTATTTTTCATACCCAGTATAATCTTTGGTTTGTTAGTTCACATTTTTTTATGATTCTCAAAAATAACAGTTGGAGTGGAAGCCTACCTCAATTGATGGATTTAGATGAAAGCTATATATATAAAAAAGTTAGAAAGCAAAACCATTATTTAGCAGAATAGTCAAATAATTGTAAAATATGTAGAATAAATATTATCAGTGAAGTAAAAAAAGAAATCTACTGTTTTTTGGGTTATTGTTTTGTTTTATTTTTTGGAGACAGAATCTTGCTCTGTTACTCAAGCTGGAGTGCAGTAGCACCAACACAGCTCACTGCAGTCTCGATCTCCTGGCTTCAAGCAATCCTCCTACCTCAATCTCCCAGTA
>NW_012108842.1:383950-385844 GCF_000951045.1 Mandrillus leucophaeus
TATATATATATACACATAGACACAGGGTTTCTCTCTGTCTTCCAGGCTGGAATGTGAGAAAATTTTTGAATGCAAAAATTTTGATTAAGCAAGAAAATAAAAATCAACACATTGCCAAAACAAAGTAAAAACAGGAATTCTGAAATACACAATTTAGTAAACTTGAATGGTTCCTTCTGAAGATGCACAGTATGTTTTAGGGTGGGAGAGTAGGAAAGCTTAAATGGCTTGCCCTAATGTCCCTCACTACACATATGCCTTCACGTAAGTTCAGCTCCCCAAATCTACTCTCATTCTTACAAATAAATCCATTACATGGACGTGTAAAGCAAGAAAAATTTCCTGTGTTGACATGTCCCTGTGTGGAAGAAAAATATCTTCTCTGAGAATTAACATAGTCAGCACTCATGTGAAGTTCCAGTTAAAATTCAAGCTAGAAAAGCATTTTTGAAGAAACTGACCCTAGCCTCAAAAGCTTCCCACAGATCAAATTCCAAGGTTAATAGGCAGCTCCTGTTTACCAAGAAGCAAGACTTCATGTATGAAAATCAGTAAAAGTTTAACAGAGACTGGAAATATTAACATAATTATTCTAAATATTAGAATTATATGAAACAAAATATAAAATTATTCCATATACTATCATGAGTTGGATGATAGCTCATGAGTTGGAAGAATCAGTATTGTATCATTAAAATGGCCAAATTACCCAAAGTAATTTACACATTCAACGATATTCATGTCAAACTACCAAAATCATCACACAGTTAGATAAAATCTACTCTAAAATTCACATGAAATCAAAATAAAGTGAGAATAGCCAAAGTAAAGAGCTAAGCTGGAAGCACCATACTACCCAACCTCAAACTATACTGTAAGACTACAGTCATTAAAAAGCATGGTAGTAGTTTGAAAAGAGACACATAGATGAATGGAGGAGAAAACAAACTCATTAATAAAGCCACAGACAACCATTTGATTTTTCACAATATGGACAAAAACAAGAAATAGGGAAAATACTCCCTATTCAATAAACGGTGCTGGGATAACTGACTAGCCACATGCAGAAGAACGAAACTGGATTGTCACAATTTACCCTGTGCAAACATTGATGCAATGTGGATCAAAGATTTAAATGGAAAACACTCAAAGTATAAAAGTGTTTAAGAAAACCTAAGATATTATTTATTGACATCAGTCTTAGCAAATCATTTTTGGCTAAATCCTTAAAAACAATTGCAACAAAAATAAAAATTGACATATGGGATATAATTAAATAAAGAACTTCTGCAGAAAAAACAAACAAACAAACAAACAAAAACTATCCAGAGAGTACAAAGAAAACCTACAGAACAAGAGAAAATATTTACAAACTATTCATTTGATAAGGGTCTCATATCCAGATTATACAAAGAATTTAAACAATTCAACAAGCAAAAAACAAACAACCATACTTAAAAAAAAAACAAAAACAAAAACAAAAAAAAAACAGGCAAAAGGCATGAACAGACACTTCACAAAAGAAGACATACAATCAGCCCACATATGAAAAAATGTGCATTATCAGTTGTCATCAGAGAAATGTGAATCAAAATCACAATGATATGTCACACCAGTCACAATGACTGTTATTAAAAAGTTAAACAACAGAAACTCTCTAGCCTCTGAGGAAAAGGGAAGCTTAGAAACTCTTGGTTGGAATGTAAATTAGTTAAGCCAACATGTGTAATAGTTTGAAAGTTTCTCAGAAAACTCAAAACAGATCTACTATTTCATCCAGCAATCCCATTACTGGGTATATACCCAAAGGAAAATAAATCATTCCATAAAAGGATGCATGTGCTAATATGTTCATCATTGTGCTTTTCACAATACCAAAGACAAGAAATCATCT
>NW_012108842.1:385894-386668 GCF_000951045.1 Mandrillus leucophaeus
TGGAAGAATCAGTATTGTATCATTAAAATGGCCAAATTACCCAAAGTAATTTACACATTCAATGATACTCATGTCAAACTACCAAAATCATCACACAGTTAGATAAAATCTACTCTAAAATTCACATGAAATCAAAATAAAGTGAGAATAGCCAAAATAAAGAGCTAAGCTGGAAGCACCATACTATCCAACCTCAAACTATACTGTAAGACTACAGTCATTAAAAAGCATGGTACTAGTTTGAAAAGAGACACATAGATGAATGGAGGAGAAAACAAACTCATTAATAAAGCCACACACATGCAACCATTTGATTTTTCACAATATGGACAAAAACAAGAAATAGGGAAAATACTCCCTATTCAATAAACGGTGCTGGGATAGCTGACTAGCCACATGCAGAAGAACGAAACTGGATTGTCACAATTTACCCTGTACAAACATTAATGCAATGTGGATCAAAGATTTAAATGGAAAACACTCAAAGTATAAAAGTGTTTAAGAAAACCTAGGATATTATTTATTGACATCAGCCTTAGCAAATCATTTTTGGCTAAATCCTTGAAAGCAATTGCAACAAAAATAAAAATTGACATATGGGATATAATTAAATAAAGAACTTCTGCAGAAAAAAAAAAAAAAAACTATCCAGAGAGTACAAAGAAAACCTACAGAACAAGATAAAATATTTACAAACTATTCATTTGATAAGGGTCTCATATCCAGATTATACAAAGAATTTAAACAATTCAACAAGCAAAAAACAAACAACCA
>NW_012108842.1:386718-388265 GCF_000951045.1 Mandrillus leucophaeus
ATCACATCCAAAGAGTGGTACTGGAACCAGGTGAGGTCGTGGGCTGCAACCCGAAGGTGTTTGGCTCCTTTATGGCGCATGACAAATTCAATCCAAAAGACTGCTCGGTCCAGGGGCTTCACTGGTTGATCATGATGAATTCTTGATAATTTCATAGCATTCTCTTTATATCTAAATGATAAACATAAAGGTATCAACATTGAAAGTAAGTTAATTTGGCCAGGTGCAGTGGTTCACACCTGTAACCCCAGTACTTTGGGAGGTCGAGGCACGCGGATCACAAGGTCAGGAGATCAGGACCATCCTGGCTAACATGGTGAAACCCCGTCTCTAGTAAAAATACAAAAACAAAAACAAAAACAAAAATTACCCAAGCAAGGTGGCACACACCTGTAGTCCTAGCTACTTGGGAGGCTGAGGCAGGAGAATCGCTTGAACCCAGGAGAGGGAGGTTGCAGTGAGCCAAGATTGCACCACTGTACTCTCAAAAAAGAGTTAGAGAAAATCTTCACAAACTACACATACCACAAAAGATTAATATCCACAGTCTACAAAGTACTTAAACAAATCAGCTGTGAGTGAGAACCCTTCTCAAAAAATAAATAAACAAATATAAAAAATAAAGTAAGTTAATTTGCTTGAGCATATCAAGTCCATGAAAGATTTTTAAAGTGTCATATGATTTAATGTAAATGTAATAGAATTGACATAGAATTTTTGTATTTTAATTTGAGTCATCATAGAAAGTTTGGTTTTTAAATTGTATTTCAGAACTTTCAAATATTTTTAAAGTAAATAATGGAAGTCCAGGTGACAAAGTTACTTATTTGAGGCAGAGAACATATGAACAATTTTATTTTTTTTTAATTTTTAGTTTTTTTGAGTACATAGTAGGTGCATATATTTATGAGGTACATGAGATGTTTTGATGCAGGCTGTTATGTGAAATAATCACATCATGAAGAAAAGGGTACCCATCACTTAAGCATTTATTCTTTGTGTTGTGAAATATCAAATTATGCTCCTCTAGGTCTCAAACACGCATTCAAAATCATGCTCAGCATCATGAATCATTTTAAGTGGTGAAAGATATATACTTAAAATACAATGTGAGAATTATCATTCTTAAATTTCTAAAGATGAATTGTGTTTTATGGGTGAAATTCCTCATAGCCATGAGCTTTGCTTCTATTCTAATTTTTTGTGTCCTACTGTTGCCCACCCAGTAACCAGAATAATTTTTTTTTTTAAATTAAAGTCAGATTATGACACTGTCTTGATTAAGACTTTTGCCTGACTTTTCATCATATCAAGAATAAAATCCAACTCTGTTACTTGATCTTCAGGATCTTCCATTATCAGACACTGACAAGCCCTTCTCCAAACACTTTCCCATGCACACTAGGTCTTCTAGGGACTTTGGCCTTATATTTTTCTTTAAGTTTCCATCTTAGCACCTTACACATTGTGTCCCTCTACCCACGCCTGGAGTACTCTTTCTTGCAACAACCCAAGGCATTCTTCTATCTCTTTTTGAGGCAACCCTT
>NW_012108842.1:388315-388835 GCF_000951045.1 Mandrillus leucophaeus
ACATGTACCCCTATATCTAAGATAAAAGTTGAAATTTAAAACAAAACAAAATAGGAAATGCAAACTAGAAAAGCAAGGGGAAATCAAATCAAAAATTAGAAGAAGGAAAAATAAAAAAGATTACAACATAATAAATAAAAATTGTGTTCTAATAAAATACTAGAAAAGTTAAACAAAAAGCTGTTTATTTGAAGATAAACAAAATCTACAAAACTTCAGCCAGACTAATAAAAAGAAGGAAAGGTTCAAATGAATAAAATCAGAGGCAAAAAAGTTGACATTATAACTGGTGCTACAGAAATTCAAATACAGACCACTAGGCCCAAGTATGTGCAAATAAGTTGGAAACCCTAGAAGTAAACACATACCTAGATATATACAACCCATAAGACTGAACTGTGAGGAAATCCAAAACCTGAACAAACCATTATTAAATAATGAGGTAAAGCAATAATAAAAATTCTCCCATCAAAGTAAAGCCCAGGACCTGAAGACTTTCACTTCTGAGTTCTACCAAACA
>NW_012108842.1:388885-390968 GCF_000951045.1 Mandrillus leucophaeus
AGCAATCCCATTACTGGGTATATACCCAAAGGAAAATAAATCATTCCATAAAAGGATGCATGTGCTAATATGTTCATCATTGTGCTTTTCACAATACCAAAGACAAGAAATCATCTACCATGAATGGTGGATTGGGTAAATAAGATATGGTACATCTATACCATGGAATGCTATGCAGCCATAAAGAGAACAAAATCATGTATTTTATAGCAACGTTGATGCAGCTGGAATCCATTATCCTAAGTCAATTAAGGCAGGAACAAAAAACAAAATACCCTGTGCGATCACTTATCAATGGGATCTAAACACTGAGCATATGTGCACTTCAACATGGGAACAATAGACACTGTGAACTTCTAGAGTGGAGACAGAGGAAGGGAGGTATGGGCTAAAATATTACCTTTGGCATACTGTGTTTACTACCAGGGTGACAGAATGCAAACCAGAAACATTAGCATTGCAGAATATACCCTTGTAACAAACCTAAACATGTACCCCTATATCTAAGATAAAAGTTGAAATTTAAAACAAAACAAAATAGGAAATGCAAACTAGAAAAGCAAGGGGAAATCAAATCAAAAAATAGAAGAAGAAAAAATAAAAAAGATTACAACATAATAAATAAAAATTGTGTTCTAATAAAATAATAGAAAAGTTAAACAAAAAGCTGTTTATTTGAAGATACACAAAATCTACGAAACTTTAGCCAGACTAACAAAAATAAGGAAAGGTTCAAATGAATAAAATCAGAGGCAAAAATGTTGACATTATAACTGGTGCCACAGAAATTCAAATACAGACCACTAGGCCCAAGTATGTGCAAATAAATTGGAAACCCTAGAAGTAAACACATACCTAGATATATACAACCCATAAGACTGAACTGTGAGGAAATCCAAAACCTGAACAAACCATTATTAAACAATGAGGTAAAGCAATAATAAAAATTCTCCCATCAAAGTAAAGCCCAGGACCTGAAGACTTTCACTTCTGAGTTCTACCAAACATTTGAATAATTAATGTCAATTCTACTTAAATTATTTCAAAACATAGTTGAAATATGTTCCCAAACATAGTATTCCAACTATGTTTAGAACACCTAAACCAAAGATACAACAGCAACAAAAACTACAGTCAAGTATCTGTGATGAACATAAACACAAACATCTTAACAAAATGGTAGCAATCTGAATTCAACACATATCAAAAAGATCATTCATCATTAGTACGTGTGATTCATCTCAAGGATGCGAGACTGTTTCAACATATGCAAATCAATAAATGTGATATATTATATCAACAGTACCAAGACAAAATCCATATGATTACTTAGTTTGATGATGAAAAAAAAAAAACAAAAAAACCCTTAGCGAACATTAACATCCCTTCATGATTAAAAACTCTCAAAACAACTGAGTATAGAAGGAACATAGCTCAGCATGATAAAAGCCATAAACCGCAAACCTACAGGTAGCATCATATTGAATGAGTACAAATTGAAAGCCTTTCTTCTAAAACCTGTAAGAAGAGAAGGATATGCACTTTCACAACTTTCAGTTAACATCATAGTAGTAGTCCTAGCCAGAACAATTAAATGACTGAAAGAAGTAAAGGGCATTCAAATTACAGAGAAATGAAGTCAATTATTCTTATTTCCAAAAAATATGATCTTATATCTAGAAAAAAACCTAACAACCGCATCAAGAAATGATTTATACTGATAAACACATTAAGTAGTTCCAGGACACAAAATCAACATACAAATATTAGTGGCATTTCTACATGCCAACAGTGAACAATATGTGAAGAAAGGAAGTAATCCCATTTGCAACAGCTACAAGTAAAATAAAATACCTAAGAATAAACTGAATCATCTTTTCATGTGTCTGTTGGTTGTTTGCATGTCTTCTTTTGAGAAATGTCTGTTCATATCCTTTGCCCACTTTTTGATGGGGTTGTTTGTTTTTTCTTGTAAATTTGCTTGTGTTTTTTTGTAGGTTCTGGATATTAGCCCTTTGTCAGATGAGTAGATTGCAAAAATTTTCTCCCATTCTGTAGGTTGCCTGTTCACTCTGATGGTAGT
>NW_012108842.1:395208-397523 GCF_000951045.1 Mandrillus leucophaeus
AACACTTTCCCATGCACACTAGGTCTTCTAGGGACTTTGGCCTTATATTTTTCTTTAAGTTTCCATCTTAGCACCTTACACATTGTGTCCCTCTACCCACGCCTGGAGTACTCTTTCTTGCAACAACCCAAGGCATTCTTCTATCTCTTTTTGAGGCAACCCTTAAATGCTACCAATAAGAGAGGCTTTCCCTGGCCACTCTGTGATAGAACCCCTAGGATTTCCTGTATTTTGTGTGCTTATTTTGATATTATTTGACACTTTGAATCTTAAAATACATCATATGTCTTCTAAAATACAAATTTAAGTATAAAATACATAAAATAAATGTACACACACTAAGTGAAACAGCTCAAAAATGTAAGATCATCTTAAACATTATTTTGAAGTGAAGATACCAATTTACCTATCTCTCAGATCATGATAGAGACAAATAAAATATGAAATACCCATATTATAAAAGACTTTGCTGTAAGAAGAAATGAAATGTTAATACACACAACATAAATAAAGCTAAAAACAATAAAAACAACAAAAAT
Organism: Mandrillus leucophaeus; assembly: GCF_000951045.1. Lineage (NCBI taxonomy): Eukaryota > Metazoa > Chordata > Mammalia > Primates > Cercopithecidae > Mandrillus > Mandrillus leucophaeus. The sequence continues at coordinate 395,748 of NW_012108842.1, forward strand.
TGTACTTGGTGAAAGAAGTCATTTTCACAACATAATAAGTTGCCTGATTCAATTTATATGAAATATGTAGAGAGAATAATCTATAGAGAAGATAAGAAAATTGGTGTTAGCCTAGGGCTAAGGGGTCATGGGAAGTGACTTCTATACCATATGGTTTCTTTTATGTTGATAAAAATGTTCTAAAATGATATAATGGTGACGGCTTCATGACGGCAAGCACACTAAATACATCTGGATTTTATAGTTTAAGTAGTTGGGTTTTCTGCTGTGGAAATTAAATTTAATTATCAAGTCTGTTACAATAATGATAATAAAAATAAATTTTTCAGTGAGAAAACAGATATACTTTGAGACATTTTAGATATTGAATTAAAATATTTTATTATATGACTTCAAGTTTATCCTTTCTACTGTGGATTGATTATGTCACATTTATTTTAATATGTCTTTGTATCTATATCACTTTAAAATTAGTTTTGTATAGAAAATTATTTCAATAATTGGTTATTCATTAAATGTACGTGGTTCAAATAAAATTTTTAAATAACTACTCAACCATATAAGCAGATTGCAGATTGTTTAAATCATTTAAATTCTTTCAAAATCAGTCTCTTATATAAAGGATAAAAGTCATACTCACTATTGACAAGAGAACCGATCTAAAAATACCACTGAGTAAAAAAAAAAAGTTATACTCACAAAGGATCATTTATTACTGTCTTCAGTGCATTGAGTAAGTCTGTACTCGACATTGTGTCGAAGTCCAATCTAACAGCTGCTCCTTTGGCCTTCATGTGTGCAATGTTATCAGGTTGATCGGCAAACAATGGAACGCCCACCATAGGGACCCCATGGTAGATCGCCTCGTAGATGCCATTGGCTCCACCGTGAGTTATAAAAGCTCTGGTTTTTGGATGACCTAGGATTGAAGGAATTTTAGCAAAATTATTCATAGGAATAAAACGATACAAGCACAATGGAAGAATCTGAATGTGATAGTGTTTCCTTGATAACACACTGAACTGAAATGAAATTGCTTTTCACACTTCACAGGAAGGAGCACCTAATTCTGCTGGAGATGTAAGTGAAGGCTATGTGGTGTGTTTAACTTCAGACTGAAAAAATTAATACAATATTACCAGTTGAACTAACAAAAAGTGAAATTTGGACAAGGAAATATAATGTGCAAAAAAGAAAACAGCACAGAAAAGGGATGGGCATGTAAGAATGTGCTCTCATTTTTGTTTGTTTGTTTTTTTAATGGAGACAGAGTCTCTCTCTGTCACCCAGGCTGGAGTGCAGTGGTGCAGTCTCGGCTCCCTGCAACCTCCACCTCCCAGGTTCAGGCAATTCTCCTACTCAGCCTTCTGAGTAGCAGCGACTACAGGGAAACCACCATGCCACGTTAATTTTTGGTATTTTAATAGAGACTGAGTTTCACCATGTTGCCTAGGATGGTCTTGAATTCCTGAGCTCAGTCAATCTGCCCACGTCAGCCTTCCAAAGTGCTAGGATTACAGGCGTGAGCCACCTTGTCTGGCCAGAATGTGTTCTCTTAAGTTCAGTCATAGAGTGTGATATGTGGGGTGTGCAAGGCAGCAAGAAGTGAGATGGTGGTGGTGCTAGAATTGAGGAAGGACAGGTCACACTTCATTATGAAATGTGTCAACACTTTTCGATTAAGATTAGAGATTTAATCCCACACAAAATGCAGTGTCCCTGGTGATAGCAGAAGAGCTGTTATTTTTGGTGACTTTTGAAATAACCCTACAGAAG
>NW_012108842.1:399075-400944 GCF_000951045.1 Mandrillus leucophaeus
TATAACTTCTTTGAAATTACAAATGATCAAGCACTACTTCCAAGAAAAATTTCAAGTGATAGCTTTTGACACAAATTCAGAGTATTCTCAGTATTGCTAATTTTGGATACTTTTCAACATGGAAATGAGGAACCTATTGGTACCACGAATAAAAATACAACTCTTAAATAAATTCAAAATTGTATTTTGCTGAATTTTGGTCAACTGGTTGCTAACACTTAGACAATGTGCTACAAAATTTTGACAACAGTGATTAATATGTTCTGCTATAGCCAAGACATTTTTATGTTTAATTTACTAATTTTGGAACCTCCAAGAAATCCTTATAAATTAAAAAAATAATTTACAGTGTTTAAGTTGTATTTGTCACATCAGTGTTAAAGTAACTGAGTTTTTGGCAAAATATTAGTATAGGCCATTACAAGAAGGCTATGTCAGACAGGGAACTAAAAAGTAATTGACAAATACACATTTTATTCTATATAAAAGAAAACATGTTCCTACTATGTACTATGGAGGCGTCATCTGAACCTGTTCCCCTGCCTGGCTTCCTTCTCCTTGAGTCCTTCCTATATTTCCCTCAGCAAGGCAGGCTGCTTTTTCTCTTTCTCCAAATTTGCCTAGTTGTGTGGGTCCTTATATTAGTTGTCTGACAGCCTAGGCCATCCTTTTGTCTGAATAGTGCCCTGAATATCACGCAAATAGGCCTACTCCAAAATATACAGGAAGTACATGAGGCTGGGTAACATGGCAACACTAAACTGCATGATGCATGTCAGACTTTTTAAATACCTGCTATTGTTCTAGTGAAGTTACTATAATGCTATGTTTTCTATCCATGTTTTCTATCGTCTGTACAACACCCTCAGGGAATCTTAAACAACAGGATCAAATCACAGGGGCAGAATTTGATGATAGCTCTTACCTGACCCCAATATCATGATAATACCAAAACTTTAGCTGCAACTCTTAAGTATATTGATTCCTGATCACAATATTAATGCCAAATTAATTACCAATGAAAAACACCCTCTGTATTATTTTAGCATCTTCCCTATATATTTTTGATTTTGAGTTAATATCTGAGATAATTAGTGCTTTCCCATCAGCTGAATTTATAGGCAGGAAGTTTCTACAGTTGGATTCTTTACAAACTTTAACAGCCTCTTTCAGCAGTTTTTCACAACATTAAGACATTTTATCTAACCTTTTGTGGGATCTTGGCAAGGGCTGATGCAATTACGTTGGCCCTTTCTTCTGACATGTTACTGACCATCGACCCCAGAGAAAACACCACAACACCATTGTCTCCAGAACTCTGGACAAACTCTTCCATTTCCTGTGAAAAAAAGAATGTGTTCTATCATAATAGATTATCAGCACCGCAAGCACTGTGAAACAATTGCTATACAAACTAAAAAGAGAAAATCTCGTTTTTTGACTGACTCGATTACTCAGTTTTTTTGCCAGATGTATATTAGATAGGATGCCTCTGTAAGGGTATTTGTATAAATATGTGTGTGTGCATATTTGTGTGTGTGTGTGTGTGTGTGTGTGAAAGAGAGAAATGAAATAGAGCTATTACACAGTATTTGAGGAGATACCCGAACTCTTCATTTATAATATTTTAAGTACTAATGTAGGCTCCTTAATGTGGCACCACTTGGTTTTAATGCTATATTGTTGTTCTGCTACATCACATATGTTTATTTTACACAGGTTTTCTACAGAATTATTTTAGTTGGAAGTCATTAGTGGTTGACTTCCCTGACTCTGAGCACTGAGGAAAAGTTACTCACAGCTGCGATTATGTGAATCTACATTTATCTTACTATAATCTTGTACACGTCACTTAAAATTTGTCAGAGT
>NW_012108842.1:400994-403493 GCF_000951045.1 Mandrillus leucophaeus
AACTTTAACAGTCTCTTTCAGCAGTTTTTCACAACATTAAGACGTTTTATCTTACCTTTTGTGGGATCTTAGCAAGGGCTGATGCAATTACGTTGGCCCTTTCTTCTGACATGTTACTGACCATGGACCCCAGAGAAAACACCACAACACCATTGTCTCCAGAGCTCTGGACAAACTCTTCCATTTCCTGTGAAAAAAAGAACGTGTTCCATCATAATAGATTATCAGCACCGCAAGCACTGTGAAACAATTGGTACAAAAACTAAAAAGAGAAAATCTCGTTTTTTGACTGACTCCATTACTTAGTTTTTTTGCAAGATGTATAATATTAGATAGGATGCCTCTGTTAAGGGTATTTGTATAAATATGTGTGTGTGCATGTTTGTGTGTGTGTGTGGGTGTGTGTGTGTGAAAGAGAGAAATGAAATAGAGCTCTTACACAGTATTTGAGGAGATACCCGAACTCTTCATTTATAATATTATAAGTACTAATGTAGGCTCCTTAAAGTGGCACCACTTGGTTTTAATGCTATATTGTTGTTCTGCTAAATCACATATGTTTATTTTACACAGGTTTTCTACAGAATTATTTTAGTTGGAAGTCATTAGTGGTTGACTTCCCTGACTCTGAGCACTGAGGAAAAGTTACTCACAGCTGCGATTATGTGAATCTACATTTATCTTACTATAATCTTGTACACGTCACTTAAAATTTGTCAGAGTTTTCCAGTCTTTTTTCAAAAAAAGAAAAAAAAAAGTAATTGTAAAAAGTGGTGGTTAAGCATCACTGACATGCTGGAGTCTGCTATTGTGGTTTGGAGTTTCTATGAATTAATTCTAAGAGTCTCATTTATAATACAGAATTGTACAGTATATAGTTAGATAGTTGAATGATCATATTTTTTCAGCTGATTGTTTAGGTGGAACACCTATTGCCCTGAAATCACACTGTTAAATTGATGTGCTATCTTTAACTGCATGTGAGGAACTCTCATCATCTCTTTGCTGTGTCTCAGAGGCAGCAGCACTTGCACCAGAATAGAAGAGACTGCCAGGCCTTTCTGCAGAGGAGATTTAGTCACCTTCTTGCATAGCTCACTCACACCACATACAAATCTTGGTGAAAACGTACTTGGCTGGAATTTATTGAGAATCATTCTGACTTGTGTTCCCCAATCTATGCCAATTTTTAAAGTTAAATAATTTCAGATGTAATCATTGGGGTAAAACTTTCTCTTAAGTGTTCTTTGCAAAACAAAGGGAAAAAAAAAAAGTCCAAATGCTTATTTGCAGACCACATGTGGCTGAGTATTTTTTAAAATATGACTTTCAGTGTTAAGACATTAGTGTTAATGATGTCAGAGTCACTGTAGTACTATTCCAGGTAATACATGGGATACCCAGGTATTGTGTGTGATTGCAGTGACCTGTAGCCACATTTGATGTAACTTATGTTCAGTGTTTTGTCTCAGTGGCTTGATGCTCAGAGCTTTCTTCATCCACCCAGGGTTAAAGTAATATAACCACTATTTACAGATTCATTATTGATGTGGACTAATTGTTTCCCATTCTGTGACAACTTAAAAAAAAACACAATTTATGTAAGGAATTTTATAAAAGTATTAAAAGTTCTAAAAGGAAAATAAGTTTTTTAATAACATTTCTTTCTAGAAATGTTATCAAGGTAAATATGTATGTTTTCATGATGGCTTTTGTTCTATTTTCATAGCTGAATGTAAAACTGTGACATTTATTTAGACAATTTTGTTATTATTGTCTATACTTTTTCTCCAGCAAAAAATGTCATCTTGTAATATTTATAATTTTCTACCTTGCTTTAATTGTATTATAGCTGACTGTAATTGAATTTCTTATTGATAAAATTATTATAATGCTACAGTATGCATCTAGTATGTTTTTAATTATTCCTTCATTTAAGATGTTTCGTTACTTCCAATGTTTATTTTGTGAATATTTTCCATAAATATTAAATATGTATATCTTGATTTTTCCTCTGTATGATTTCATGCAAATATCTTACAAAACCAATGGCTATATGCATTTTTAACACTTGATACATTTGCCAAGTGTCCTTTTCTATGAAAATATACATAAATTATCTGAGAATCTAATATTTAATCGACTAGAAAGCAACTTGGGTTTACAATTATTTCATATAATAAACAATTAGAAATTGGGTTTCACAACCATTGATTTTCATTCAAAGCTTTCTTCAAGTTAATAACAACAGCTAGTATAAGTAATTAACAACAGCTAGTACTAGTAATTATCACTGTTGTACTACTAGTCATCCTTTTTCTTGTCCTTCTACACCTCCTACTTTCTTCCCCCTCCTACTGGCACTATCGGTTTCCCATAATGTGAGTGGGGAAATCTTTCAAGAGTAGGATAGGGTGGCACAGAATTTCCAATAGTCTCACCTCAGCTTTTGTCTTTTTAGAAAATTACCTTATAAATTCCATACAATTTGCATTCAAC
>NW_012108842.1:404988-407525 GCF_000951045.1 Mandrillus leucophaeus
CTCCGAAGGAGTATCTGACTCTTATCTTGCCTGTCAGCATCATCTGATTCTTGCTCAGTATCTCCCTTGCAAACTACACTTTGAGGCTTGAGAACTGTCCTGAACACTTTACCTGCTTTTCTTTTTGTGTTTTTTTTCTCTCCCTCATTATTTCACCTGTTCCTGCATATTGTTCAGCTCTCATCTAAATGATTAATACCGGCGACTCCAGAATACTCTCTATTATCTACACTGGATACTTCCTTAGCATTGGGTTTTACCTGGAGATAATAGTTTTTACGCAGTTTTTATTGCTTGTGTATATTCTGTCTTTCGAAGTAGAACGTAATTTGTGTTGGGACAGAAACTGTGTACAACACACTTGCCTGTGGTGTGTGCTAATCTCTTTCATAAATATTCTTTGAATGAATGGCCAGTATCTTCTTATGTGTTGCATAATCAAAGCTTAAATTTAACAACCCTATTTTCAAAGTCTCCTTAGTATCCCTCTTTATCTGTAATAATGATAAAATTCACAAACTTTTGATGGTATCAACATGTATGTGAGTTTTTAATTGGTATGTGCTTTACCTTCCCACTACCCATGTTTCTTCCAGTGTAAGTCAAACACTCCGAAGGAATACAGAACCACTCACACTGAAAATTCAAAGCAGACAAACAAATAGTAATAGTTTACCTTAGGTAGGGGTTTGGCAGGTTTGCAGTGGAGTCCTCCAACGAACTCAACATTTGGTAAGAGTGGATGAGGAAATTGAAAATCCCAGTAGTTTCGAATAAGCCATATTTCAGCTTTTGCCATTATCTCAAATAATGTAGTGGGTCTCCCTGATAGGAAAAAAGAAAAGAAACGGTAGATGACACAAGATAATTAGGTAATTTTCTGAAAGAAGTTAGAATAATGTAGGCAAAAATGTAGGTGAAGTGTTTGTGCTTTGTAATATATATACATACATAGGCATAATTTAATTTTTATGTATTATATATTTTGCCCATGTATATTTACAAGAAAGACAAAGTGGTGAGAGAATCATGAGGGCAAACTACATGCGTTATGCCACATCAGTATATTCACAACCATAAACAAGCCATGGAGAATTAATCTCCATTTCTTTATTTTTTAAAGCTTCATAGTAGCAGAAATATATATATGCCACTTTTGGGGCTCCATTATCAATGAATTCCACTGTACCATAAGAATAATTTTCTAAGAAATAGTCTAAGTTCCATCATTCATTAATCTAGTCCTTTTATCTTTGGATCTTCCAGTGAACTGTTGATTATTTTGAAATTATAGCTGAAATCCTTGTACCTACTACTGTTTTTGATTCACGTTACGATCTTAATATTAGTTTGTAAGTAATTATATTTACAAATTACAGCTAGAAAATTTTGAGAAATTATTAAAACAGAAATTTGTGTTCAACCTTAATTTGGCTCATATTTTAAATAAACATGCATAGTTTCAAAAATACTATACAGTTATATCTTAATGTTCACACTTCCACAAGATGATTGGCCTTAAAATGAATGGTTTCCATCCTAAAGTGAAGGAGAATAGAAATATTGGAAACTTCAAATTATATGTATTGGTTTTTGATTCTGAAATTGAGACATTTTTCTCTCAACTGTGGAGGAAACTGCCTGGTAACACGGGTACATGTTGCAATTACTAAATAAGGAGACCGAAGTATATAAGAAAAAAACAATTTTGCAATGTTAAATAGATAGTTCTAGGAAAATGTGTAACTACTCAATCTACCAGTATGCATTCAGCAAGATGTTTCTTGATGAGTCTGACATTTTTAGATAAAAAAGTGTAATACAACAGAAGTGTGATTGCTTAAAGAAATTTAAGGTGCACTAATATACAGGTTTATGACTTCCTGGAGTGTTCTGTATGGTTGATGGTGACAGGGTTTTAACTGATCCTATGATTTACCTTTTCTATAGTGTTTATGAGTTTGATAATCTTGTCTTTCATTTGATACATTTACTTACAAAAACCCCCACTACCCTGACTTTATGGCTTTATACAAGCTCAGCTTCAACGGTACAAGAAAGTTAGATCTCCACGCCACCAATTGAAAAAATTACTTACCTAGAACTTTACTGTAAAACTGATCCCAGTTCTTTATATCCCATACTTGGAACCAAAAGTCAAAATAAACCGTATAGATCATATTTTGTACTCTCTCCATGAAAGTCATTTGATCTCTTAATTCTGACATAGAAACAGGTACATAGGAAGGAGGGAAGAGAAATCCTCCACCATGCTTTTCAAGTGCGTAGCCAGGAGAGGAACGGAGGCTGTACACAAAGGGTATTTTAAGTAGCTCAGCCAGCAGCTCACCACAGGGGGAAATAGCATCTGCAAGAACAACATCAAATCTTGACTCCTGTAGTTTCTTCATAAGTTTCTTATTAGAAACCACATCTTTACAGAACTTTCTAATCATGTCACCATATGTCCACATTATTTCTTGTACGTGTAAAAAATGTGGCCGAAATGTATCTTTTCGAATGTCTGACCATCTCTT
>NW_012108842.1:409075-411798 GCF_000951045.1 Mandrillus leucophaeus
AAGAAGTTAGAATAATGTAGGCAAAAATGTAGGTGAAGTGTTTGTGCTTTGTAATATATATACATACATAGGCATAATTTAATTTTTATGTATTATATATTTTACCCATGTATATTTACAAGAAAGACAAAGTGGTGAGAGAATCATGAGGGCAAACTACATGCGTTATGCCACATCAGTATATTCACAACCATAAACAAGCCATGGAGAATTAATCTCCATTTCTTTATTTTTTAAAGCTTCATAGTAGCAGAAATATATATATGCCACTTTTGGGGCTCCATTATCAATGAATTCCACTGTACCATAAGAATAATTTTCTAAGAAATAGTCTAAGTTCCATCATTCATTAATCTAGTCCTTTTATCTTTGGATCTTCCAGTGAACTGTTGATTATTTTGAAATTATAGCTGAAATCCTTGTACCTACTACTGTTTTTGATTCACGTTACGATCTTAATATTAGTTTGTAAGTAATTATATTTACAAATTACAGCTAGAAAATTTTGAGAAATTATTAAAACAGAAATTTGTGTTCAACCTTAATTTGGCTCATATTTTAAATAAACATGCATAGTTTCAAAAATACTATACAGTTATATCTTAATGTTCACACTTCCACAAGATGATTGGCCTTAAAATGAATGGTTTCCATCCTAAAGTGAAGGAGAATAGAAATATTGGAAACTTCAAATTATATGTATTGGTTTTTGATTCTGAAATTGAGACATTTTTCTCTCAACTGTGGAGGAAACTGCCTGGTAACACGGGTACATGTTGCAATTACTAAATAAGGAGACCGAAGTATATAAGAAAAAAACAATTTTGCAATGTTAAATAGATAGTTCTAGGAAAATGTGTAACTACTCAATCTACCAGTATGCATTCAGCAAGATGTTTCTTGATGAGTCTGACATTTTTAGATAAAAAAGTGTAATACAACAGAAGTGTGATTGCTTAAAGAAATTTAAGGTGCACTAATATACAGGTTTATGACTTCCTGGAGTGTTCTGTATGGTTGATGGTGACAGGGTTTTAACTGATCCTATGATTTACCTTTTCTATAGTGTTTATGAGTTTGATAATCTTGTCTTTCATTTGATACATTTACTTACAAAAACCCCCACTACCCTGACTTTATGGCTTTATACAAGCTCAGCTTCAACGGTACAAGAAAGTTAGATCTCCACGCCACCAATTGAAAAAATTACTTACCTAGAACTTTACTGTAAAACTGATCCCAGTTCTTTATATCCCATACTTGGAACCAAAAGTCAAAATAAACCGTATAGATCATATTTTGTACTCTCTCCATGAAAGTCATTTGATCTCTTAATTCTGACATAGAAACAGGTACATAGGAAGGAGGGAAGAGAAATCCTCCACCATGCTTTTCAAGTGCGTAGCCAGGAGAGGAACGGAGGCTGTACACAAAGGGTATTTTAAGTAGCTCAGCCAGCAGCTCACCACAGGGGGAAATAGCATCTGCAAGAACAACATCAAATCTTGACTCCTGTAGTTTCTTCATAAGTTTCTTATTAGAAACCACATCTTTACAGAACTTTCTAATCATGTCACCATATGTCCACATTATTTCTTGTACGTGTAAAAAATGTGGCCGAAATGTATCTTTTCGAATGTCTGACCATCTCTTAACCAGTTGCGTGACGCTATCCTCAAACTCAGTTTCAGTTAAAGATGTAGGACAAATTTCAAATTTAAGAGGAGATGGGGTGTTGGGATCAGGAAGAATGGAAGTTGAATATGCCAGTACAGTCACCTCATGACCTCTCTGGACAAGCTCATACAGAATTGTCTGTATATTCATCCAATGGCTGAATTCTGTGGGCCACACCAGCACCTTTCCACAACTCCCAGAGCTCAAGCAACAGCTCAGCTGTATCAGCAGAAGAGCTGAAGTCCATTTCATAGACATCCTGATGCAATGCAATGCTTGTTTTCCAGTTGCCGCTCTTTTCTGTCATTTCTCATGGTGACATCCAAGTATAAATCAGTCAAGAAGTTAAAATGTAACTTTTACACTTCAAAGTAAATACATTAATTTAACAGTCTGAGCATGTGGATAACAAGGAGACAAATAAACGGTAGAAGACCTGTTTATACAAGTGAGTTTATTTTCCTTTTCATATTTTTAAGTGCTATAATTCAGCTAATATCAGTGATTTGGAGAGACACATCACCTGATTCATGTAATATATTTCAGAATAGTGTCCATAAGAGTAGCTATGAAAGGCTCATATTCCTGCAGTGTCTTTGACACAGAACTAAAGATAAAATAGCTAAACATGGTTCAAAAACTTCTGTAAATTTGTTGAAATATAATTCAGATACCATACAAATTATCAACTAATGTGCAAAATTTAATGTTTCATAGTATATTCAAAGACTTGTGCATCTCCCATAACAGTCAGTTTTAGAAAACTCTTATCTCCTAAAACTAAAGCCTATACTCTTTATCCTTTTACTCCCTACCCCTACTTTCTGCAATTGTCCTATCTTGGGCAAATGCTAATTGAATTTCTATCACTATAGATTTGCCTATTCTGGACATTTTTTAATACATGGACTCATACAATATCTTTTATGACTGGCTTATTTTACTTAGCATAATATTTTAAAGGTTCATGTATGACAGAACATTTATATGTTGATTCTTACTACTATCGTGTATGATTTAGACAGTTTCAAGATGAAACTATCCCT
>NW_012108842.1:412463-415205 GCF_000951045.1 Mandrillus leucophaeus
TAAACTTTTTATTTGCTGCAAAATATAATGTCTCATTGTAATTGGTCTAATATTGAAGAGTGGGCATATGAAACTGTTGGCCCTATAACAAGGAATCCAGTGGGGGAAATAATGACAAATATGGTGGAAATAGAAAGATAACTCAAATGAGAAGTGAAACTTGAAGATGTAACTACATTGCTGCAATCTCGTGATAAAACAAATACATGAGGGGTTGCTTCCTATGGAAGAGCAAAGAAAGTTGTTTCTTGATATGGATCTGCTCCTGGTGAAGAATATGTAAACATTGTTGAAATGATAACAATGAATTTAGAATATGTCTTAAACTTAGTTAATAAAGCAGCATTACACTTTCAGATGTTTGATTCCAAATTTGAAAGAAGAACCACCATGGGAAAATTGCTATCAAACAACAATGCATGTTAAACAGAAATATTTTGTGAAAAAGAAAGGTTAGTGGATGTGGCACCTGCTGTTGTTTTCTTACTTTTAAGAAAGTGCCACAGCCATGCCAACTACTCGCAGCCACTACTCTGATGAGTTAGCAGCCATCAACACTGATGCAAGAAAGACTCTCCCCTAGCAACAAATTTACAACTCACTGAAGGCTCAGATGAGTGTTATCACTTTTTAGCAATGAAGTGTTTTTAATTAAGACGTGTACTTTTTTTGGATTTAATACTCCTGCAGAATTAATGGACGGCAGCATTGTGTAAACGTAACTTTTCTGTGCCAGAGAAACCAAAGCAAATGGTGAGACTCACCTTATTGCATGTTTTGCTTTATTGTAGTAGTCTGGAACGAAGTCTGCAACATCTCAAAAGTATTTCTTGTATTAGCAAAATCACCTAATATGAGATACACTCTTGAAAATTATTACAAGTGCGGGAGTGACCAAGACGGCCAAGTAGAAGCAGCTAATATGCATTTCTTCTAGAGAAACAGATAGAGCAAGTAAATACAGCATCTTCAGCTGAAATATCCCGGTACTTGAACTGGAACTAATCAAGGAAGCAACTGATATCCATAGAGATTGGAGAAAAACACGCAGCTGTGAATCCATCTAATCCTGGGCTTTTTTTTTTTTTTTTTTTTTTGATTGGTTGGTAGGATATTTATTACTGACTCAATTTCAGAATTGATATTGGTCTCATCTTTTTCTCGGTTCATCCTTGGGTGGGTGTATGTGTAAAGGAATTTATCCATTTCTTCTAGATTTTCTAGTTTATTTGCATAGAGGTGTTTATAACATTCTCTGATGGTGGTTTGTATTTCTATGGAGTGAGTGGGGATATCTCCTTTATCATTTTTTAATGTATCTATTTGATTCTTCTCTTTTCCTCTTTGTTAGTCTAGGCAGCTGTTTATTTTACTTTATTTTTTCAAGAAACAGCTCCTGGATTTGTTGTTTTTTTGAATAATTTTTCATGTCTCTATCTCCTTCAGCACCACTCTAATCTTGGTTACTTCTTGTTTTCTTCTAGCTTTGGAGTTTGTTTGCACTTGGTTCTCTAGATCATTTCGTTGTGATGTTTACGTGAAATTGAGGACTTTCAAGCTCTATGATGTGAGGATTTAGTCCTTTAAATTTCCCTCTTGGCAATACTTTAGCTGCATCCCAGAGATTCTGCTACATTGTCTTTTTGTTCTCATTGGTTTGAAAAAACTTCTTGATTTCCACCTTAATTTCATTACTTACCCAGAAGTTATTCAAGAGCGGGTTGTTCAATTTCCTTATAGTTGTGGGGTTTTAAGTGAGATTCTTAATCCTGAGTTCTGATTTGATTGCGCTGTGGTCTCAGACACTGCTTATTATAATTTCAGTTCTTTTGCATTTCCTGAGGAGTGTTTTACTTCCAATTCTATGATTGATTTTAGAGTAACTGCCACGTGGTGCCAAGAATAATGTATATTCCATTGTTTCTGGGTGGGGAATTATGCAGATACCTGTCGAATCTACTTGATCCAGATCTGAGTTCAAGTCCTGAACATTGTTGTTAATTTTCTATTTTGATGATCTGTGTAATATTGACAGTGGTGTGTTAAAATCTCCCAATATTATTGTGTGGGAGTCTTAAGTCTCTTTGTAGGCCTCTAAGAACTTGCCTCATGAGTCTGGGTGCTTTTGTATTGGGTGCATATATATTTAGGACAGTTAGCTCTTCTTGTTGAATTGAACCCTTTACCATTATATAATGGCCTTCTTTATCTTTCTTGATCTTTTTGGTTTAAAGTCTGTTTTGTCAGAAACTAGGATAGCAAGATATGCTTTTTTCTGCTATTTGCTTCGTAACTTTTCCTCTATCTATTTATTTTGAGCCTATGTGTGTCTTTGCACATGAAATGGATCTCTTGCGTACAGCGTGCTGATGGGTCCTGACTCTTAATCCAGCTTGCCATTCTGTATTTTTTAATTGTGGCATTTAGCCCATTTACACTTAAGGTTAATATTGCTATAATCCCATTACTGAGTATATACCCAAAGAATATAAATTATTGTATTTTAAAGATACATGCACACATATGTTCATTGCTGCACTATTCACAATAGCAAAGACATAGAATTAACCCAAATACCCACCACTGATAGGCTGGATAAAGGAAACGTGGTACATAGACACTGTGGAATACTATGAAGACGTAAACAGGATGAGATCATTCCCTTTGCAGGGACATGGATGCTGAAGTTACCCTCAGCAAACTAACTCAGAAACAGAAAACCAAATACCACATGTTTTCACT
>NW_012108842.1:415255-422083 GCF_000951045.1 Mandrillus leucophaeus
TTATAATTTCAGTTCTTTTGCATTTCCTGAGGAGTGTTTTACTTCCAATTCTATGATTGATTTTAGAGTAACTGCCACGTGGTGCCAAGAATAATGTATATTCCATTGTTTCTGGGTGGGGAATTATGCAGATACCTGTCGAATCTACTTGATCCAGATCTGAGTTCAAGTCCTGAACATTGTTGTTAATTTTCTATTTTGATGATCTGTGTAATATTGACAGTGGTGTGTTAAAATCTCCCAATATTATTGTGTGGGAGTCTTAAGTCTCTTTGTAGGCCTCTAAGAACTTGCCTCATGAGTCTGGGTGCTTTTGTATTGGGTGCATATATATTTAGAACAGTTAGCTCTTCTTGTTGAATTGAACCCTTTACCATTATATAATGGCCTTCTTTATCTTTCTTGATCTTTTTGGTTTAAAGTCTGTTTTGTCAGAAACTAGGATAGCAAGATATGCTTTTTTCTGCTATTTGCTTCGTAACTTTTCCTCTATCTATTTATTTTGAGCCTATGTGTGTCTTTGCACATGAAATGGATCTCTTGCGTACAGCGTGCTGATGGGTCCTGACTCTTAATCCAGCTTGCCATTCTGTATTTTTTAATTGTGGCATTTAGCCCATTTACACTTAAGGTTAATATTGCTATAATCCCATTACTGAGTATATACCCAAAGAATATAAATTATTGTATTTTAAAGATACATGCACACATATGTTCATTGCTGCACTATTCACAATAGCAAAGACATAGAATTAACCCAAATACCCACCACTGATAGGCTGGATAAAGGAAACGTGGTACATAGACACTGTGGAATACTATGAAGACGTAAACAGGATGAGATCATTCCCTTTGCAGGGACATGGATGCTGAAGTTACCCTCAGCAAACTAACTCAGAAACAGAAAACCAAATACCACATGTTTTCACTTATAAGTGGGAACTGAACAATGAGAACACATGGACACATGGAGGGGAACAACATACAGTGGGGCCCGTTGGGGTAGGGAAGGGAGGGCATCAGGATAAATAGTTGATGCATTCTGGGCTTAATACCTCAGTGATGGATTGATAGCTGCAGCACACTACCATGGCACATATTTACCTATGTAACAAACCTGCACATCCTGCGCATGTATCCTGGAACTTCAAATAAAACAAATATAATGAACAACAACAAAAATAAATTCTTAATAAATGATATCTGAAGAAAGAAAGAAAGAAAGAAAGAAGACAGAGAGAGAGAGAAAGAAAAAAGAAAGAAAGAGGAAAGAAGAAAGGAAGGAAGGAAGAAAGAAAAGAAGGATGGAAAGGACGGAAAGGAAGGAAAGGAAGGGAAGGAAGGAAAGGAAGGAAAGGAAAGGAAGGGAAGGAAGGAAAGGAAGGAAAGGAAAGAAAGGAAAGAAAGAAAAGACAAGTCAGGATGATGGCCCACCAGGAGCAATGCAGAGCCAAGTGAGCCTCCCTGACACAGGGAAGGGATGAGTGAATGTGCAGCCCCAGGTAACATGCTTCTCTCACAGATCTCTGCAACCCTTGGTTCAGGAAATCCCCTCATGAACACACTCCATCAGGGCCTTAAGTGTGACACACAGAGATATATGGAGTCTAGGCAGAGCAGCAGCTCAGGCATGTGTAGAGACCTGAGAGTCTTAGATACCCCAGCTTTCTGGGCTTCCTGGCAAAAGTAGCTGTAGCTCCGGCAAAGTGGGAGGTTAACAATGAATATGTACTCCTAGCAAATAGTCTGAATGCAGGAGGCTGAGCAGTGACAGTCTGCAGGTACCACCTTCACAGCACATCACAGGATAAGACCCACTGGCTTGGAATTCCAGACAGCCATGGTAGCAGTGTTGTGCCTACCAGGGATGAAGTTGGGGGTTGGGTGCAGAGGGGAAGTGAGCATGGCAGCCTCCCAATTTTGCTGATTAGGCAACTTAGCCATTCTGCCTTTTGAAGTACACAATTTAGTGAACTTGAATGGTTCATTCTGAAGATGCACAGTATGTTTCAGGGTGGGAAAGTAGGAAAGCCTAATGGCTTGCCCTAGTGACCCTCACTACACATATGCCTTCACGTAAGTTCAGCTCCCCAAATCTACTCTCATTCTTACAAATAAATTCCATTACATGGACGTGTAAAGCAAGAAAAATTTCCTGTGTTGACATGTCCCTGTGTGGAAGAAAAATATCTTCTCTGAGAATTAATATAGTCAGCACTCATGTGAAGTTCCAGTTAAAATACAAGCTAGAAAAGCATTTTTGAAGAAACTGATCCTAGCCTCAAAGGCTTCCCACAGATCAAATTCCAAGGTTAATAGGCAGCTCCTGTTTACCAAGAAGCAAGACTTCATATATGAAAATCAGTAAAAGTAACAGAGACTAGAAATATTACCATAATTATTTTAAATATTAGAATTATATGAAACAAAATATAGAATTATTCCATATACTATCATGAGTTGGATGATAGCTCATGAGTTGGAAGAATCAGTATTGTATCATTAAAATGGCCAAATTACCCAAAGTAATTTACACATTCAATGATACTCATGTCAAACTACCAAAATCATCACAAAGTTAGATAAAAAACTACTCTAAAATTCACATGGAATCAAAATAAAGTGAGAATAGCCAAAATAAAGAGCTAAGCTGGAAGCACCATACTACCCAACTTCAAACTATACTGTAAGGCTAAAGTAATTAAAAAGCATGGTAGTAGTTTGAAAAGAGACACATAGATGAATGGAGGAGAAAACAAAGTCATTAATAAAGCCACACACATGCAACCATTTGATTTTTCACAATACGGACAAAAACAAGAAATAGGGAAAATATTCCCTATTCAATAAACGGTGCTGGGATAACTGACTAGCCACATGCAGAAGAACGAAACTGGATTGTCACAATTTACCCTGTACAAACATTGATGCAATGCGGATCAAAGATTTAAATGGAAGACCTCAAAGTATAAAAGTGTTTGAAGAAAACCTAGGATATTATTTATTGACATCAGGCTTGGCAAATCATTTTTGGCTAAGTCTTTAAATGCAATTGCAACAAAAACAAAAATTGGCATGTGGGACATAATTAAATAAAGAACTTCTTCAGGAAAAAAAAAAAAAACTATCCAGAGAGTACAAAGAAAACCTACAGAACGAGAGAAAATATTTACAAACTATTTATTTGATAAGAGTCTCATATCCAGATAATACAAAGAATTTAAACAATTCAACAAGCAAAAAACAAATAACCACACTTAAAAAAAAGAAAAAAGAAAAAAAAATACAGGCAAAATGCATGAACAGACACTTCACAGAAGAAGACATAAAATCAACCCACATATGAAAAACGTGCATCATCAACAGTCATCAGAGAAATGTGAATCAAAATCACAATGATATATTATGTCATACCAGTCACAATGACTATTATTAAAAAGTTAAACAAGAGAAACTGACTAGAATCTGAGGAAAAGGGAAGCTTAGAAACTCTTGGTTGGAATGTAAAGTAGTTAAGCCAACATGTGTAATAGTTTGAAAGTTTCTCAGAAAACTTAAAACAGATCTACCATTTCATCCAGCAATTCCATTACTGGGTATATACCCAAAGGAAAATAAATCATTCCATAAAAGGTGCATGTGCTAATATGTTCATCATTGTGCTTTTCACAATACCAAAGACAAGAAATCATCTGCCATGGATGGTGGATTGGGTAAATAAGATATGGTACATCTATACCATGGAATGCTATGCAGCCGTAAAGAGAACAAAATCATGTATTTTATAGCAACATTGATGCAGTTGGAATCCATTATCCTAAGTCAATTAAGGCAGGAACAAAAAGCAAAATACCCTGTGCGATCACTTATCAATGGAATCTAAACACTGAGCATATGTGCACTTAAACATGGGAAAAATAGACACTGTGAACTTCTAGAGTGGAGACAGAGGAAGGGAGGTATGGGCTAAAATACTACCTTTGGCGTGCTGTGTTTACTACCAGGGTGACAGAATGCAAACCACAAACATTAGCATTGCAGAACATACCCTTGTAACAAACCTAAACATGTACCCCTATATCTAAGATAAAAGTTGAAATTTAAAACAAAACAAAATAGGAAATGCAAACTAGAAAAGCAAGACAAAACCAAATCAAAAGTTAGTAGAAGAAAAAATAATAACGATAACAACATAATAAATAAAAATTGTGTTCTAATAAAATAATACAAAAGATAAACAAAAAGTTGTTTATTTGAAGATAAATAAAATCTACAAAACTTTAGCCAGACTAACAAAGAGAAGGAAAGGTCCAAATGAATAAATTCAGAGGCAAAAAGTAGACATTACAACTGGTGCTACAGAAATTCAAATACAGACCACTAGGAGGAACTATATGCAAATAAATTGGAAAACTTTGAAGTAAACACATACCTAGATATATACAACCCATGGAACTGTGAAGAAATACAAAACCTGAACAACTCATTATTAAATAATGAGGTAAAGCAATAATAAAAATTCTCCCATCAAAGTAAAGCCCAGGACCTGAAGACTTTCACTTCTGAGTTCTACCAAACATTTGAATAATTAATGTCAATTCTACTTAAATTATTCCAAAACATAGTTGAAATATGTTCCGAAATATAGTATTCCAACTATGTTTAGAGTACGGAAACCAAAGACACAACAACAACAAAAACTACAGGCCAATATCTGTGATGAACATAGACACAAACATCTTAACAAAATGTTAGCAATCTGAATTCAGCAACATATCAAAAAGATCATTCATCATTAGTACGTGTGATTCATTTCAAGGGTGCAAGAATGTTTCAACATATGCAAATCAATAAATGTGTTATATCATATCAACAGTGCCAAGACAAAATCCATATGATTACTTTGTTTGATGTTGAAAAAAAAATTAGAGATCATTAACATCCCTTCATGATTAAAAATTGTCAAAACAACTGAATATAGAAGGAACATGCTCAACATGATAAAAGCCATAAACCGCAAACCTACAGGTAGCATCATATTGAATGAGTACAAATTGAAAGCCTTTCTTCTAACACCTGTAAGAAAAGTAGGATATGCACTTTCACAAATTTCAGTTAACATCATAGTAGTAGTCCTAGCCAGAACAATTAGATGACTGAAAGAAGTAAAGGATATTCAAATTACAGAGAAACAAAGTCAATTATTCTTATTTCCAAAAAATATCATCTTATATCTAGAAAAAATACCTAACAACCCCACCAAGAAATGATTTAAACTGATAAGCACATTAAGTAGTTCCAGGACACAAAATCAACATACAAATATCAGTGGCATTTCTATATACCAACAGTGAACAATATGTTAAAAAGGAAGTAATCCCATTTGCAACAGCTACAAATAAAATAAAATACCTAAGAAAAAAACTGAATCAAATAAAAGAAATATATCTACAATGAAAATTATAAAATATGGATGAACACAATTGAACACGACACAAAAAAATGAAAACACATTGTATGTTCATAGAATAGAATAATTAATAGTGTTAAAATATCTATAGCACCTAAAACAATCTACGGATTCAATGCAATCCCTATCAAAATACCAATAAAATTCTTCACAAATTGAAAAAACATATACCTAAATTTTCTGTGGAGCCACAAAACACCAGAATAGCCAAAGCTATTCTGATCAAAAAGAACAAAGTTGGAGGACTTACATTACTTGACTTCAAATTATACTTCAAAGCTATAGTAGCCATAACAGCATGGCACTCTCATAAAATCAAGCATATAGACCAATGGAATAGAACAAAAGACACAGAAACAAATCTGTACATCTACAGTAAACTCTCAACGAAGCTGTCAAATACATACATTGAGAAAGGAATGGACTCTTAATGGTGCTGGAAAGCTGGGTATCTATATGTAGAAGAATGAAACTGGACCTCTGAGTAGTCTGTTTTCACATTACTATAAAAAACTACCTGAGACCATGTAGTTTATAAAGAAAAGAGGTTTAATTGACTCACAGTTCCACAGGCTCTACAGGTAGCATGGCAGGGAGGCCACAGGAATCATACAATTGTAGTGGAAGGGCAAAGGGGAAGCAAGCACATCATCATATGGTGATGGGAGAGAGAAAGAGATAAGAGGAAAGTGCTACACACTTTTAAACAACTATATCTCGTGAGAACTCACAATCACAAAAAGAGCAAGTGGAAACTCAACCTCATGAACCAATCACCCTTCAACAGGTCCCTCCCCCAACATTGGTAATTACAATTCAACATGAAATTTGGGTGGGAACACAGGAGCCAAACCATACCAATCTCTATCTCTCACAATATACAAAAACCAAATCACACTGAAAAATTAAATCACACTAATTTAAATCTAATCTTTCTAATCTTTAAGTTAAATCTCACTGATTTAAAACCAAAAACTTTGAGGAAATACTAAAACAATGTTCTGGGCAGATTAGGTTAATAAGGCCTCAGAAGCACAGGGATCCAAAGCAAAAATGGACAGATGGGATCACATCAACCTCAACCTAAAAGCCTTCTGCACATTAAACAATCAACAAACTGAAGAAACAGTCTACGAAATGGGAGAAAATATTTTCCATGTACCAATCTGACAAGGTATTGATAAGTAGAATATATCAAGAGCTCAAACAATTCAATAAGAAAAGTAATCCAAATAAAAAAATGGGTAAAACATCTGAATAGACATTTCTCGAAAGAACAGCCAACAGGCAAATGAAGAAATGTCCAATAATTAGTTCACTAATCATCAAATGCAAGTCAAAACAATAATGAGATATCA
>NW_012108842.1:422133-427400 GCF_000951045.1 Mandrillus leucophaeus
AAAAAAAAAAACGGCAATAACAAATGCTTGTGAGGATGTGGAAAAAAGGGAACCCTTGTGCACTGTTGGTGGGAATATAATATTAGTACAGCCACTATGGAGAAGAGTGTGGATGTTTCTCAGAAACTAAAAATAAAACTACCATACAATTCTACAATTCCACTGCTGGGCGTATATCCAAATAAGCGAATCAGTATATCAAAGAAATATCTGCACATCCATGTTTATTGCAGTACTGTTCCCAATAACCAAGATATGGAATCAACTTATATGTGCATCAACAGATAAATCAATGGACAAATGAAAATCCTGTCATTTGCAATAACTTGGATGAAACTAGAGTTTCCTGCAGTTAAGTCAAGTGAAATAAGACAGTTACAGACAGACAACTATTACATGTTTTCATTCAGATATGGAAGCTAAAAACAGTAATTAACTAATGAAGATATAGAGTAGAAGGATGGTTACACAGGATGGAAAAGGTCTTGTGGGTGGGGAGAGTATAAAGAAGGCATGATTAATAGCTACAAAAATATAGTTAGACTGAAAGAAAATTAGTATTTGGTAGCACAATAGCGTGACTATAGTTAACAATAATTTATTGTGTGTTTTAAAATAAGAGTGGACTTGGAATTTTCCTAACATAGACAAATGTTTGAGGTTATGGATATCCCAATTATTCTGATTTGATCATTACACATTTTATGCTTGCATCAAAATATCTCACGTTTCCTGTAAATAGGTACAACTATTATGTATACATAATAATTAAAAACAAAAACTTAAAAAATTTAAATATATACCCCACCAAAACAAAGGAACTGAAGCGTTTGCAACTTCCAGTTTACCATTTCCTGGAAAGCCATTGGTGTATTCATTCAGTTAATTTAAGAGAGAAATAAAGCAAGAAAAATGATATTTTTATCTTCTGACTAGGATATGCAATAGTTCATTTAGGGAGATAAGGAATGGAAAAGTATAAACTATACATTCTCCTTTTAATTGGAACCGTAGCTTCTAGTTGTAATAAAAATCAAAAGCTCATGACACTTTCTAAATTTCTCTGCAAAGATTTTTTTTTTAATTTTTTTGAATAATGGTTTCTAAGTTTCATTTTCCTCTGTGTATGTGGCATCTATAACCAATGACAATGAAGTAAGGAAACATCTGCATAAGTTTCTGCCCACGCTGTTTTCACTACTGTTTTTGTAGTTAAAATGTAGGTGAATAAGAAATACGTATAGCTGGTGGAAACGGGATACAATTCCAGTTTCCAATTGCCAGGAAATTCTCAACTTCTCTGATCTTGATTTCCTCATTTGTAAAATAAAGTTAGAATCACAGATCTTTTGTGAGTGTTCAACAATAAACTATGTGTAAAAGCACTTTCAAAACTATAAAATAAAAATGTGCATCCTTTGGCCGTTGCTGAAAGGCTTTAGGTTAAAGCCGGATCTCACGCAAGACTTTCTTTTTCTTCATGCAGTTTACCAAGCTTTAGGATGTGCTGCCCTCCTGTGGATGATGGTTGACAGTGCTGAATCAGTATGATGAGTCCAAATTATTAGGAATTTAATAATTTTGTTGATGACGTAAAAATAAAGTTCATTTAGATCCACTTATGTTTATACAAATATATAATATATATGGGTTTATAACACAAAGGAAATATATATTATAAAATGAAGTATTGTGTGTACATACGTAGACATACAAAACCAAGATGAACACACACACAACATATTTAATAGGAAATTTTGTAGCCTTTCTCTAAGCACTAGTTTCCTTGATATTCAGCAGGAAAGGCTGTTTCAAATTAGGACTAGTTGATGTAAATACATCAAAATGATAGAAATGATGTAAATGCAATATAATGATATAAATACATTAAAAGTGTAAGCAAATTTCATTGGCAACATACAGGATCCATTTAATATGTTCTTTAAAATAATTTTAAACACTAAAATAACATACATTATTAACCATTATTGTGTATTAACATTTCTAAAAATATTTCTATTATTATAATCCAATTAATGTCTAGGATTTTCTTATGTAATTTTTAATATATTTGAAATAAAATATTTTTGACTTCCTATTGACATCTTTTCTTCGGAAAAGCAGAGCACTAGGGCTTGAGTGAATCCTGGAATCACAAAGGTACGTATACTATTTTAGGGAAATTAGTTAAGTGGGTTTTGGAGGTAAATAGATCTATCTTCCCATATTGTTTCAAAATGATGTTTGTCAATGAGAGAGTTACTTAATTTTTCTCTGTTTTTATTATTTCATAAAATTAAAATAATGATAATATTTTGTTAATATATTGTGAAAATTAGTAATAATAATCCAAATGTTTAGAAAAATGCTTCAATGGAGAGTTTAGGTCATCATAAATTTTAATACTAAACTGAAGATTATAGCACCAGAAAGTAGATGGTCCACAGAGATTTACTGCCTAACCATCAATATTGAGAAATAGTTTAGTTATCTTTCCAAGGTATATAACAGAATATACCAAAATATCACAGAATGAAGAATACAATTTAAGATGAGAAGTCATAACTTCAATATAGTCAGATATTTGTGTATCTAAACCTGTCAAGCAAGGAGAAGAGTGTGTACATGGGCATTGCTGGGTGTGTTCACTAATTATCCCAGCTGACAACCTGAAAAAGAGACCAACTGTAGCCACTACATCAGGATATTTTGGGAATTTGAAGACTGCTAACATACTGCTAGCCTCCACGGATGCTGGGAGACCAACTTTAATGAAATCACAATTGAGCTAAAAACAAAGTTTGGCTGAATTCAATTTCTATTCTAACACAAGGCTACCACTTCACATTACTTTTAGGTGGCACTTTTGTCAAGAAAAGACAGAAAGTATCTGGAAACATGGATTCCAAAATAATATCATTAAAAGGATAATATAAGCACCACAATTTGTATGAATCCAATAAATACCACATTAGAGTTATTAGTTTTTCTGTATTCCTAAAATTGTTCCCTTATGTGATGTACATTGTTATCTTTATTTTTGAAAATGAAAGAGCTATTCCTATATGTGTTTATTTACAATAACAAAATGGTCTATGAATTCAAAGATAATTACGTTCAGAGCAATTTTTAAAGGTTTGAGTTATTTTGATACAAATGTAAAAGAAATTACAAAATAATTTGATTTGCTACCATGAAGGAACATTACCTCTTCCTTCATGGTAGCAAATCAAATTATTTTGTAATTTCTTTTATATTTATATCATATATATATAAAGGCAGAACATGTAATGTTTCAAAGCTCAAAAGAATTAAGTTTTGGGACTAATAAGGGGGCCTGCATTAAAGATAAGGTAATTTTTTTTTCCACAACTAGGGAAATAATTTTTTAGTTTACATACAGCACCTTTCCGAGTTGAAATTGAGTTGCTGATGATGCCAGTACACCCACATTATGATTTCTTTGAAACATTCAGTGGCTTCATCTTTTAGGCCAAAAGAGCACAATCTCACTGAGAACAATTTCTATTTATGACCAACTAAAAACAGGCAGGTGGCAAACTTCTTAAGCATGACAATAGTAAATATGGAAATCAGCCTTAGTCAGTATCTCTTAAAAAAGAAGTAATTGGGTGGGTGCAGTGGCTCAGACCTACAATCTCAGCATTTTGGGAGGCAGAGGCGGGCAGATCACGAGGTCAGGAGTTTGGGATCAGCCTCGCCAACATAGTGACACCCCGTCTCTACCAAAAATACAAAAATTAGCCAGACAAGATGGTGGGAGCCTGTAATCCCAGCTACTTGGGAGGCTGAGGCAGGAAAATCACTTGAATCTGGGAGGCAGAGGTTTCAGTGAGAGGAGATCAGGCCACTACAAAATAAATAAATAAATAAATAAATAAATAAATAAATAAATAAATATAAAAATAAAAAACAAGAAGTAACTATTTTTAAGACAATTTTTATTTTTAATCAACGAATACATTATGCACTAGAGATTCTTGATGACTTACAAACCAGATATGGGTGACAATTTAATCACAATTTAATCATGATGTTAAAGTTACAACGATAAGAAGATATAGTGAAAAGTCCACCAAAGAAAACTAAAAGTGAATAGGAATGAAGCATGAGAGCTAAGAGGTGAGAGTTATTCAGCCTAAGTATCTGAAAAGGTCTGGGTAGTGGCCTTATTAGAAAGGAATCCCAGAGAATGATTGATATGTTAGTTACACACATATACTTTTGATGAAACAAATCACACTATACAATTTATGTACTTTTTAATCACATAAAAATAATCCCTTAATAAAAACAATACAGATCAACAAAATGGTTACGATGAAAATAAATAGCAGAAAGAACATTACTAAGTGTTGACGACAATGGAGAACAACTGGAACCCTAGTATTCAGCTAGTAGGTTTACTAGTTTGTACAACCTTTGGGAAACTAAATCTTAATGGTATCTATCAAAGCTATACATAAGCATGCTCTCTGACATGTCAATTCCACTCTCACAAATATATCCAACAGTATGGCATACAAGTATTACCAATATTAGGTACAAGAATGTTCAAAGCAGTGTTCATCATAAAGAAGCAAAACCGAAATCGCCTAAATGTCCATCAGCAGTACAATTGATAAATAAAATGTGATATATTCATTCAATAGACTCCATATAGCTATAAGAATGAGCACAGGATAGCCACATGCAACAACTTGTACGAATATCAAAAACATAATATTAATCAAAATAAGCAAAATACAAAGGAGTACATAATGTGTGATTCATCGATATAACGTTTAAAGTCAAGGAAAATTGATCTATGGTATTAGAAGCCAAGAAAGTGTTTACCCTTAGATAGGAGTTGTAGGAACTGATAAGGAGGAGGAGTTATGGATGGCATTCATGTGTTGTTTATTAATTTGGGTGCTGGTTGCAAGGGTGGGATTATTTTGTGAAATTTCAATGAGCTATAAAGTTTAGGATTTATGTTTTACAGAAAGATTACACAAAATTTTAAAAACCTGGCTGTGTGCAGCGGCTCACGCCTGCAATCTCAGCACTTTGGGAGGTTGAGGTGGGTGCATCATGAGGTCAGGAGATTGAGACCATCCTGGCTAACATGGTGAAACCCCGTCTCTACTAAAAATTAAAAAAAAAAAATTAGCTGTGCCATGTTGGTGTGCTGCACCCATCAACTCATCAGCACCTATCGACTCGTCATTTAAATCAGGTATAACTCCCAATGCAATCCCTCCCCC
>NW_012108842.1:427472-442565 GCF_000951045.1 Mandrillus leucophaeus
ATAGTTTGCTGAGAATCATGTTTATAAAGTGAGAGACAAAAATGCAGTTTCATTCTTCTACATGTGGATTGCCCATTATTCCAGCCCCATTTGTTGAATAGGGTGTCATTTACCCACTTTATGTTTTTGTTTGCTTTGTCAAATTTCAGTGGGCTGTAAGTTTTGTCTTTATTTCTGGAATCTCTAGTCTGTTCCATTGATCTACATGCTTGTTTTTATAACAATACCATGTTGTTTTGGTAACTTGTAACATGCCTTGTAATATGTTGGATAATGTAATGCCTATAGGTATATTCTTTTTCTTAGTCTTTCTTTGGCTATGCAGGTTTCAAAGCTGAGTATCAAATAAAGAACTGGCCCATTTTGAAAATAGCTGCCAAAGAAAAAAAAAAAAAAGAAAAGAAAAGTAAAACAAAAGAAAACAAATTGCTAAGGAATATATCTAACCAAGAAGTTTAAAGACCTCTACAAAGAAAACTACAAAACACTGCTGAAAAACGTCATAGACGATACAAACAAATGGAAATACATCCCATTCTCATGGATGGGTAGAACCAATTTTGTGAAAACGAGCATGTTGCCAAAATAAATGTATAAATCCAATTCTACTCTCACCAAAATACCATCATCATGCTTAAGAGAATTAGAAAAATCAATCCTAAATTTCGTATGGGTTTTATTATCATTTTTCACCTTTAATAACAAATGTAAGTCCTTTATTTTAGGTTGTGATAATATATAAATTGCACTCTAAAAGGACTTCGTTAATTTTCAATCTTCCTAAATATGCATGTACATATGCATGTAAATTTCTTTTAAAACAAGACACAGCATGAATTAACTAGCTAATAGACATGTTATGAAATTCAATGTGTATTTTGAAGACAGCTTGAAATAATGATTTTTCTACAAAACTATACTTTAAGTGATCATATCTATTTTTTTATTTTCCACAGAGATTTTTTATTCATCCCTCCTATAAATGTAATAGGGAAACATAAATTTTTTAGTAAGTCAAAAAATATATACAAAGGATACAAATAGTTGATAAATTTGGTGGAAAACAGCTAAATCAAGCCATAAATCTCCTTTAATCTACACATCAGGGAAGCACTTTATGATCAAACTATTCCAGATTGACAAAAACCTAGTTGTCCTTGTCCCTAAAAAGTCTTGCCATTAACCAATTCTCACAAAAAAAAATTCTCCAACATAAGGTGTGATTAAAAACAAATATATATGTATATTTATAATTATATAGACATAGATAAATCAGGTAATATATATATGTATACACACTTTAAAACATTGATGAGATAGAGAGATTATAGAATATTTTATTCAAATCATCTAGGAATTAACACAGATATAAAGAAAAACAGAACTTACATAGTGCCAAAGTTTAATCA
The DNA here is from genome assembly GCF_000951045.1 of Mandrillus leucophaeus. Lineage (NCBI taxonomy): Eukaryota > Metazoa > Chordata > Mammalia > Primates > Cercopithecidae > Mandrillus > Mandrillus leucophaeus. Next base: position 428,882 of record NW_012108842.1, read on the forward strand.
TGTTGTTTATTATGCTTATAAATCCGAATTAATTCACATAAAACCTATCCTATAACACACCTAACAAAAGATTGATATCCATTGATCAGCAAGAACTACAAATCACCCACCAAAACCAAAAAACAATCTAATAAAAAATTGATTAAAATATGAAGAAGCAATTCAAAGTAAAAATAGCCCATAAGATATAAAAGATTAAACATTTACTGATGCTCAGTAAAATAATAATGCCAACAAATTAATGTCATAAAGAAGATTTGCACCCTATAAAAACTGGAGAAATCTATTTTTGAGGGAGTATAATTTGAAATAACACTTTAAAATGTAAATATACAGTTTGAAACTGAAGTTCTATATCTAGGAATCTATCATGCAAAAATCCATACACATAAGTACATGTATGAACAGAATGATTCCTCCAGCACTTAAAATGGCTTCCAGTCAATGAATACATGTACCTCCAACAAATGTATGAGTGTAGCCATTGCAGAAAACAGGCTGATTATCACATTACTAAACAGAAAAAATAGTTTCCAGAAAAACAAAAAAAGTATTTTTGGCAATGAAATAAAATATATGTAAACTGGTATAAAGAAGACAGAATCTCAAAAAATACATGTAATTCCAAGGAAGAGAATTTAAATTTTTATTCTATATAATTCTGCAATGTTTAGCTTTCCAAAAAGTTTTCATGAATTAATTATGAGATTGAATGTTTACTCTGTGAAATAAACACATCAATTTTATACAGGAAGTTTCAAAATGTAACATCACATTATTAATTCACTGGTGTAATTCAAAAAACTTGATAATGTACTCTCTCTCTCTCTCTATATATATATACACACACACATGAGTTGTAGATTTAGTAGGCAAAACTTTAGACATTATACTCAAAGACCTAAAGGAAACCACACATAAAGCTGAAAATTAAACAATGACAATGTCACATTGTCGTTATCAGTCACAAGAAATAGAACTTACATATTTTCAAAGAAGTAAATGAACATACTGGAATGAAAATATAATAACAGAAAGAGAGAATGCACAAGCAGGATTTTGCTTCATATTTGAGGCAAATGAATAAGAGCCAAAAAAAATGCTGAAGAGAGATCAATAGAGATTATAGAATCCAAAGAACAGAGAAAGAAAGAAGAGAAATACATAGAACCTTATAGAATTTTGGGACATGCTTAAGCACAGCAACATATGCAAAGTAGAAGTATCACATGAAGAAGGGAAAGATTCAGTGGAAAATATTCATAAATAATGCCCCAAACATCCTATAAACTATTTTAAAAACACTAATTTATACATTTCATAGGTTCTATAAATTCTTAATTTAGGTTAAATACAAAATGATCCAAACAGAGACACAATAATAATAGGTTGAAAGCTAAAGAAAGAAAATTATAAGGCACAAAGACAAAAACAAGTAACCACATATAAGGGAACTCAGATAACATTAATAACTGACTAGTCATTAGAAACAATGCTGCCTCTAATGCAGTGCTATGTCATACTCAAAAGACTGTAAGAAAAAAGTGCCAACCAAAAATTCTTTATACTACAAAATCATCTTTAAAAAATAATGATGAAATAAGGACATTTCTAAACAAACAAAAACAGAAAATTATTGCTAACTAACCTGCCTCACAATAAATTCTAAAGAAAGATTTCCAGGCTAAAAGTAAATAAATACAGGAAGCAGTGTGAACTTGCATAATATAAAAGCGCACCTGAATAAATAATTATGTAATTTTAACAGATAATGTAAATTCACATTTATTCAACTTTCTTAATAAATTTAAGAAGCAAGTATATAAAGCATATATATAGTTGCCATGCTGAACATTTAACTTATACATATGTAATATATTTGTCAACAATAGCACTAAGTAGCTATGTGGATGCAAAACGCTACTGCAGTAAGGAATGACACCAAGAGGGGTGAGAGATGGGGAAGGATGGTGGGCAGGGGAGGAGGAATGTGAATCAGTGAAGGTGACTCCACAGGGACTTGTGACCATTAACCCTGCTGCCTCCAGCACAGCCTCGGTCTCTCGGAGTTGATGCAGCCAGGGCTGCCCACTGCTGCCTCGTAAGTCCAGGCATTGAGGAGACAGGAGAATGGCCCTTCTCAACCATGCTCCTGGTGAAAATCAAACACTAATGCTCTGAGACATCTAAGGTAAGGTACTCAACTGTGTGGGGTACTGCATAAATTCTAAAACAATGCAATAAAGTGGCAGTGTTTCAGGAATCCGCCCCATCTCTACACAGAAATATGTCTTATTTTCCCATAGCAGAAAGCTAGTGTTATACACAGGTCAAAATAGTAAAATGTTCAACACATAGACCATTAACAACTTCAGTTTTTGTCAAGAGGAAATGGGTGACGTGGTAAAAAATTCAACATTTTCACTCGGCCCAGTGACGAAATGGTGACGGAGGGTAAACCCAAAGGGATTAGATAATGAAAGTAAAGAAAACTTGTCCCTATATTTGCTTTTAGTCAGGTGCCCCAAAAGTGAAGTGGGAGCAAAATTCAAATTTTCCCTTCTGAATGCCAAAAGGGAAGAAACAAAAGCAATGGAAAGCCGAAGAGCATATCAATTCATTCAAAGGAAAGACTGAGATTTTAAAAATTATTTAGAGGGGACCTTTAGCTTGACAAAGCTAATGGTCTTCTACCAGATAACAAGCTCATATTATTTTGTGAGGTGAGTGTGGTCCAAGATTCAATAAACAAATCAGGGTATACTAATACAAATACTTTGAAGGTGGCTGAGTGTCAGCTAGGAGAATATGTAGGTAATCTCGGGAAAACACAAGATTTACAGACTGCAGTTTTTTGTGACAGGACAAGAAGTTAAAGCTCACAAATCTGCTTGTACCTCCATCCCCTGTTTTTAATGCCATGTTTGAACATGAAATGGAAGAAAGCATAAAGAATCGAGTGGAGATAAATGATTTAGACCCTGATGTTTTTAAAGAAATGATGAGATTCAATAACACCAGGAAATAACTAAACCTTGACAAAATGGCTGACAACTTGTGGGCAGCTGCAGGCAAACATGCACTGGGAACAGTTGAAGGTGATGAGTGAGGAAGTTTTGTGTAGCAATACCTCAGTAGAAAATGTTGCTGATACCCTTGTCCTTGCAGATTTGCACATTGCGGAACAGTTGAAAGCACAAGCATAGACATTATTAATAGGTGCATTGTACTTTGACAACTTGGATGTAAACATAAAAAAAAAAAAAAAACTGGAATGGCAACCAAGCAACCGCTGTAATGGAAACATCAAGGTGGAAGTGCATGATTCAGTCTCACCCTTACTTAGTAGCAGAAGCCTTCTGAGCGCTAGCATCTGCGCAGTGTCCACAGTTTGGCATTCCACACAAACGGCTAAAACAGTCCTAAATCTTCCGTGAACAATTGAAAAATGGAATTGACTTTTAGTCATTCAAGTCTAGAAGGATTCTAATACAGAAACCTTAAGGAAGAGTTGTTTCTGTTATTTGGTCCACAGAACAGAAGCTGAAAAAAACATATTGCTTGCATTTTAGGTGGATAATTAATGGTTTATTCTTCAGTTTTAAGTTAGACTGATTAATTCACTTCAAGGCCTAAAATTATTTTCAGTGACTTCTCTTGTTTGTATAATAATGCTTTAATTTTCTTTTATTTTGCCTTATCATTTTGACCAATGTTATGCAGGATTATATGAACTAGCTTTATAATGGAGTAAGAATGATAACTAAAGATATTAAGTTTCAAAAGGATCTTTTATTTTGAAAAGGAAAAAATGAATTTTATAAGATTTGTCCTAGCTGTCTCAAGGTTTACGATTAAATTATCTTTAAAAGCACTCATTATTAGAGTTTACCAGTAATGTCTTCAATCTAAGTTCTATAAATATGAGCGAACCCACATACCTTTCCAGTAAGTTACGGCAATACACTACTTCAATTCTAGTTCATTATTCATTTCAGGGAGCAAATAAATAATGAGTTGACCCAGATTTTTATTGAAATTTGTGATGTTTGTCTTGTATGTTAACTGTACCACAAAGTGTGGGTTTATTTAAGTTTACAATGATTGAGAAACGAATGAGGTTAAAACATCATGATGGAAGCATATATTGTGTGAAAGTAATTTTTTAAATTTATAGTGAACTACATTTATATATACCTGTTAAGGGTAAGGATGACCAAATGTAAATTTAATGACTGCACCAATTAACAAAGAAATATATATACAATTTCACTTTTACTGTGTAACTTTGGTATGCTGATTGGTACATATTTATTTTTGCTTTTGAGAGAATTAATAAAGCAGAATTAGTTGTGTCTTAATATTTGAAAGAAATTTTTAGAAGGAGGCAACTGGGATGTTTGTGATAATACATAAGAAAGATATTCTTGATTGTATTAAATGGTTTTGAATTGCAGAGATTCATTATCAAATTTACTCCTGTTTTTCACACTTTGGAAAATACACCTAACAATAAATGAATCTTGGATAGTCCACTCTCCTTCAAAACCTGAACTGAAGGCTGAGGCGAGTGGATCACTTGAGGTCAGGAGTTTGAGACAGGCTTTGCCAACATGGTGAAACCCTGTCTCTACTAAAAATACAAAAAACAAACAAACAAACAAACAACAACAAAAAAAACAGGCATGGTGGTGGATGTCTGTAATTCCAGCTACTTGGGAGGCTGAGGCAAGAGGCTTGCTTGAACCTGGGAGGCAGAGGTTGCAGTGAGCCGAGATCGCACCATTGCACTTTAGCCTGGGCAACAAGAGTGAAACTTCATCTAAAAAAATAAAAACAAACAAACAGAAAAAAAAACGAGAGAGAGAGAACCGATACTTGCCTGTGTGAGATACAAAAAAAAAAGAGAAACCTTAGAGTATATCAGGTCACATACCATGAGCATCCCCATGCACCTCTTATTTCTTCTTTGTGTTTCAGTCACTGTACTAATATTGTGGATTATATTGAAATTCTGTTTAATATGAACAGTTATAAACTACAATTTGGAAAATGAAGAATGACACCAAATGTTAACTTGAATTTATAGGAACAAAAAAGAATGGTAATGAGGAGGTGCAGTGTGGCATTTTGGTATTATCATGATATTGGAGGCAGGTAACAGATATCAACAAATTCTGCCCTGTCATTTAGTACTTTTGTTTACAGGACTACTGAGTGGTACACACTACAAATGTTATCAGAGAGGAGTTATGTTTTAATGGGTAACTTCACTAGCACAATAACAAGAAGTAGGTATTAAAGAAAATCTGAAACATATCATGGAGTTTAGGCTTCCCATGTAATCTGGGCCTTTTTACTTCCCCTAATTTTGAAATAGGCCTATTCAGTATGTTGTTCAGAGGGCTATTCAGAGAATGGAAACCCAAGGCTCACCCTCCCTGAGTCTAAGTACCCACTCAGCCAGGTAGATTTAGAGAAATAGAAAAACCAAACTGCCTTGGTGACTGGACTTTGCTAACGTCTGAAAGAAAGAAGTAACAGGAGGGAGATCTAAAGTAAATTCTATGCAGTATAAAATATGCCCTAAAGGACTTTGCTTCTAACACATACATTGATACTACCTCCCACCTGTGAAAGAAAGGGGATATAAGCAGGACTCAACACCAGGCACAGTGACTCATGCCTATAATACCAGCACTTCGTGAGGCCTAAGTGGGAGAATCCGTTGAGACCAGGAGTTTGAGACCAAACTAGATGACTTAGAGAGAGCCCATTTCTAAAAATAAAATAAAATAAATAATAGCAGGACATGGAGGTGAATGTCTGTAGTGTTAGTTACTCAGGAGGCTGAGGCAAGAGGATTGAGCCCAATAATTTGAGGTTGAAGTGAGCTATGATTGCATCACTGCATTCCAGCTTCAGAAACACAATGTGACCTTATCTGGAAGAAAAAGGAGGAGGAGGAGGAGGATGAGGAGGAGGAGGAGGAGGAGGAAGGTGATGTGGAAGAGGGGCAGGGAACTGAAGGGAGGAGAAAGGTGGATTCCTGGCAAGGGCTCCACCCCTGCCTTATGTCTAGGGACCTAGGTGAGGACAGGCACTCTTGCTTTCCTGCTCAAATGTTGCGTTTCCCAAGACCACACTGCCCTGCCACGTCCCTATCATGTGCCTATAAAAACCCCTGAGACTGTAGCAGGCAAGCACACAAGTGGCTGGACGTCAAGAGGAGTGGATTAGCAGAAGCAGAAATAAATGACTGGAGGACAAGAAGACGTCCAGGGGAGCATGCAGGCAGGCCATTAACTGTCAGAACAACACGGAGTTTGGCTGGGGTTGTTGGAGAGCAGCCTGACTCCAGGGAAAAACCGTTCCCTTTCTGGCTCCCCATCTGCTGAGAACTGCTTCTACTCAATAAAATCTTGCACTCATTCCTCAAGCTCATGACGATTCCAGTCTTCTGATACACCTAGGCAAGAACCCCCGATACAGAAAGCCCTCTTTTCCTGTAATAAGGCAGGTGTCTAATTGAGCTGACTAACACAAGCCATCTAAGGACTATTAAACTAAAAGAGCATCACATACCATGCAGAAGGAAGCCAGGCAGGAAGAAAGGTTCAGATGCTTCTTCCAACATAAAATATACTAATAACTTACTTTCTAGTATGTACAACACAACTTTGATATTTGAATATTTCAAAAGAAGTTTTTAGTTTTACATCCTGTATAGCACTCTTGTTATCACCTATACTAATTTTTCTGATGCAAATGTGTAGTTACTTTTACAACTCAGATAGCAAGTAGATGATGAAAGCTTGTAGATTATATTCTAGTTTATGAATATTGCTTGGTAATTCCAAAATCAGTACCACATTTTAGTACTAGGCATGTAATACATGGCTTAGCTATAGCAGACCATATTAACCAATGTTTTCAATGCTTTGGATTGTACCATTGAAGAGTTAACAGCCAGCAGAATGAAATTTAGCATCATCACAATTTTGAAACATTTTCAATAGTCTTATTATTAATGAACTGCCAATCAGTCTTTTCTACATTTAAATAATTTCCAGTGGTAGCAAATGTGATATTATTCTGGATATATGGAGAAAAAAGTCAGTAGAATTTTTTTCTTGGAAAAAGTGCTGAATACTTTGTAATTGGAAACAAATTATATGTGCTTTTTAAGGAGATTAATGTATTTCTCAGACATAGATGATTGGTAGATTTGCTTTCTTTGTAAATCATCAGGTATGAGACTATAAGTTATGAAACAAATGAATATAAGTGGACTCACTCCCACTTCATTCCTTTAGAAATGAAAAGCTTAACATTATATTTGGAAGTTGAAAGTGAATGTAGTAAATGTATTAATAAAAAAAGTATGGACCATTAGTAATTTCTTACTCTTCTTTACACTGGAATTACGTCTGCTTAATGATTACTTAAGTATTTGAATTTTTCATTTATTATCTCAATATCTAAGTCACTATGTATAAAACCTCATGATTTTATTTAATCTGATTTAATGTAAAATCAAATCAAGGAAATATAGTTGCTCTGTTCACATCAGTCTTCTGGTAGTTCTCATTACTTAACCTGCCTTGTCCTCATTTTCTTATCAGCCATATGGAAAGCAGTAAAGTAGGTGATCTCTCTCATTTTATAATTTTTTTTTTTTTTTTTTTTTTTTGAGATGGATTCTCTCTCTGTCGCTTGGTCCGGAGTGCAGTGGCTTGATCTCAGCTCACTGCAACCTCTGCCTCCTGGGTACAAGCAGTTCTCTGCCTCATCCTCCTGAGTAGCTGGGATTACTGGCGACCGCCACCACGCCTGGCTAACTTTTTTATATTTTTAATAAAGATACAGTTTTGCTATCTTGGCCAGGCTGGTCTTGACCTCCTGACCTCGTGATCCACCAACCTCAGCTTCACAAAGTGCTAGGATTGCAGGCTTGAGTCACTGTGCCTGGTCCATTTTTAGAATTCTAACAGACATGCTCTAATTTGAATTTGACTCAGAAAACAAGGTACTGTCTCCTTTTTTTTTTTTGAAGTTTTAAGTTCATGGGTACAAGCACAGGTTTGTTACATAGGTCAACTTGTGTCATGGGGGTTTGTTGCACAGATTATTTCATCACTAAGGTATTAAGCCAAGTACCCATTAGTTATTTTTCTTGATCCTCTGCCTCCTCAAACCCTCCAGTCTATGAAAGGCCCCAGTGTGTGTTGTTGCCCTCTATGTGTCCATGTGTTCTCATCGGTAGGCTCCCTTATCTATATGGATCTACGGAAATTTGATGACAGAAAACCAGATATAATAAACTACAACAGTTGGCATTTTTTACACACAGTCACATTTTTTTATGGCCAGAAAAAAATTACCTTTATTTCAAGTACAGTTATATCTCAGGAATAATTTTTCAATAATTTTCTAGGTTGTCTGTCTACTAATTCAAATGTTACACCTACCCTTTTCTCCTAATAGCTAGATATTTCAAATGCAACTGAAATATAACAGCCCTTCTTTTATTACCAGCCACTGCATTTTTTATGGGAATAAATCCCCAGTCTTTATCATGAAGTGGTAACACGTTTTGTAATGGAGAGTGGCCTGTCGTTCTACTGTTCGAGCATCACCACCACCCCACACTCGGCTGCCCTGGACACCATGCCCTATCACACTCAGTGACTTCAGTATTTCTCTAAGAGAACATGTTCTATCATGCATCCTGCTTTTTGGGGGATGGAGTGGAGGATATGCAGTTTTCTTTATCCATAGTGTGCTTTTTCTATTTGTCCACTTGGCAATCTTGTATTTATTCTTCAAGTCTCAAGTCACATAACACACCGCTTCTTAAATGTGTAGCCTTCACTTCTTGCCCCGGGGACTTGGTGCTTCTTTCTCTGAGATCTGAAAGTAATTTTAATGCAGTTTACTGTTACAGTAATTTGTTATCTAGAGAACACAGCCCGTTTCATTGCTTCATACTGAGCGTTGCTCATTTTAATTTTAACTCATCACGAATAATTATTCAAAAATTTATCTAATCCTAGGTCATCTAAAAACCAAAGCTTTTATACCGTATAGTGGAGCCAATGGCATCTATGAAAGGATCTACCATGGGATCCCTATGGTGGGCCTTCCTTTGTTTGTAGATCAACCAGATAAGTTTGTTCACATGAAAGCTAAGGAAGAAGCTGTTAGAGTGGACTCAAAAACAATGTCAACTACAGATTTGCTCAAGGCATTAAAAGCAGTCATTAATGACTCTTCTTGAATGTAATTTTTTTAACTACATAGCATGTATTGATAAGTTCTCACATGAAGGCCAAGGAAGCAGCAGTGACTCTAAACATGAACACAATGCTGAGTACATTTTTGGGGGGTTAACGCTTAAAGGCAATCGTCAATAAACCACTGTGAGTATCACAGTCTGTTTTTTTGGTGGTTTTAGTGTAAACATTTCTCAGAGGTTTTAGGATAGTGCATTGAAGAAAAGAAGCATGAATTTTATTACAGCACTGACTAATTTTCAGCACAGTTATGAGGGTCTTTTAGGATGAGATCTCATCAAATATTAGTCTTTAAATAAATGTTATTTTGTCTACTGATGGTATAGAAAGTGATATTATGGGATACAAATACTTGATTAAAGGGCTACCATAATGAAGAAAATAAATATGTCCATCATCTCACTTTAGTTACCATTTTTTCCTTGTTTTTAAAAATCTTGTAAAATAATTTATTTTCAGTAAATCAGCATGACATAATCAATCTCTAATTCCCATTATATTTAATACTTTTCAAATTTTTATGCTAACATTGTGATCCTATCACTGATAACTTGTAAACAACTAGAGCTTTCAAATCCACCTTTAAAAATTAATGGAAAAAGAACATACTTTATAAATGTAGCCATATTCTTTGTTCTTATGGTAGTGGTTGCTTTTACTTATTTGGAAGATTTATAAAATCGAAAAATAATTGGTTTGAAAGAGATAGACTGGAATATTCCTGTTTGACAGCCAAATGTCTCTTTATGATGAGAATAATTCTACCAAGTATCTTATCATTACATGACTACTCACAATAATCAGATAAGAAAGATACCACTCTTAGGCCGGGCAAGGTGGCTCACACCTATAATCCCAGCACTTTGGGAGGCTGAGGCAGGTGGATCACAAGGTTGGGAGATCGAGACCATCCTGGCTAACACGGTGAAACCCCATCTCTACTAAAAATAAAAAAAAATTAGCTGGTCGTGGTGGCGGGTGTCTGTTGTCCCAGCAACTCCAGAAGCTGAGGCAGGAGAATGGCATGAACCCAGGAAGTGGAGCTTGCAGTGAGCCGAGATCCTGCCACTGCACTCCAGCCTGGGCAACAGAGCAAGACGCTATCTTAAAAAAAAAAAAAAAAAAAAAAAAAAAAAAAAAAAAAAAAAAAAAGAAAAGACCAAAATAAACACTTAAAAAAAAAAAAAAAAAACTAGGAACAAATACTTAAAAAAAAAAAAAAGAAAAGACCAGTAGATATCAGGTCGTTATTCAAAATAAGGCCATTTATGTTTACACTTTTAATCACTAATTCACTGATATAATGTCAATACTAATTCCTGATCAATGCCAACTTTTTGTCAGCTTTGCCCTGACATGGACCTGAGCCTTGTCATAGATTTGTCTCCTGTCTCTAGACTTTGATACTATTTCGAAATTTACACACCAGGTTCATTACAATTTCATTAATGGCTAATTCAACCTCTGTACTCCCAAATGATTTCTTTTTATCCTTTGGACTTAACTACTTTTAATTTCTAGAATAGAAATACTTATTCTCTCTTATATTCTCTTTTCACATTTTGAAATCTTGTGCATCCAACAAATTCTAACCATAAACAGAAATTTCTATAACCACCAGGGAATAAAATATTTTATTTTTCACCCACTTATGTGTGGCACTAATTTTTAACATCTACACAAAAATTTCACCTATTTATATTTCATATTCTATAAGTTTATGTCTATTTGATTTTCCTTAACTGTAAAGAGAATGTTACATGGTTATCAATCACTCATTATGATCAGTTTATGGATTCCATTGAACAAACAGTCTTCTGGATCAAGTTTGTCATGTGCCACAAAGGAGCCAAGCACTTGCTGCCACCTGCCAACAGCCTCACCTGGTTACAGTACTGCTCTCTGGTTGTGTTGGCCTGTGATGCAATTTTTACTCTCTTTGTCATAATATGTTGCTTGTTGAATTATCAAAAGTTTGCTAAGACAAGAAAGAAGGAAAAAAAATAGAGTAGAATTTTTTGAGATCTAAGGCAGGCAGACATGATAGGGAAGGTCATGACATTTAATGCCACCACTATTCTTCAAGGTGTGGCAAAATTCTCTATATTTCACAAGACTTGTGCTTTCCTGATTTATTCAAATATTTTACTCTTCATTAATCATTAAGTAATATACAATTTTAATTTCGGAAAACCTAAAATAACTCAATTTTGATGCTTACTTATGTATATTACTAAACTGAAAAAAAAAATGAGATACACTAAAAACTCAGGCTGTTTATTTGAGAAGGTAAGGAATAGTGTATTTCTACCATGTATTTTTAGAAACTCCTTTTTATTTTTATTTTATTTTTTATTTCTAACATTTATTGTTAGAGGTACATGTGTAAGAGGTGTAGGTTTGTTACATAGGTAAAGAAAACTCTTCTGTATAAACAAATACAAAGATATGGATTACATGTGTCCCTGTGAAGAAAAGCAGAGCAAGATCATTCTTAAAAATGCAAGACACATTTTCTTCTGACTAGTGAAGTAGGGGATAGAGACTAGGGTATAAATTGAGCTCGACTCTCACTAAGACAAAGGTAACTGAGGCTTTTAAAGAGAAAACTGATATGAATAAAAGTGAGGAAAACAAAAAGGAGCTAGTGGGATATGTGAAAATGGAAAATTACATAAAAATTCAGTGGGAAATAATTGAAAATTATTAGGCAAGGTGGGTTAGGCAGTGTATGTTTTCAGTTTGGCAGGATCACATTCTTTTGGGCCAAGACCTACCGTGGAAGCTAGGGTGACCTTTAAAGACAAATTCATGACCTAGTGTGCATTTAAGCTAAGCAAAACATGGCCAAGTCTCTTAACACGGTATTTATGCAAGTCTTTTGTATTACATCGGAGTGTAAAATTCAAGTCCTTCATGAAATAGAAAATATTTCTTAATGGGAATGTTCTTTGTTTTAAATTATTGATGGTCATAGGATAGGATCTCCTATCCTAAACGATGCAACCTGGTAAAATCCTTGGTTAGAAAGACAAACCATGTTTTCCACATGAGGCCTGAAATACGCTTGAGTTACTATTTTCACTTTAGTAATGACCCTTTGTAATTGGATAATAATACACAAAATAAAAATAGAGGCTAGTTCCCTTTAGTTAGGAATTATAGATATGGCTTAGCAAGTTTAGTCCAGTCCCTCTAGATTATAGTGTTACGTGATTTCTCTGCTGCAATAATATCTCACTATTTCTTGGCCTTAATTTGTCAAGCCAGACATTTCCAACTTCTTTAATACCTGGAATACTGAGGATACACAAACCAGAAATACATATAATCATTTTACTTATTCTCCCCTCATAACATGGAAAAATAAATTGTAGATGGAATAAAGAGCCAAATATCCTGTGCAATAATTTTTAAAATCTACGTTGAAGAAAGCATAATAAATGGCAAAAATCTCTCTAAATCCTGTCTTTAAATATTGGTCATTACAGCCTCTGGATTCAGAAAAAGGTTTGCAAAGCAAACCACAGAAAAGAACGAAAGCAACTTAAGAGCAGTTCTTCTGTCTGACAAGAGATGTGCCTGAACAATCGGATGGAAAAGAAGCACAATGATCATTCTAACACATGAAAAAGATTTTTATAGCACTCTTTTCTATGAGAAAACTATTTTTAGAAACAATTGATTATAAAACAAATTATTTTAATATCTAGAAAAGAAATATACACTGAATATTTTACTTTATTAAACTTTGAACATATAGTCATGCCACTAGAAGGATAAAAACAACGAAGGGCAAGAAAGGAAAAAAGTAATGCATTCGTGTGCTTTAATTACAGTAATGTCTTTTTTTTTAAACAGGGAAAAACTTGTGGATAAATATTAGTCTGAGGCAATAATGATGTTGAGCATGTACTACAAAAGCTAAATTCTAGTCTATTTATATTTTCTTAATGAAGTATCTTCTGAAAATGTATCAGAAAATATCAGAATATACTTTCCTAATAAAGTATGTTCTTAAAATAGATCTTCTTTGAAATACTTAGACCATATATCCAGATACATATATTTTTGTCCATCCATAAGTGAACAAAGAATACTTCCACTAGTTTAATTCTGAGAAGACTTTTTACACAAAGTGATATGTTCATATATACTTAGGAAAATATGTGAACATGAAGGTATGTTTGATGGAGAGTCATAAAAATTCCATAGTAAATTGGATTACAAAAAGTACAATAATATGATATGTCTGCTGCTTGGAGATTGATTCCATGAGCTTTTAAATATCTCAGCAGTAAAAATAAATTAAACACAGAAACTCTAAGCAATCACATAGAATGATATAATTGATATAAGATTCTTCATATTCATGATATTCTTTTTTT
>NW_012108842.1:444125-452100 GCF_000951045.1 Mandrillus leucophaeus
TGATATGAATAAAAGTGAGGAAAACAAAAAGGAGCTAGTGGGATATGTGAAAATGGAAAATTACATAAAAATTCAGTGGGAAATAATTGAAAATTATTAGGCAAGGTGGGTTAGGCAGTGTATGTTTTCAGTTTGGCAGGATCACATTCTTTTGGGCCAAGATCTACCATGGAAACTAGGGTGACCTTTAAAGACAAATTCATGACCTAGTGTGCATTTAAGCTAAGCAAAACATGGCCAAGTCTCTTAACACGGTATTTATGCAAGTCTTTTGTATTACATCGGAGTGTAAAATTCAAGTCCTTCATGAAATAGAAAATATTTCTTAATGGGAATGTTCTTTGTTTTAAATTATTGATGGTCATAGGATAGGATCTCCTATCCTAAACGATGCAACCTGGTAAAATTCTTGGTTAGAAAGACAAAACATGTTTTCCACATGAGGCCTGAAATACGCTTGAGTTACTATTTTCACTTTAGTAATGACCCTTTGTAATTGGATAATAATACACAAAATAAAAATAGAGGCTAGTTCCCTTTAGTTAGGAATTATAGATATGGCTTAGCAAGTTTAGTCCAGTCCCTCTAGATTATAGTGTTACGTGATTTCTCTGCTGCAATAATATCTCACTATTTCTTGGCCTTAATTTGTCAAGCCAGACATTTCCAACTTCTTTAATACCTGGAATACTGAGGATACACAAACCAGAAATACATATAATCATTTTACTTATTCTCCCCTCATAACATGGAAAAATAAATTGTAGATGGAATAAAGAGCCAAATATCCTGTGCAATAATTTTTAAAATCTACGTTGAAGAAAGCATAATAAATGGCAAAAATCTCTCTAAATCCTGTCTTTAAATATTGGTCATTACAGCCTCTGGATTCAGAAAAAGGTTTGCAAAGCAAACCACAGAAAAGAACGAAAGCAACTTAAGAGCAGTTCTTCTGTCTGACAAGAGATGTGCCTGAACAATCGGATGGAAAAGAAGCACAATGATCATTCTAACACATGAAAAAGATTTTTATAGCACTCTTTTCTATGAGAAAACTATTTTTAGAAACAATTGATTATAAAACAAATTATTTTAATATCTAGAAAAGAAATATACACTGAATATTTTACTTTATTAAACTTTGAACATATAGTCATGCCACTAGAAGGATAAAAACAACGAAGGGCAAGAAAGGAAAAAAGTAATGCATTCGTGTGCTTTAATTACAGTAATGTCTTTTTTTTTAAACAGGGAAAAACTTGTGGATAAATATTAGTCTGAGGCAATAATGATGTTGAGCATGTACTACAAAAGCTAAATTCTAGTCTATTTATATTTTCTTAATGAAGTATCTTCTGAAAATGTATCAGAAAATATCAGAATATACTTTCCTAATAAAGTATGTTCTTAAAATAGATCTTCTTTGAAATACTTAGACCATATATCCAGATACATATATTTTTGTCCATCCATAAGTGAACAAAGAATACTTCCACTAGTTTAATTCTGAGAAGACTTTTTACACAAAGTGATATGTTCATATATACTTAGGAAAATATGTGAACATGAAGGTATGTTTGATGGAGAGTCATAAAAATTCCATAGTAAATTGGATTACAAAAAGTACAATAATATGATATGTCTGCTGCTTGGAGATTGATTCCATGAGCTTTTAAATATCTCAGCAGTAAAAATAAATTAAACACAGAAACTCTAAGCAATCACATAGAATGATATAATTGATATAAGATTCTTCATATTCATGATATTCTTTTTTTAAAATTTTGAATATGCTGCATAAAGACAGGGATATTCAAGCACCACTGAAGTTGAACACAAAAATAAAATCTTTAAAAATAAAATCTTTAATCTTTAAAATAACACGTGAAGCTGAATCTATCTCTGTCAAGGACAAAAGGTTTATGTCGGAGTTTTCTGAATTAATTTCTATGCAGAATGCAATCTTTCTTAAAAGATAAAACAAATGTGCTATTAGAAGTTTTCCTCTTATATTCTTTAAGAGTATTCCTTAGTATTCTTAAGTATATTCTTTAACATACATATTCTTAAACTCCAATATTGATGACAAACATTACTGAATAACTAAAGAGTGAGTCTTGGAAGGGATGCACCTTCCTGCATCAAGCACCTCACCATCACTCCAGTGTCGTCTATTGATGAAGCTTAACATCCAGATAGCTGGCAAAGGAGGAATGCTTACAGGATCCTGGTTCAGTATCATAAAGCTATATTTGGATCTGAGGGACAATACATTGAAAACTGATGAGGCATAAAATTTCAAATTTCACATTTGTTATTATTCTAAAAGTTGTACCCTTGGGCACTGAATCTTGGTAAAGTTCGGATGAGTAGGAGGCATGGCTTTCTTTTGAAAATAACATTTTTGAAAGTGGGGAATATAGAGGTTCTGACAAAGGTGAGCTTAGATTTGGCCCAGTGAGTCCACAGTTCCACTGGTGGTCACTTACCTAATGTCCAAATATATATTAAGAATTGTGATACTAGCAGGTTGGATTTTTGATTTCAGTAGTTGCTAGCTCGGACTTGGTTAGAGGGAATCTTGTTGTGCTGGCCCATGTGTGTCCTTCACCTATCACCACTCTATTCATACTCCCAACAAAACAGCACTGGAGTTTGGTGTTTTACCTATGATAAATATGAATTTTTACCAGTTCAAAGTATATGAAGACATATCATTGATTTCATTGTTAGTCACTTTTGGGTTTTTGATACAGTCAGAACTTTGTTCCTGTACTGCTCTCATTTTTTCAAGTGATATTTTTCATTAGATTCTTTTTTAGTATAGAGACTTTATTGAGGATAAATTTGTTATTCTTAAGAGATCCAGAATCCTAAGTCATCGTGACCATGGCTCACAGTGACTAGCAAAGAAGCAAAATGAATAAAGGCCAAATAAACAAGTAAAAATCAATGAATAATCCTTAGACAAGGTGAAGTTTGCATTTGGATTGATAAATAATAATAAGGACATTCAGGTTGCAAGAGGAAGGACAGGATGAAATAAAAATTGAGACAACCACATTCAATCAGGGCATAAATACTTTAATAAAGCATATAATGGGTAGTTAGGACCAAGAAAATAACTAGAAACAAGAGAGTTTTGGAAGAAAAACTAATCAGGAAAGCTTTAACAGAAGGTGTTAACAAGGAACACTTTTAGATTTTAATCAGTTTACTGGTAATTTCGAGGGCATTAAGTGATTCTTCTTGGGGGCTGTATCAGTTAATCATTCATTTCCACTTTATGTCATCAACCAACATTTCATATAATTAAGGAGCACATTTCTGATTTCAAAAATATCTAATTATTTTTGTATTCATCTTTCTCACCTCATCCCATTCTTGTTTTAGGTTATTGATTCTTTAATCTCTGAACATTTGAATCATGCTTATTTAAAAATCTCATTTTGTAAAGTTACGGTGGTTCACATCTGTAATCTTAACCCTTTGGGGTGCTGAAATGAGAACACTGTTTGAACCCAGGAGGTTGAAATCAGCATGGACAGCACAACGAGAGCTCCTCACTACAAAAAATAAAAAAAAATGAGTTGAGCGTGGTGACATGCCCCTGTGGTCCCAGCTACTCATGGAGCTGAGGTGAGAGAACTACTTGAGCTCAGTAAGTTGAGGTTGAAGTGAGCCGTGATCACACTACTGCACTCCAACCTGGAGGACTGAGAAATGCCTTAAAAAATCAACATAAAAATCAAAAATCAAAATCTCATTCTGATTGTTCCCTCTATCTAGAATCCTTGAGTGCAAATCTTACAATTGTGTATGATTGCTTAGTTCCTCATGTCGTTTTCTTGAGGAAATCTTCAACAGGTGCTGCTTTCTGCAACATCCCTCACTTTTTGTATTGTAGGAACATCGTTTCACAATTTTTTTCAATTGTCTCTTCTGCAGTCTAGGGAGATCTCTAGTTCCACACATTTTTTCCTTACTTATTTTTTAACAGGATGTCATTGCACCCTGTAGAGTAAATTTTGCTCCCTACTTCTAGAGACTATGTCTCATTAATTTTCCTCCCAAAAGTCACTTTGTCACAGCTCTTACAAGCATCTAGTCACAAAATTCCCTCCGATTGTAACAGTCAGTAAACATCCTTCCTTCATTTTTTGTTGGTTTGTTTGTTTTTACTCTAACACCAAATCTGGAGTGCAGGGGCACAATCTCGCCTCACTACAAACTCTGCCTCCCTGGTTCAAAGAATTCTCATGCCTCAGCCTCCCGAGTAGCTGGGATTACAGGCATCCGCCATGACATCTGGCTAAGTTTTGTATTTTTAGTAGAGACAGGGTTTCATCATGTTGGCCAGACTGGTCTCGAACTTCTGACCTCAGGTGATCTGCCCACCATGACCTCCCAAAGTGCTGGGATTACAGGTGTGAGCCACCAAGCCTGGCTCTTCCATCATTTTATACTAGGCTATATATATTGTTCTATGTCATCTTTTCTTGTAGATTTGTATGTGTCTGCAGTAGAATAAATGGGAAAGAATTGAGTCACTTATGATCACCTCAGTATTCTATACCATATGATTAATTTGAGGCCTGTTCATAGGAAACCTACTTTGTACTTAAAATATCTATGAATAAATATTTTACAATGCATAATAAAGGTTTCAATAGTTGCAAAATTTTCAATTCACACACTTTTATGATTTTACAGTGTTTCTATTGTCAATATATAATGAATTTGCTAGTTGCACAGTGACTTCTGTTGACTAACTCAACAGCTTATATTTTGGTGATTTTGAGACATGACTGAAAATACTTTGACATTCTAATCAAACCATGGTCCCTACCCTTGAACTTTAGCAAAGCTTGTGGCTGCCTCAGCAAAGAAAGTATAGTAGAACTGACAGCGCAATTTTGAAGACTGTGTTAGAAAACATAGTACATTATCTCTGTCTCCTTCTCTCTGTCCACTTTTCTGTCTTTGTTTTTACTTCTATCTCTTTCTTCCTCTCTGTCCTTCTTCTCTCTCTTTTTCTCCCTCTGTACACTTTGGAGCCCTGTGTTACAGCCAAAGTCTTGACGATAAATGACAGCTTCGGGAGTAGTGCACAGAGGAGACGAGGAAGTCATGATTATCCAGTCAAAAAGGAGTTTCAGTCTTTCCCTATTAATCACTAAGTATGTGAATGAATGACCTTCAGATGATGACATCCCCAGCTGTCATATGAAAGGAACAACCTGAGAAATACTCTGTATGAACCACCTGGCTGAGTCCACCCAAAACTCATGCTATGAGAGTTCTAATAAAATGCTTATTGTTTTTCAAAGTCCCCACATTTGAGGGTAGTTGGTTATGAAGTGAGAGTTAACTAAAATGATATTTCTAAAAATTTAATTATACATTCATAATTATATATAACTAATATTGAGGCAAGAAAATGAAAACTACAAATGTAACATTTTGAAAATAACTGTAATCCAGAAAGGGAGGTCAGCATAGCATGGTGATTAAGAGCTCTTGCGCTCCGGATCCAGTTAGGCTGGATTCAAGTCCCTGCAAAACCACTACAGAATTATATGGGGTTTGGCAAGTTGAATCACCTCTATGCCTCAACTTCTCCATCAGTGAAATGAAGATGAAGTAATGGCATTATCTTGTGGCTGATGAGAGGATGGATGCATTAATTTGGTAAAGCACTACAGTTGCTGTATGTAGCAAACTAAAATTGCATTAATTATAATAATTATTAGCTAGACAGAAAAATTTCCACTATGATTTGAGTCCTTACCTAAGTTGCCTCATATATTTTTAAATGTATCATGTTTCAAAAGTAAATGATAAAAATGATAGCATTTGCTATTTTAAATATGTCAGAATTAAATTTATTATAATTTAATTAACCAAAGGTTGACAAATCAATTGGGTCCTCTGTTCAAAATATTGTCAGCCACATGTTTACACGTTTTCTTTAAATATTTGAGATAAAATTACATAAAATAACATGTACTGTTTTAACCATTTAAAAGTTAACAATTCAGTGGCATTCACAGTATTGTGTAACTATCACTTCAATCTAGATCCAAAACTGTCACCAACCTAAAAGGATGTTTGTACACGTCAGACAGTCACTCTCCATTCAAGCTTGCCCTATCTTGGTTACGTGGCATTTTGTGTTAAAATCATTCTGCTGTATATTAGAAGATTTTTTTAAGACATGCAAAAATTATATGTTTTTTTCTTAATTCTCTTGGTGTTATATATCACATTTATGGGTTTGCATAGGTTTAACCTTCCCTGCATCCCTGAGATAAATCCCAGTTCATCATAGTGTATAATCTTTTTGATGTGCTGTTAAATTTTATTGGCTAATATTTGCTGAGAATTTTTGCATCTATGTTCATCAGAAAAACTGGCCTACAGATTTTTTTTCTGTATTTTTTTTTTTAATTCTTTTGGCTCCTTCTTTCTGGTTTTGTTATCAAAGTGATCCTTAACCCAACCATAAAACCCTATGTTTTAAAGCATTCAATTCTCCTTAATGTTTTGGAAGAAATATTTTAGAAAAACTGTTTAACTATTTTTTTAATAATTTGAATAAAATCAGTACATTTTATGTTAGTTTTTATAGCTGCTTCAATTTTGTTACTCATTATTTCTCTCCTCATGTTTCTATTTCTTCATAATTCAATCCTGATCGGTTGTACATGTCTAAAAATTTTGTCTATATCCTTTAGATTTTTTGATTTGTTGGCAGGTACTTGTTTATAATAGTCGCTTATAATCCTTTGTATTTTTCTGTATTAGTTGTTATGTATCCTTTTCATCTTTTATTTAATTTATTTGAGTCATCTCTTTTTATAGCTATTCTAGCTGAATCTTTTTCAATTTATGTATTTAAAAAAAAACAACTTTTCTCTTCTTAATCTTTAAACATTTTACAAATGATTTTTTTTAACTTTCCATTTATATTTTCTGTGTTTCCTGACTTCTTTCATGAAAAGATGTGCTCTGAATTCTGTGTCAGAAATTTTATATGTATTTATTTCTTCTGCATTAGGTGAGTTCTGTTGTTTTTTAGCGGGATCGTATTTCCTTTCATCTGTACATTGCTGTTTCCATATTTAAAGAGATACCCACATGTTCTAGCTTTTATAGGTGTATTCTTGTGTTGTAGGTGTATTTTATAGGTGTATTCTTGTGTCAATCATTTCTATTTATTATTGGAATCTAATTCCTTGCCACCAGTTGCTTTTTGTTTGGGCAAGGACTTAATATTTGCCACCAGAATTTAATACTGCACCAAAAGTCAATATTTGCTGTAATGTTGTTTTCTAGTCTCGGGAGACTTATTGGGAGCATCTGAACTTAAATGCTGCACTGGAACTTAAAACCAGACTTGCAGAGTTTTCTAGGTCTGGGAGAGATTTAAACAATCCTTGGAACTTAATTTCAAACCTTTTACTTGCTTCCCCGTCATGGAAAATCTCCACATGACTACCTGGGAATTGTAAAAAATCTTGTCAAAGATTCAAACCTTCCTTTAGATCTTGTCCCTGCATTGCTATGGTTCTGGTCAGACTCCTCAGTGTGGTGTCCCTGTAGCTAGGAACGCAAAGCAGATGTCAAGATCTCTGTGGCGATCACTGTGATTACTACTCTCATTTCTGGTCTCAAATTTACCCCAGGTGGTTCAGCCCTATGAATACTCTTAATACCTCCTGTGCGGTGGAACAAATGTGGGCTTTCCCCCCAAATTTACAGATCTATGAAGAAATTATATGTCCACTTGAAATTCCCTCGTCCCATTTCAATAACCACAGGTAAAAGGAAGTTCTCTCACAGTAGTGTCATTTTGGTGTGTGGAAGGCGGGTAGTACAGTCCAAAAAATTATTCATCTTACCAATCATAAGTTTTCTCATGTCCATGAGTCTTGGGGTTTTCTCCTTCTCTATTGAGATCTGGTGAATTCAG
>NW_012108842.1:453320-455678 GCF_000951045.1 Mandrillus leucophaeus
AATTCCAGTTTTCCTCTCTTTAGTTAATGCTATTTATACACTAGCCAAGAGGTTTTTCTTTAATTTTATGTTTTGTTTAATTTAAAAACACTCAATAAAAGCAAGTATGCTAATTAGGAATGTGAAATTAGTTTTAGTCATGAGATTCTCTTTTTGGGAGTTCAGACTATCTATGTAATCCTTTGTTTTCAAGTGCAAGATTTTCATGTAGGTTTCCAGGAAGAAAAAAGTATGGAACTAAGGTACAAATACAAACAAAATTTAACTTTGAACAAAGAAATATAGGTAACTCCTGTCTCTTTGTTTTTGAATTAGAAATAAATGATATAAAGGAGAGAAGGAGGCATAAAGAGAAAAGACAACCAACTATCCAAAACCAGACAAAAACCAAAGAAATATTTGTCTCTGGGAAACTGTAAATTTGATAATAGACCTAGAATGGCCAAGTGATTTACATTTACACAGAAGTTGAGTGTCCATAAGAATACTTAACTTCCATATGCGACAAATTATGCAACACTGCTTTTTTTGTTATTTTTATAATCTCACTCCTAGATGCTTTGAGTTTGCAGTAGACAAAATAACAAATGGTATACTTAATAGTTGAATGGTATACACCCTTTTAAAAGGTGACTGTCAATAGTCTTACTATTTCTTTCAGTGATGACAAAGGACCCTTATATACCCCTGTCTCAAATATCATCTGAAATAGAGTGGATTATATGAATTATAATGCTCTGAAAACTCAAAATGCTATTATCTTGTGGTTTAGCTTGTGAAATGCATACATTTTCTTCCTCAGGTTTTATGGAGATTCAAAGGAAAGAAACCAACTGCATTAGGAGCCAATACACAGCCCTATGTTTGGATATCCCAGAGTGATCTTCATGGTAAGATTATGACAAAGTAAAAATAATGAATTTCATGAGGGGAAAACTGAATAACTGTTTAACACTTAATAAATTTAACAAAAATTTAAAATTTATAGTTTGTTACTTTACCTTTAATTTTAAAGTGCATATAATTAAATAATTGGTCATTAATTTTTTTGATTCTTACTTTCTATTTTTAAAGTAAAAGTTTCAAGCAATGGAGAAAGAAGTTAATGCCTCTTTTCCTCAAGATAGCAAATTTCTTTTGTAATGATGCCCTTTTTGTTCACATTTGTAGAAAATTCTGCCCTCTTCAGTGAGTTATTTCATAGATTTTTTTCCCTACGAGTCTCTGAAATTCTTTTCAGATTATGATAATAAAAACTATACTTCTCATTCAGTTTCCCAACTAGATCATCCCCAGACCAAAGCTTTTATCACTCAAGGTGACATAAGTGAGATCTATGAAGCTATTTACCGTGGAGTCCCTGTGATGGGAGTTCCTATGTTTGGTGATCATCTTGATAACACCTCTCACATGAAAGCCAAAGGAGCAGCTGTGCAAGTGAACATGAATACAATTACAAGCACAGTTTTGCTTAGGTCTTTGAGAACAGTTATTAATGATATTTTGTAAGTATTACTGCTTTAAAAGGCTTATCTACCATTGATTATGTTATACATCATACTAGAAAATGTTAGGGGCCATACCGGAAGACTATTTAAAAGATCTTTCCCCTCAATCTCAGGTGATTCATCATCTTAGTATTGCAATAGTCCTGCAAATGTTAGTTCATAGAGTGTCAATCTTCCTTCTTAGAAACCATAGATTTAAATTAAAGACCAGCTTACTAAGTATTTTCCTATGCCTTCATTTTACCCCATTCTGGTAAAAATATGTTTCTTTTTCAATTTCCCCACTATATCTGTTCAGTGCTATTCAACCAACAAAGTTCATACCACAACAAAAATCAATCTCTAATTCAACAAGCTTTTGACTTGTATAACATATGCTATGGTTTACCTACTTCTTTTTAATGAAAGCAAAAGAAAACTCTACGTTTTCCATGTGTGATCTTGCTTTCCAGTTATAAAGAGAATGCTATGAGATTATCGAGAATTCACCATGATCAACCTGTAAAGTCCCTGGATCGAGCAGTTTTCTGGATCGAGTTTGTCCTGAGCCACAAAGGAGCCAAGCACCCTCGGCTAGCTGCCCACAACTTCTCCTAGTACCAATGCTGCTCTTTGGATGTGATTGTATTTTTGCTAGTCTGTGTGGCAATGACTATATTTTTGGTCACAAAACTTTGTTTGGTTTTCTGTCCAAAATTTGGTAAAATAGGAAAGAAGAAAAAGAGGAAATAGATGTTTCTGAATTTGGGAAAGTCAAGAATGGAGCAATCTTGTTAATTTTTCAGCCACAGATATTTAAAGGAACACATTACTTTCTCCCCATTTTCATATTTTCCACACCAATATTTTA
>NW_012108842.1:458613-460408 GCF_000951045.1 Mandrillus leucophaeus
TTTTGTTGACATCACAAAATGTCAACAAACTGACACTTGATATTGTTGAAATAGTTTTATGAGTTTACAATCCATTATGTTTTTAGAGTTTGATGTCTACTAACTATTAAATGAGCTGGACATTTCTCACTTAAACGTTCTGTATAATTATTTGGTCGTGTGCTTTTTCTGGTAAATAATTATTATGTACTGAAGCCATATGTTTCTAACACAAACTTCATCATTTCTATTCTAAAAGGCATCTCAGAATATAGGGACAATATAACTATGTATATGACAACTTCAAAATTTTATTTTAGAAGTATACATAAACTATATTATTCTATGTGGTATTGCATCTATAAAGATGAAGACAATTTCTTCTCTGGAGGAAATGGAAGAATTTGTCCAGAACTCTGATGAAGGTGGTACTTTTGTGTTTTCTCTGGAGTCAGTTTTGCAAAACCTTACAGAAGAAAAGGTTGATCTTATCACTTCAGCCCTGGCTCAGATTCCACAAAAAGTCAGTACAACTTCTAATCCTTATAAGAAGCTATTCACACAGTGGAAAAAGTATGGCTTTTCATTTGGAACTTGAATCTCATTTTTCAGTTTGCATAACAAGCACTAGATTTACGTAAGGATTTGGAAAGCATTATGGTAGTGTATGTGGACACAACTGATTATTTGCCTATGATCTTTGCTATTACTTTAGTAACACATCTCCTAGTTGTCATTTGTTAATAATAAAATAAAAATAATGCATTAAGTACCTATTTCACGTTGCAGGATTTGAAATCTTAAGACCTACTCTGATGACTCCAAAGGAAACTTCTTAAGTATACTAGCTCAAAGGAACACAAAAACTGGGGAATGATATCAGAAAGTGAAGAATCATGCCAATAGTATCCTCAACATATATTATTGTATAGGAACTCTATTCAGTGTGTTTGAACATAAAAGTAGAAGCTTAGATTTATGTCGTCTTTCTAATGAACTAGAGCTTTCTATAGTTAGAAGGCAATTATGATTTTAATATAGTCTAACAACCTGCATGTAATACTTTATGATATTCAATTAATTTTGTTATTAATGTAATTCCAGTTTTCCTCTCTTTAGTTAATGCTATTTATACACTAGCCAAGAGGTTTTTCTTTAATTTTATGTTTTGTTTAATTTAAAAACACTCAATAAAAGCAAGTATGCTAATTAGGAATGTGAAATTAGTTTTAGTCATGAGATTCTCTTTTTGGGAGTTCAGACTATCTCTGTAATCCTTTGTTTTCAAGTGCAAGATTTTCATGTAGGTTTCCAGGAAGAAAAAAGTATGGAACTAAGGTACAAATACAAACAAAATTTAACTTTGAACAGAGAAATATAGGTAACTCCTGTCTCTTTGTTTTTGAATTAGAAATAAATGATATAAAGGAGAGAAGGAGGCATAAAGAGAAAAGACAACCAACTATCCAAAACCAGACAAAAACCAAAGAAATATTTGTCTCTGGGAAACTGTAAATTTGATAACAGACCTAGAATGGCCAAGTGATTTACATTTACACAGAAGTTGAGTGTCCATAAGAATACTTAACTTCCATATGCGACAAATTATGCAACACTGCTTTTTTTGTTATTTTTATAATCTCACTCCTAGATGCTTTGAGTTTGCAGTAAACAAAATAACAAATGGTATACTTAATAGTTGAATGGTATACACCCTTTTAAAAGGTGACTGTCAATAGTCTTACTATTTCTTTCAGTGATGACAAAGGACCCTTATATACCCCTGTCTCAAATATCATCTGAAATAGAGTGGATT
>NW_012108842.1:465853-502599 GCF_000951045.1 Mandrillus leucophaeus
GACCATGAATTGGTAATAATAGTGATAGTGCATTACTCTAGAAAAGGTTTAGTGTATTTCTCTAGAACTCATCTAGATATAATGGCCTACATTTCTGCCTTTAGTCAACCAATAATTTTTGTCTCCTCAATGAGGAAGAGATAGTTATCATTACTGTGTTCAAACAAAAGGGTAAGTGATCCTTTCTTATGAAGAGAAAATGTCAACAAGATGATCAAGATGAACAGATTATTTTAGGAGAGGTAACCACAGGAAACATTTTATTAAAAATACTAATTTTAAGAAACTTTTGACTGTTTTCTTGATGAAGTTTTAAATGTCTATTAACAATTACTATTTATTCATAATTTTTAGTATCTATAAAGTATAATTCACTGTAGGAAAATAGAGATACATTTAATCTAAAACAGATTATTATATTGTCTTTCAGTCTCAATATTCTAGATATATGTTTGTTAAATAATTGTATGCAAGAATTTAAGATATTACAAGATCTGCATGACCAAGAATATATGGTATATCATAATAATCATGTAGCAATGTAAATCTCTACATTAAAATAGTATTTATATTTTAATAATATTTATATCAATTTAAAAAATATGTTAAACTTTTTATTTTCTTTACGTTTTATAGTCAGTGAGTTTTGATTTCTGTATTTATTAAATAAATAACCTTAATTGGCTCACTGAAAATTTTAAAATACTATAAAATTAATAAAGGTTTATTTCCAAATTAATTCCAATTGTAAAATGACTATAAAAAAGAAAATGTAAATATTTATTCTAGTACATGTTTATGACTAATACACATACTAAAATTTAATAAATAAATTTATTTTCAAGTATTTAGAACTTTTTACATTTTTATTTCTATATGTAGTTTTACTTTTATAATTTTATTATAATCTGGTAAAGGCTGCTTACATCTCTTTTTCATCTAATTTTTTCTTTGTAATTAAATGCAGCAGTTGGCTAAGATGCTGTGATAGGTGGGAAGCTGTCTCTACACGAGCCTTCTAAAACTCTGGGGCTCTCTGAGGTCCTTTATGAGACTCCCTGCCACTCAAGAGCTGTTGCTCATAAGACTTTCATTCTTCATCAGTTTAGCATTGCTTTTTGAGATCAGCAGTAATCAGAGTCCAACTTGCCTTGTGTTTGTAATATGCTCTGCCCTAACCATTTCGTCCTTTTCCAAGAATCTGCTCAAGGTTGTTATCCTCTCCCTATAAGGAACTGCTAGCCTAGAGTCCCAAAAGCCATGAAAAACAAAGAAAGAAATATTGAAAAAGAGGATTTTTAATGAGAGACTAATGTTTATATGAGTTATCAGAGAGGAACAGAAAATTTACATTTCTAATATAAATATAAAAATTTTGTGTGCATCAGATTGATTAAGACAGGAGTTTCCAACTTTTGCTACACATGAAAAAAAGGGGAGATTTTATTATAACAATGCCAATGCCCATTTCTCATATTAATCAATAAAGTGTATTGGTCAAAGGCCAAGATTATCTATTGTTAAAGGTGTCTCAGTGATCCCAATGCATAGTGGAATGTGGAAAACACTGGGTTAAAGTCAAATTTTCAAAAGTCATAGACAAGAGAGAATCTTGAAAAATCAGAGAAAAATGACTCATCACATATAAGTGAGCTTGAATAAGAGTATCAACAAGAATTTCAGCAGATATCTTCGAAATCAAAAGTAAATAAGATGATATATTCAAAGTGCTGAAAGAAAAAAAGAAATCTGCTAAACAAGACTACTATTTGGCAGATTTATATCCTTCAATATTTATACAATATTGAATACCTTCTATGATTAAAAAATAAAACAACAATTGAAGAAATAGTCAGTATAAGACCTCACTATAAGAGATGCTCTCCTTCAAGTTTACATGAAAGGATGCTAGACATAAAAAAAAAACAAAAAAAGGCATATACAATAGAAAACTCTGCGGCAAAGGTAAACATTGAGTTCAATATACAGCTTTATCATGTTGGTGTATCAATTACTTTCAATTTTGGAATACAATTTAGAAGGTAAAAACATTAAAAATCTATAAATCTATCTAAATAAGTCTATGTAAAAAAGGAACTGTTATACAACGTAAAAAGATATAGTGATACAGGTAACATAAAGTGAAGATAGTAGTAGAGTTTTCTTATGTGGTTGAAGTCAAGTTTTGAACAAATTAAAATACATTTTTAAACTGTAAAATATTTTATATAATCCTCAAAGTTACTAAAAAATACTTATAGAAGATACACAAAAAGAAATAAGAAACAACTTTATGATTAGCAAGCATGGTGGTATGAGAAAAGTTTCTAGTAAATACCTACATAAAAAAGAAGAAAGATCTGACATAAATAACCTAAATTTACACCTCAAGAAATGAGAAAAAAAAATTAAGCTCAAAGACAGCAGAAGGAAGAAAATATTAAAGATTAGAACAGAAATAAATAACATACTGAATAGGAAAAAAAGCAACCAAACTAAGAGTCAGGTTTTCAAATGGACAATCAAAATTTTTTTATCTAGACTAATTTTAAGATAAAAGAGAGAAGAGTTCAATAAACAAAATCATATATAAAACCTCTACAACTTAGCAACTACAACACAATTTTTTTAAAAAAGAACTTGAACATGCATTTATCCAAAAAATATTATATGGTCAAAAAGCATATAAAAATATGTTCAACATCACTAATCATTAGAGAAATGTAAATAAAAAATATAATGAACTATCACTTCATAACCATTAGGGTGGTGTATATGTGTGTGTGTATGTGTGTGTGTGTGTATCTATCTATCTATATATATAAAGCATCTCTTAAATAGGTTATGAGCTATCACCTCATAACCATTAGAATCGTGTATATATGTGTTTATATATACAAACACACATATACCTATATAAACATATATACATATATAACATACATATAA
The DNA here is from genome assembly GCF_000951045.1 of Mandrillus leucophaeus. Lineage (NCBI taxonomy): Eukaryota > Metazoa > Chordata > Mammalia > Primates > Cercopithecidae > Mandrillus > Mandrillus leucophaeus. The sequence goes on from NW_012108842.1 coordinate 468,803, forward strand.
CATAAATATGCACACTTATACATATATAATATATACAAATATATAAATATATAAAAAACATTACAAAGTTAAAGAACTCTATATTGGACTGTATATTGACCTTTGCCACAGAACTTTATACATATACATATATACACACACACTGAAATATGCACACACGGCAGAAAATTAAAATAGAATTTACATATGACCCAACAATGTCACTAGTAGGTAATTATCCAGAAACAATGAAAAGTAGGATTTTGAAAAGCTATTGGCACATCCAAGTTCTTTGGAACGTTATTCACAAGAATGAAGAGAGGAAAGCAACACAAGTATCCATGGATATATGAATGGACAGAGAAAACATGGTATATACATGCAATGGAATACTATTTAGTTTTTAAAAAGAAGAAAATTCTGTCATATATAAAAACATGAGGAACTTTGAACCTACTATAATATATGAAATAAATCAGTCACAGAAAGACAAATACTATGTGAGTCCACTTATATGTGGTATCAAAAGTAGTAAAATTCATACTATAAATTTGTAAAAACTAAGGAAATTTCTGAAGGTAACTCTTCAATGTGCAAAAGCATTCCCAGAAAATAAACCTAAAAAGCATTTTCTTAAAATTATGTATCGTGTTTTTGAAATGAATGTTGATAAACCTATATAACCAGTTATACATATATTGCTTTGAAAGGTGCACAATTCTTTGTTCATACCTTAATTCGTAGTTGACTTTCTCAAAATGTATTTCCTATACAATATCAACCTTCAAAATTTAAATATATGGCTATGTACCACTCTGTTAGTTTGCTAGGGCTGCCATAACAAAGCACCACAGACTAGATGGTATAAACAATAGTTATTTATTTTCTAACAGTTTGCGGGACTGGAAGTGTGATCACAGTGTCACCGACACGGTTAGTTTTTCCGAAGGCCTCTCTCAATTGTCTTGTAGATGGTTGTCTTACTCCAGTGTCTTCACATGGTCTCCCTTCTGTATGTCTATGTCCTTATCTTCATATGGGATGGGTTCTATGTGCCCTTATTTTACCTTAATTTCTTCACTAAAGGACTTATTTCTACATATAGTCCTATTCTGAGGTACTGGGTGTTAGAACACCAACATAAGAACTTGGAATGAGAGACACACGATTCAGCCCATAACAATCATTTAACTTATTTAAAGTTTCAAAATAAATTATATACATTTTAATACGAAAAATCAATAGTAGATAAGCATGGTCAAAATATACACTTTCTATCACGCCAACATTAAGTGAAATACATTGAGAGAAAATATTCTGCACAAATGAACACTCAAATCTAAATAACAGAATCAAAACATCTTATGTAAACTGATAAGACCTGATAGTGAACTTTCTTAGACTCAATTAGAAAGTTTTTCAGTTGTGTTTAGTTGTAGGTGTTTAAATTTCTGTTTTATAAAAGCACTTTTAAAGAAGCTTTTATGTAATTTGAGCTACACTGTTTAATTTTATTAACCATTGCTTTAGAGCAGCTACCTTTAACTTTGAATATTAGGATAAACAGGTTGTGCAAAGTTGAGACTCACTTACCATCAACTGGTTGAGAAATTGAAACTTAAAACACATTTATGATTACTCTGGATTATAAGCTTCATGCACTTGTTTTGAGCACAGGGTTAGTTAGACCAAGAACTGATCATAGAGACTGAATGGCTTCCATGTTCTTTTCCTGCTGCATCTGTGTTTCTTTGACTCTGGAAGGACTGGAAATGTACTTGTATAGTCCATGAATTCTGGTCACTGAATTAATTTAACAGTGTTCAGCTTCTTTGGAACTGCTGAAATTTTTATGGTGAGCATGCAAATAAAGCTGTCACAAATGGAGAAATAATTTCCAAAAGTGAGAGTGACAGTGTTACAATAAGTGAGGAGTCACTCAGCAGGCTGTAGGCAGCCAAGTTTAATATCTTTTTTGCAGACCTTTTAACTTAATGTGGAAAGCTGATGGCTGAGCTCTTCGACATTTCATGTATATATTCTCTTTAGTTTACCCATGGGAATGGCAGATGTCTCATTCCTTCATATATTACTGGCAGCACATCAGAATGACAGACAATATGACTTATGTGCAAAGCTTAATTATTATTTTTTCTATGTAACTTGTGATCTGCTATTATATATTTATAGAATGGGGTGAGTAGTATAACTAAGTGTTAGGTCATAGCAAAAGTTTATTGTCCTAATTACTGTATACTTAAAATGGAATTAAATCTTTGAAATTATAAAAGTAATATTACAGTATAGAAAGAGTTAAAAAGATATCGATAAAGTGAGCTAGGAGGATTATGTTATTTTAGTAACTGTGAAAGTATTGACTATACTTTCTAGTTAAGGCATAGAATATTGTGGCCATAATGTTTTAGAAATAAAGTATTTATTATTTTGTAACCAAAACTCTTTCATCTGTGTCTCACTTTGTGGAATATCTCTGTACCTTTCACTCGGGTTGTGATTCCATGGTATTTCTTCACATTTTCACACTGTTTACGATTCTTAATGGTTGCACTTGGTTTCTGGAGTCAGAATTCAGTGTAGGTTTATGGCGAAATAATGTAGTTCTAGGAATAAATATCATTTTTTCCCTCTTTTGACACTCTACAGAAAAGTGGAGGGATATTTCTATAAAGAATCGTGATTTTAGGCTTTGGACTTTTTCCATTTTTTTCTTTGTATGTTTTTCAAGCATATTCTTCCTTTGCTTTCTTACCAACAGTACCTTCAGATTCAGCTTGTATCTGTTTATACTGAAAATCCTCTATACCTCTATGTAGTATGTAATTTTAGACCTCCTTATATCCTTACTTTCTTACACTACGGATTAAGCAAAATATTTTTAATTATATAAACAATGATAACATAGAGTTTATGTTTATCTGATGTACATGATTCAGAGTTATCTGCTTACTTTATTTCTGTAATCCCTATCTATAATAAGTAAAATATAATTTAAAAGTTAAAACTTTATCTGTGCCATCATGTTGCTGAGAATCAATAGTGTTCTGATCAATTTAGTTATATTCCATCAATATCATCGCACATTTGTAATGTGTAGTTAAAATTCAATTGAATTCAAAATCTTTACTAAGAAATAGTCATTATATTTGTTTGTAAATTTGGAATATTACTAAATTTAAATCTCAACCTAAGCAAGATTATTTGTATACAATTACCCTTCAATCACAGCTTTTATTTTTCCGATAGGTATAATTATTTCAGTTTTACTTCAAAATAATAACTATAAATGCATTTTACTAGAAAAAAATGGAGACTCAGTAACAACATCAGTCAATTCATATCAATGTATGTACATGTTTATTTTTAAAATACTTAAGAAATTCTATCATTAGTAAACATTGCATGCTTTCTCAAAATTAAATCTATGTCATGTGTATAAAATAAAAAGTCTCAATATTCTGTCGAACTGAGATACATATTCAGACTGAAAAGAATCACTTACATAAAATTTGGAATATGAATGATCTAACCCTGCTACAGGTGCTGTACTTATTTCAATGCACATTTTGAGAGCACTGCTGATGCTGGGTCATATTCTAACCCCTCATGTTACAAAAATAAATTTTAACTCTAATAATTTTTTTCTCTCTCTTACTCTCTCTCTTTATCTGTGTTTTTGTGTGTCTATCACCTTTGTTTCTCCATACAGTACTTCACCACACTACCAGGTGGTGTGTTAACATGAAACAAATCACAGATAGTATTGTACCATTCATATATATATTTCTTAGTAAAAAGGCCTAATAAAGTAATGAAATGGATTCCAGAAAGCACAGTAAAATCCCACCTTTTTGATCATTTCATCACTCCATGAGATGCACTGAGCACATATATAGATATATTCAGGGTTCAGTTCCTCTCTGCTGGTGTGTAATTATGACTTAGAATCAGAGTACTTGCCTAAAAAACCACTTAGAGTTGTGTAAATCCTTTGTCTTGGAGATCCTCTTTATGTAGCTACCCTGAATCCTGTAGCTACCGTGAATCATCTCTCTCAAGTTCAAAGTTCCATAAATCTTTAGGGCAGGGGAAAAATGCTGCCAGTCTCTTTGCTAAAACATAGCAAGTCACCTTTGCTCCAGTTCTTCATCTCCATCTTAGCCCACCTCAGCCTGGACCATATTGTTCATATCACTTATCAGCAATTTTTGTCAAAGTTATTCAACAAGTCTCTCAGAAGTTCCAAACTTTCCCACATTTTCCTATTTTCTTCTCAGCCCTCCAATAGCCCTGACTGTTGTATTAATCCATTTTCTATCTAGTAATAAAGTCATACCTGAGACTAAGAAGAAAAAGAGATTTAATGGACTTACAGTTCCACATGGCTGGGGAAGCCTCACAATCATGGCAAAAAGCAAGGAGTCACATCTTATATGGATGGCAGTAGGCAAAGAGAGAGCTTGTGCAGGGAAACTCCCGTTTTTTAAACCATCAGATCTCTTGAGATTCTTTCACTATCACAAGAACAGTGCAGGAAAGACCTGCCTCCATAATTCAATACCTCCCACTGGATTCCTCCCACGACACGTGGTAATTTTGTGAGTTACAATTCAAGATGATATTTAGGTGGGACACAGCCAAACAATTTCACCCAGTCTTGGGGAGTTCATTATAGTAGTGTAAGAATGGACTATTACAGTAAATTGGTACTGAGGTAGTGGGGTACTGCTATAAAGATACTTGAGGCTGGGTGTGATGGCTCACGCCTGTAATCCCAGAACTTTGGGAGGCTGAGTCGGATGGATCATGAGGTCAGGAGATCGAGACCTTCCTGGCTAACATGGTGGAACCCCATCTCTACTAAAAATACAAAAAATTAGCCAGGTGTGGTGGTGGGCGCCTGTAGTCCCAGCTACTCGGAAGGCTGAGGCAGGAGAATGGCCTGAATCCGGGAGGCAGAGCTTGCAGTGAGCCGAGATCTCACCACTGCACTCCAGCCTGGGCGATAGAGTGAGACTGTCTCAAAAACAAAAACAAACAAACAAAAAAAAGATACTTGAAAATGTGGAAGTGACTTTGGAACTGGGTAACAGGCAGAGATTAGAATAGTTTGAAATACTCAGAAGAAGATAGAAATATGTAGGAAAGTTTGGGACTTCCTAGAGAATTGTTGAATAGTTTTGACCAAAATAGTAATAATGATGTGGACAATGAAGTCTGGGATGAAGTGGTTTCAGATGGAGAAGAGAAACTTTTGGGAAACTGGAGCAAAGGTTACTCTTGGTATGCTTTAGCAAAGACACTGGCAGCATTTTGCCACTGCCCTAGAGATCCATGAAACTATGAAGATGAGAGGGATGATTTAGAGTATCTGTCAGGAAAAAACAAAACAAAACAAAACAAAAAAAATCCTATGCAGCAAAGCATTCAAGAAGTGACCTGTTTGATTTTGAAAGCATTCGGTCTTCTGTGTTCATAAAGAGATGGCTTGAAATTGGAATTTATGTTTAAAAGGGAAACAGAGCACAAAAGTTTGAAAGATTTGCAGGCTGACCATGTAGTAGAAAAGAAAAACTCATTTTCTAGGGAGGAGTTCAAACCAGCTGCAGAAATTTGCATTAATAATGAGGAGCCCAATGTTAATTCCAAAGACAATGGGGAAAATGTCTTCAGGGCATGTCAGGGCTCTTAACAGCAACCCCTTCATCACAGATCTGGAAGCCTAGGAGAGAAAAGTGGTTTTGCAGTCCTCGTCCAGGTCTCCATTGCTGCTCTGTGCAGCCTTGGAACTTGGTGCTCTGTTTCTCAGCCATGTCTAAAAGGTACTAAGGTATGGCTAAGTCCATTATTTCAGAGGCTGCAAGTTGCAATCCTCGGTGGCTTCCATATGCTGTTGGTCATGGGAGTCCACAGAAGTCAAGAACTAAGGTTTGGGAACCTCCACCTACATTTCAGAGGATGTATGGAGATGCATGGATGTCTAGGCAGAAGTCTGCTGCAGGGGTAGAGCCATCATGGACAACCTCTGCTTGGGCAGTGCTAAAGGGAAATAAGGGGTTGGAGGCTCTACATTGAGTCTGCACTGGGACACTGTCTAATGGAGGTGTGAGAAGTGGGTCACCATCCTCCAGATCCCAGAATTGTGGATCCACCAAAAGTTTGCACTACACACGTGGAAAAGCCACAGACACTCAACACCAGCTTGTGAAAGCAATGGAGAGGGTCACTGCACTGGGCAAAGCTACAGCAGCATAGCTGCCCATGACCGTGCAAGCTCACCTCTTGCATCAGCATGCCTGGATGTGAGATATTAAGTAAAAAGGAGATCATTTAGGAGCTTTAAGATCTAATGACTATTCCACTAGATGTCTAATGTACTTGGGCAGTATAACCCCTTTATTTTGGTCAATTTCTCCTATTTGAAATAAGAGCATTTACCCAATGCCTGTACCCTCATTGTATCTTGGAAGAAACTAATATGCTTTTGATTTTACAGGTTTCTATGTTGAAGGAAATGGCCTTATCTCAGGTTAGGCATTGTACATGAACTTTCAAGCTAATGCTGAAATGAGTTAAGACTTTGGGGGACTGTTGAATAAATACTATTGATTTTGTAATGTAAGGAAATGAGATTTGGAAGGGGCCAGGCATAAAATGATATAGTTAGGCTTTGTGTCACCAACAAAATCTCATCATAAATTGTAAACCCCATAATCCTTATGTAGCAAGGAATAAACTACATGGGAGGAAATTGGACTATGGAGGCAGTGTTCATCCCATGATATTCTTGTGATAGTAAGTTCTCATGAGATCTGATGGTTTTATAAGTGTCTTACAGTTGTTCCTTCACACATTCATTCTCTTGCTTGCCACTTTGTAAGACACGGTTGCTTCCTCTTCTACCATGATTGTAAGTTTCATGAAGCATCCTCAGTCATGTGGAATTGTGAGTCAATTAAATCTCCTTCTTTTATAAATTACACAGTCTTGAGAAGTACTTTCTAGTAGTTGGAGAATGGGCAAACACATAAGGATTTAGTCATAAATTGTTTCCAAAGGCAAATGTCCAAAATAGTGTCTCCTAGGTTTTATTCTAGGATTCTTATAGTTTGAGATTGTAGAGTTAAATATTTAATTCTTTGTTGTAGACTATTTTTGCATTGTTATAAAGTAATGCATGTGGTTGCATAACTTATGAAGAATGGAATTATATTTGGCTCACTGTTTAGTAGGTTGTACAAGCATCACCCCAACATCTGCTTCTAGTGATGGCTTCCTGAAGATTACAATCATCGAAGAAGATGAAGTTAAGACTTTGGGGAACAGTTGGAAGGACATAATGGTATTTTGAAATGTTAGGACATGAGATTTGGAGGGACCAGAAGCAAATGATATAGTTTGGCTATGTCTCCACCAAAATCTCATCTTGAGTTGTAGTTCCCATAATTCTCATGTGTCATGGGAGGGACCTAATGTGATGTAATTAGATCATGGGAGTGGTTTCCCCCATACTATTCTCACAATAGTAAGTTCTCAAAAGAACTGATGGTTTTATTAGTGGCCTCCCTCTTTGCTCAGCTCTCATTCTTGTCCTTGCTGCCACCATGTGAAAAAGAATATGTATACTTTTCCTTCTGCCATGATTGTAAGTTTCCTGTGGCTTCCCCAGCCCTGTGAAATTTGGGGTAAATTAAACCTGTTCTTTATTAAGTTACCTAGTTTTGGGTATGTCCTTATAACAGCATGAGAACAGACCAATACATCATAAAAAATCTAGTTCTTAAAAAAAAATCTTCAACTTACCTTCTCTCTCTTCCTTCCATTCTCTCCCTTTTACTCATGCAAGCCTGTCTAGCAAGTGAATGCACTGAAGCCCACTTGAATAACTCTCCTGTAAAGCTATTTTCATTTCAACCTAATGGCTATTCTGAGAATATTCCAAACTTTTATGCTCTTTTTCTTTTTCTTCTTAAATATACGTTTTAACTTTAGGTTCTTTCCTTACTCCTATATCTCATCATAGGCTGTTAGAAACAGACAGGTCACATCTTGAATGCTTTGCTACTTACAAATCTCTTCCACCCAACACTCTAAGTCACCACCCTTAAGTTTAAACATTCAGAAATCCCTAGGACATGATCATAATGCAGCCAAGATTTTTGGTAAGGTGTAGTATGGGTGACCCTTACTCTGGGTCCTCATATCTTCCTCATTTTCACCTGGGACCTTCTCAGTCTGTCCCTCACTGTCCATACTTGTGTCAGATTTGTGGTCACAAACATCACCCCAGTTTCAAATGAGTTCAAACATTTTCTCAACTTTCTTTCTTCCTCTAAGCCCTCAAATCCCTACCAACCTGAGCCTATTACCCATTCCCAAAGCTACTTCCATATTTTCGGGTATCTCTATGCCAACATGCTACACTTGATATGAATTTTCTGTGTTGGGCTATTTTTGGCATTGCTATAAAGTAATAAATTAGGCTGGGTGATATGGTTTCTTTTTATTATTATTATTATTATTATTATACTTTCAGTTCTAGGGTACATGTGCATAACGTGCAGGTTTGTTACATACGTATACTTGTGCCATGTTGGTGTGCTGCACCCATCAACTCGTCAGCACCCATCAACTCGTCATTTACATCAGGTAGAACTCCCAATGCAATCCCTCCCCCCTCCCCCTTCCCCATGATAGGCCCCAGTGTGTGATGTTACCCTTCCCGAGTCCAAGTGATCTCATTGTTCAGTTCCCACCTATGAGTGAGAACATGCGGTGTTTGGTTTTCTGTTCTTGCGATAATTTGCTGAGAATGATGGTTTCCAGCTGCATCCATGTCCCTACAAAGGACACAAACTCATCCTTTTTTATGGCCGCATAGTATTCCATGGTGTATATATGCCATATTTTCTAAATCCAGTCTGTCACTGATGGACATTTGGGTTGATTCCAAGTCTTTGCTATTGTGAATAGTGCCGCAATAAACATATGTGTGCATGTGTCTTTATAGCAGCATGATTTATAATCCTTTGGGTATATACCCAGTAATAGGATGGCTGGGTCATATGGCACAATTTGTATTCCTGTATGAACCTTATGTTGGATTGGAGAAAGGGCCTGGTGGGAAGTGATTAGATCATGAAGGTGGATTTCCTCCTTGCTGTTTTCTTGATAGTGAGTGAGTTCTCCTAAGATCTGACAGTTTAAAGGTGTGTGGTACTTCCTCCTTTTCTTTCTCTCTCTCTCTCTCTCTCTCTCTCTCTCTTTCTCTCTCTCTCTCTCTCTCACTGTCCTGCCACCTTGGAAGATCTGCTTGCTTCACCCTTTACTTTCTCCTTTATTTTTAGTTTTCTGAGGTTTCCCAGTCATGCTTTCTGTCAAACCTGTGAAACTATCAGTTAATTAAACCTCTTTTTTTTTCATAAATTACTCAGTTTCAGGTAGTTCTTCAGAGCAGTGTGAGATAGACTAATATGCTGAATAATTTATGAAGGAAAGAGGTTTAATCCGTTCACAGTTCTTTAGGCTGTGCAAGCTTGTCTCCAGTACCTGCTTCTGGCGAGGACTACAGAAAACACACAATCATGATGGAATTTATAGAAGGAGCCAGGGCATCATATGGCAAGTGTGGGATCAATAGAAAGAAGGGATGTTCCCAACTGTTTGAAGCAACCAATTATTGTGTGAATTACCTGAGTGACAATTCACTTATCACCAAGGGGATTGTGATAAATCATTCAAGAATGCTTCACTCCCATAATCCAATCACCTGCCACTGTACCAAAAGAGGGTCTGGGTGCTCACTGCTTATAGAAATAAGCCAAAATAACAAAAGCAAGGTATCATAAGAAAGACAGTAAATTTTATTACTGTTGTCAGCAAAGGGGAAAGTGGCCAGAAGCATTTTTAAAATTTACCACTTCTCAACTTCTGGAGACACGGTAATGATTTAAGAAGAGGGACTTGGAATGCAGAAGAGGCAAGGTGGGATAGGACGTGCCAGGTGGTGTGACACACTCCAGAGGTATATCTTGAATTATTGTTCCATCTAGTGAAGGTGAGAGCATTGTGTGCTCAACCTGGTTGCAAATTAATCACAGAGAATCTTACAGTTACTCTAAAGCTGGGAGTGAACTCCAGCCTTGAAGTAATCTCCTGCTGGGAAGAGAATTCCACAGGTGCCTACTGCATTTGAGGCTTTGATCCCTGAAGCTTCTAATGTATATATGGCCAGATAAGTTAGCATAGTGTGAGGTTAACAGGTGTCTAGGTAAATAAATGTGCATAAGACATGCGAGCTTAAAGTGGGAAAGGAGAGTGGAGCTTTAAAACACACTCTAATGCTGTATTTCAAGATGAAAGAACACACATCTGTAGACTGCCTCAAAACTATGTCTTGAGACTGGAGAGAAAGAGGAAATAAAAAAGTTTTTAAAATGTTTGAACCTAAGCTGCTTGGTTACACACTGATACAATTTTTGCAAAGGTGATATTGATATCTCTTTTGGCTTTCATATATCTTATTCTTAAGTTTGTGAATATAGAGATAAAAAAAAGGGTTAAAACCAACTTGGCTTCTTCCTCCTGACAGAAGCATAGGTAAGGAGTTAGTCCCAGGGAAATAGGAGGGAAACCACTGCTGTGAAGCTAGCTATCTGCATGTCCTCATGAGTGTATAACAAAGATGTTAATATTCTCACCCACAGTTCTAGTACAGCACTTAAGTGAACAGTAGACTATAGGTTTTTAGAAAGACAGACTCAGTTAAACAAGAAGAGCAAACTTAAATACATCATCCTATATCTATTTAGTCAGTGTTCTAGTCCTGAGACCAGATGAGTTCAGTTAAACAAATGTTTCCCATATCTGTTTAAGGAGGCAGCATTGAAGATGAGCTAAGCCTCTGTATGTAGGAAAGAAAACATATGTTTAATGAAAGGCAGTTATGTAGAGACCAAAGAAACACAAAAGGTTAATATTGAGCACAATTTTTCTATACATTAGACTTAAAGGATTTTTATTTATAGAGGAGTAAGGTAATATCAATTCCACGTGCTTTTCTCTCACCTGTATTACAAAGAACCAAAGCCTCAGAAAAGATGTAGTAGCAATTTTATTGCGACCAAGTCAGAAAAAGAATTAAAATATAATTTGCAGGCGTTACTTTTGGGACTTGTAACCAAGAAAGAAATTAGGATTAAGTCCACATTGCAGAAAATAATAAAATCTCAAAAATAATAGACAGAACTAGAATCTAACAACAGGTGTGCTATATTATTTTCCTGAAACATAATTTTCCTTTCTTCAATTCCCATTTTTACTAAAAAAAAAAAAAAAAAAAAAAAGTAGAACAAATGTATTTGCACGACCAAAAAAGCAAAAAAAAAAAAAAAAAAAAAAAAATTTGTATAAAGTTAATAAGAATAATTATTTGCCTCATAGATTTCTTAAAACTAGCTTTGCTGGAACCTTATTGCATAAGAAATCTTAGCTTAGACTTTTCAAACCCTTCAGCCCAGCCACAGATTTATCTGTGCCTGTAAATATCAGTATGGATTGGATGAATTTCTCACCTTGAGGTCCCAAGATAATGTGGGGCTCCTGAGACTCGCTGAAAGTGACATGCTTTACTTGCCATAGGGAAAGAATTCTTACAAGAATTGTGTAGACAAGTTAAGAGGTCAGATTTACTAAGGGACTTTTATTGGCTCTATTAGTCAACTTTGATCCCGAAAAGCAATCTGAAATTATGCCATTCCAGTTGAAGCTTTGATATATATTTCCTAATAATGTCCTGTTATTAAAAAGGAAAAAAAAAAAAGTTTCTTGTTTAACTTTTACAAGTAACTATACTGTCATAAATTAAGTATACTTAAAATGAGTCTTCAAATCCTGCAGAAATCACGTAGAGAGAGAAATATGTTTTAAATTTTGCTCAAAGGAGTGTACATTACCCAATTGTTAAAGGTTGTATGTGGCTCAAAAGGAAAAAAAAAAAAGTTTTCTAATTTCTAAAAAGCAAAATAATTAGCAATGTTTCAAACAAAAATCCACAAAAAACTATTATGAACTTCCATTAGTTAGGTGTGGTTAATTTACTCCTGTTCTTTTCAATATTATCTCTTTATGAAAATCTCAGAAGTTTTGTCCTCCATTCTAATGTAACAAACACCACAGTTATCAGAAACCTGCATTCAATAGCACTAGTCAGAGTTCTGATTATGAAGTGATCTTGAAATGACCAAATAAGTAAAATAATTGTGAATAATAAAACACTTAGAAAAACCATAGGTAAAGTCTGACAATATCTTTGGCACACAATAATTAATGTAATCATCAAAATTTTTACTGAAAACATATGCTGTGTCATATCAGAATTATAAAAGCTTTATGCAATTCTGGAACACACAACAGTAACAGATTTCTATAGAAACATTCCCTAAAAAAGCCAAACACCATTTTATACTTGACAAAGCTACACCAAATATGTGTGTGTTTGTTTGTTTGTTTTGTCAAATATAAAAGTTTTAAACCCTTCATATTATAAAATAAAATTCTAGGTCACTGTAAGTCATTTATTTAGCCAAAAGGATAACTCAAATATTTATAAAAGGCAAGAATGAAACAGAATGAAACAAGAATGAAACAAAAGAAATTTTGTTTACCATAAATGGTAAACAAAGATCTTTTATTTTTTAATATTACATGAAAATCATGTTTATAGAGAAATCGAAATTCTACCTTTGCATTAGTGTACTATTAATGTTCAATTCAATTATTAACTTACTTAATAGTTTACCTAAAATATTCCTAAAAACTGTGATAGTTGTCTTTTGAAGTTATTTTGCTATTAACCATTTTTATGACCTATGAATTTCCATGAATTTATGTAAGTAAAGAACTAAAACATATGAATGTTTTACCAATAACAGAATTTAGTTGCTTTGATTCAACAAACAATATTAAATGTCTTTTTTACCAAAAATTACACCTGCAAAGATTATTCTGTTTGGAGTGGAGTTCATAGTTTTATAAACCTTATACCAAATTTTGACACCTTATAGTATTTGGCAGGGATAAGTATGAAACTGCTTGATCAATAATTGGAACCAAAAATGCTGACAATTATTAAGACATCTCTAATAGTACCTTACCAATAATTTTAAGGCTAGCTTTTTAACTGAAAATTTTACTTAAGTCTCATGAACTTGAAAATCAGTTGCGCTTATTATTTTTTTTTAATTTATAAGTGTTCCTTAACTTTAATTTAATTTGGTATCTTGCAGCCATAACATATAAGAAAATATGTGTATAAACACATAAAAACATACCTGCACAATCATACAAAGATCCTATAACTTTTACGTTTGAACTCTGCCATGAAATGTTGATGTAAACTCATTTTTTACATGAACAAAACAAAACAATAATGGCTGGATTCAAATAGTTTATAAGAGCATATTTAAAGCAGGTGGAAAACAAACAAACAAACAAAAACACTTAGAAACTTTCTAGTTGGGTATCAATTTTGGGGTTCTGAATTTTTACTTGCTGTGATTTGCCCATCAGTTTAAAATGTGCACAACAGACCATAATTTGTAACCAGTTGGAGTACTAGAAAACTTGGCATGCCCTCGAACTTCATTTTACACAAACATTTGCAAGTAGATGTTCGATCAAACCAATAGAGTGCTTAAAAGGGGTTTGGTTTCTTTGTTTTTCCTCATTCTTAAATTGTTTCTTACTTTCTTTTCTTAAAAAGAGGAATCAAGTTATGGCCTAATGTTTCATGTGTGTGGTGGGTCACTGTGCGCTGATTGTGGGTGAGACTTCAGTGTTTGACCACTAAGTTGTGTCTGCTTTCTTATGCATCTTAGTTTCTCTTTCCACAAGTCTATCCCCTCAGAGAAGGGTGAAAACACTGAGGGATAAGCTCTTATATTCATTTGCTGAATAAGCCTTTTGAAACTAATTATGTTGGGGCATCCTCTGTAGGGACACTGCACATAATGGGGGTGGGAGAAAAAACACCCAGATGTTCCCACTTAGCCTCTGGTCACCCAGGGCCCATTTTCTGGGAGGAGCAAAATGTTCTTTCTCTTTAGAGCTGAGGAGCTTAGTCTCTCATTTATCTATGACAGTTCTACTCTTCTTGCAAATGTGAAGACAAGCCAATTGAGTTTATCTTTTCGAGAAAAGACAATGAAGAAGACACTTCTGGATTCACCCCAGAATTAGAATTAGAATACCAAACAACTTTTTAGGAAAAAAAATAAGTTCAGGAAAAAACAATATCCTTCAATGAAAGGAAGATCCAGGGCTCTAGAGGACTTACCAGTTCCATCAGAGGAGCTTAAAGTTAGAAAAGCCTTCAATGGGCCCCTTCTGATAACTTAGCTTCAAGTTCAGGCAACATTTTGGGGATCCTGAGGTTTCTGTGAGTTCCCACATGTTCAAGTGTCAAATTGCTGTGAGGAAATGAGTCAAACTCTGTAAAATATTCAAAGAGATTTATTCTGAGCCAAATAGGAGTGACTGATGGCCCATGACACAGCTTTCAGATTTTTAGAACATGTGCCCAATGTGCTCAGTCTACAACTTGGTTTTATACAATTTAGAGAGACATTCGACATCAATCAATACATGTAAATGATACATTGGTTTGGTCTGAGAAGGTGGGGCAACTGCAAATGGGATTCTGAAGGTCATAGTTAGATTCAAAGATTTTCTGATTGGCAACTGGTTAAAAGAATTATCTTACTGTCTAAAGCATTAGAATCAATAGAAAGAAAAATTATATTAAGAGTCTGTGGATACCAAGGTTTTATCATGCAGATGAAGCCTCCAGGTAATAGGCTTCAGAGAGAATAGGTTATAAATGTTTCTTATCAAACTGAATGAGTCTATTCTATCAGTCTTTTGTTCTGTGGTGATGTAATGCTGTCAATTTTTCCTGAATTCCAATGTGGAGGAGGCTTTAATGGAGCATGTTCCAATTCCCCCATTTCCATCATGGCCTGAACTAGTTTTTCAGGTTAACTTTGGAATGCCCTGTGTGAGAGGAAGGGTTAATTCAGATGATTGTGGGCCTTAGAATATTATTCTTGATTTACACTTTTCCCCTTCTTGCCAGGGTTTTGCTGGAGGCAAGGTCAATAGCCAACAACCCCTTATTTTGTTCCATAGCATTGCTGGGATGGCATGGCTGCCAGCCCTGGGCTCCTACTGTCCATGGTTGAGACACCTATGGCTAAGAGACTTAGAGCCAAAATATTTACAGTCAATTTAAATGTCCTATACCAGACAGGAATGGATATGGACAAGCATTATATTTGACCTTTAAAATTTTTAAAGTAATATAAAACCAAGAAACAAAAAGTCAAAGGTTAAAAAACTAACTTATCTTTAACCGCTATGTGTAGCTAAGGTAATCTTAGTTACAGATTTATCGCACTTAGTTATACAATTAAGAGGCTTTTACTGTGCTGCAAGACTTTTTGAAGTCTTTTAGTAATTTATTCTAACGTGGTTTAAAAAATTTGTTTCAAATCTGTATCTATCTAAATAAAATATCATAATTGTGAGCATTAAATCCAGGACACTTTGTCATGAGGAATCATAATATTTTCCTTATTATAATTTTACTTTAGTTCTACAGGAAGCAGAAAATTCTTTATGGTTGGGATAAATAAACATGTGCCATATAATAGCTCAGAAAGCGAAGTTCCCAGTTTTACCAGCTGTTTATCTTCAATTCTTTATTTAGAGGGTCTGAATTAATGCTGTCCCTCAAAAGTGGCCCTTACAATCTCATGCTCCCACCCTTTCTGTGGTAGTCCCTGGAAACAGAAGGTAGGTACTTGTATAGTTGTGCAGCAGGGCATTTGCAATAAAAACCAAATCAAGCCCAGTAGGATTTCAAACGAGGGAGATTAACAGGTTTTGTCAAATGATCCCTAGACCTCAGAATAGCTTTATTCTGATTTTCTCAGAAGTGAAATTGGGAAACATTAATAACATTAATAATTTGACAAAAGAGAATGTGTGTGTCAGATCAGGAAACAAACAAACAAACAAACAAACAAACTATTCCAGTAGGGTGCAAAATAAAAACATGAAGAAAAGTGATAACCTGGTATTCTTTAGGAGATTATTGCAGCCAAGAAATGAATCAAGATTCAATCTGCATTCAAAAACAACAGTCACTTTTCTTTTGAAACAATTTCTCTGTCTCTCTAGTTCTTTTCCATACTAATAAAAACTTATAGTAAGACCAATTTGTGTGTAAAATAAGTTTCAGGATTATTATACTTGGCCTTATTAATCACATAAAGTGCATCAAGAATTGATTGACCACACTGGCTCTTTTCAAGTTAGCTTTGCTGGAACTTTACCTAAAAATATTCTAGTCAAAGCCTTGGTAAAATAACTAATGTCTCCAATTGTCCTATTTTTAAAATATGTATTTTTATTAAACTTATGCCAATAACAATATTGTCACAAAATCAAAAGACTCATGAACGGTTTCCAAATTTTGGAGAACTCAGATAGAAAGGTAAATTTGCTTACAAAAGCAAATTTTACCCAATTGCTCTAAATTATAAAAAAACTCATAAGAAAAAGATTTATTTGATGCTTCTTTAACTGGATCAGCAGCTTTCCAAACAAGATGGCATCTGTTCACCTTTGAACTGCCATTCACAAGATAAACAGTTCTTGTAATAGTGAGAGCTTTCTATTAAGCACTGTAGAATATAATAGCTCCTTGCATAGTTAGAGTCCATCCTAAAGGCAAAAGAGTCTCCCTGCTCATAAATATGTCCTTCTTGCATCCCAGGTAGCAATATCCTGTATAAACCATTTTTATTTTACCATGGAACTCTTTTAGTCACCATTGTTCCCACTAGCATAGAGGTAGTTTCAGTTAACATCCCATAGCAAAGCTGTAAATATTTCTCAAGTGGAAATTCTCTAGCCCAAAGTCCCAGTAATTGTCATTTGAAAGTGCCCACAGGCTTTTGCCCTAAGCCCCAATAAACTTTCCACAAAGGGCCATGAAGTGGAAAATTTGTCTCAACCGGCACTTCGGCTAGTATTCACTTAGCTGTCCAAAAAACATTTCTTAAAGAGCAGGTTTACATGCCTTCAATTTTATACAACTACATTGGGAAATATCACCCAGTCAGATAGAATACCCATTTTCATAAGACATTTAGTTAAAGGAGTCACAACCACCTTACATTCAACCTGTTTAAACATCTCAAATTTCAAAATCCTCTCAGTATTTACAATTTTATGTCCTAATCCCAGGAGCTTTTCTCCTTTATCTTCAAACCAATTTACCTTTCTGGTAAAAAATAAACCCTCCTAGAACAGGGTTGAGCCAAGAGACTCAAGGTCTTTTGTCAATCTTTATCTAAACTTGCCTCAACATTGTCACAGGCAATGCCAACTTTCCCATTAGATTACAAATCTTGCTCTTTTTTTTTTTAAGAGAAAAAAATTATCCAATCTAAGGCAAACACCAAAAAACTGATGTATGTCCCTTTAATGTTTGGAGACCAGTAGGAGCTCCCTTTGGTTCACCCCACATTTGATAGCATTGTAAAAGTCTTTATTTTAAACCTGTCAATTTTTATTTTATTTATTTTATTTCTTAATAATCATCTAAAGATTTCCACCTTGATGGGATGAGACCTTTGACTCCCTTTTGCCTTCCCCAGTTTTAAAAATTACCCTAATGTTTTAATAGCATTGGTAAGATCCGTGAGGAACAGCAAATTTGGGAAGGCTTCTCAAACACTTGTTTGATTCTGCAGGAGTAATGTCACGGGGGATGCCCAGGTAGAAGGGGCCCAATTAACCATAGCATTTACTATGACCAGGGTAATAGATATATTAAGTTGAATAATATTCTGGTCATCATAAAGCCAGTCCCATATTGCTTTCATATGAAGCATATCAGGGGCTTCATCTGGGGAACTCCACCTGTAATTTTACAGGGTGAGTTGGGCAGTCCCTCTCTCAGGATGATAGAACATTACAGTGGCAATTATTCAGTCCACTAGGCTGCTTGTTTTCTTAGGAATCACCTTTTGTGAAGCCGGGTCACATATACTCCTCAGTGATTGTTTAATCGTGAGTTGTGGGAACTGCATAAACCCATGCTCTTTCATTCTGTAGCACTTAATATAAAAAATACTGTCTTTAAATTACTTTTTCCAATCCATTATAGTAAAGGTTTCTCAGAAACTGATTATATTACTCTACAAAACGGAGCGATTTCTTTACATTGCACCCTCTGGGTTTAATAGTTAACTTGGTGTTCCCTTTCTCCGCGTTGACAACAGGATCTTGGTAACTACAGGTCTCAGAAGTAACTTTGTTGCACTGGCTTAAGTTGTGTGTGTGTGTGTGCGCGTGCGTGCACGCGTGTGTGTGTTATGTGTGTCGCTTTGAGGGTAGGTGAGAAAGACCCACATAAATTTGGTCCAGTCTTAAGGCAAAACCCAGCATTCTTTTTCTTTCATTTTAGTGATTACAGATAGCACTAACTGAAGGAATTAACATTTTGTAGTTTCCTTATTAGTTTACATTTGGTTATGCATTCAGTGAACTAACTCCTGAGATGGGAAAGACCCACATAAATTTGGTTCAGTCTTAAGGCAAAATCCAGCATTCTTTTTCTTTCATTTTAGTGATTACAGATAGCACTAACTGAGGGAAGTAACATTTTGTAGTTTTCTTGTTAGTTTACATTTGGTTATGCATTCAGTGAACCAACTACCTGGGAGTATGTCTATGATCCATCTCTAAATTCCACTGGTAACTTTTACCTTTAGTTAGTGAATGCAGTCCAGCTACAGCTCCTGAAGGTGGGTGACCATGTAGCCACCCAAGAGTCAAAAGTTTCTCATTCCCTGAGTTTTCATTTTTCTATTTATCCATTTGGTCTATCTATCTATCTATCTATCTATCTATCTATCTATCTATCTATGCCCCCTGCATTTTTGTTTTGTTTTGTTTTGTTTTGTTTTTGAGACAGAGTCTTGCTCTGCCACCCAGGCTGGAGTGCAGTGGTGTGATCTCAGCTCACTGCAAGCTCTGCCTCCAAGGTTCACACCATTCTCCTGCCTCAGCCTCCCGAGTAGCTGGGACTACAGGCGCCTGCCACCACGCCCAGCTAATTTTTGTATTTTTAGTAGAGATGGGGTTTCACCATGTTAGCCAGGATGGTCTCAATCTCCTGACCTCATGATCCACCCATCTCACCCTCCCAAAGTGCTGGGGTTACAGGCATGAGCCAGCACGTCCGGCCCATCCTTCTGTTTTTATAAACCTCTCCCAAAAAATCTTTTTATTCTACAACTATTTTAACTGTTAGTAACATAAATTATCAGTGACCATACTGAGGGTTACTTAATTTAATATAACATAAGTCAGATTTTATACTATTGGAGAGAATTTTGAAGTTAAATTTTCTAATTTAATGTTACCAAATATTACTATAGTCATGTGAACTCAAAGATATCCAAGCTAGCTTTTATTAGTATGATAAGCAATTAACTTTTCTTTAAGTCAATTGATTAGAGCTCTTTCATAGATTTTGATATTGAAATATCACTTCTACATGACACAAGTAATATATGAATATAACAGAGATACAGACAAAGGCAGATGTTGGAAACAGGCCTCCAAATATGGCCATAATCTGGTCCCAAAACTGGCCATAAACAAAGTCTCTGCAGCAATGTGACATACTCATGATGGTCATGACACCCACACTGGAAGGCTGTCAGTTTACCGGAATGAGGGCAAGGAACATCTGGTCCACCCAGGGCAGAAAACCGTTTAAGGTGTTCTTTTTTTTTTTTCTTTCTTAATGAGAACTTATTATTATTATTATTATTATACTTCAAGTTCTATGGTATATGTGCATAATGTGCAGGTTTGTTACATATGTATACTTGTACCATGTTGGTGTGCTGCACCCATCAACTCGTCAGCACCCATCAACTCGTCATTTACATCAGGTATAACTCCCAGTACAATCCCTCCCCCCTCCCCCCTCCCCGTGATAGGCCCCGGTGTGTGATGTTCCTCTTCCTGAGTCCACGTGATCTCATTGTTCAGTTCTCACCTATGAGTGAGAACATGCGGTGTTTGGTTTTCTGTTCTTGCGATAATTGCATAAGTGATCTGTGCCTTAAGGACATGTTCCTGCTGCAGGTAACTAACCAGAGCCCATCCCTTTGTTTTGGCCTATCCCTTTGTTTCCCATAAGGAATACTGTTAGTTAATCTATAATCTATAGAAACAATGCTTATCACTGGATTGCTGTTAATAAATACATGGGTAAATCTCTGTTCCAGGCTCTCAGCTCTGAAGGCTATGAGACCACTGATTTCCCACTCCACATGCTGTATTTCTGCGTGTGTGTCTTTAATTCCTCTAGTGCCGCTGGGTTAGGGTCTTCACGACTGAGCTGGTCTCGGCAGGCAGAACCAAAATATGTTTTTCATGCCTGTTTTCAAAAACTGTCTCCCATACTTTATTAATAAAAAGAAATGTTATAGAATTTAACAAAAATTTAAGGAGAGAGTTACCATCCCAGGCCTTCTCAAAAGGGAAGAAGAGCTGAAGCAGCAGGTACAGCAGAAACTAAACTTCTATTAAACAGATTATACAGTTTAAAAATTGAAATATTCTTGTATTAACTCAATTTTTTAATATAATTTTTTACTCCAAACATTAGTTTTGTATTAGTTTAATTTTAATATTAAAGTCCAATTACCAGAAACACTATTATAGATTCTTTTTAATTATAGCTAATATAATCATATATATTTCATATATTTTTTGAATACATTTCATTTTACTAAACTTACTATGACCTACATAGATTATTCATAACATACTTAGACATTGAGATTTCTCTTAAACATCCATATTCTTAAACAACCTGTTATTTTATTTTAGAACACAAATTTACCATACAAGATTTATTTTCTTGTAATCTTTCTTACCAAAGGTTACTTTTTTTATTGATGTTTCCTTAACTCTCTCTTATTCCCTAGTTTCTTTTGCCTTGTATTATATATACCCTTTAAATAAACTTTGAACTAGAAAAATAATTGTCTTTTAATAAGAAAACATTTTTAAAGTTTCCTTATAATTATTGAAATCAAATATTACTCATACATTTAACAAATATCTATTATTTAATATAATTTTAGATTACAAATTACATGACATTCATTTTATTACAGTCACATAATAAATTTATTTAATAGTTTACCTAGATTATTTATAAAAACTGTGACAGTCATCATTTAGTTATTTTTTGTTGTTGTTGTTAACCATTTTCATACCCTATGAATTTCAGGTATTTACCTAACTAAGAAACTTAAAGTTAAATATATGGGTATTTAAACTATCACTCAGGATTTATTTGCCTTCATTAAGCCAACAGTATTAAATGTCTTCTTTACTAAAAATTACACAAGCAAAGATTATTCTGTTTGGGGCTGGGTTCATAGTTTTATAAACCTCATGCCAAATTTTGGCACCTTACAATATTTTGCAGTTAAAAAAAAATATTTGGCAAGAATAAGTAAGAAACCACTTGATCAATAAGTGGAAAGAAAAATGGTGGCAATTCTTAAGACATCTCTAATATTAGGTTACTTATAATTTTAAAGCTAGTTTATTCATTAAAATTTTTACTTAAGTCACATGGACTTGAAAAGTCATTAGGCTTGTTGTTTCCTTAATTTATGAGGTGTCCTTAACTTTAATTTTATTTGGTTCCTTGTAGCTACAACACATAAAAAAAATACACATATGTACAGGTAGACATATGCACACTCATACAAAGATTTTAGCGCTTTTACTTTAGAACTCCAGACATGAGATGTTCATACAAACTCACTGGTTTACAAATAATAATAATTAAAATAAAAAGAAAATCACCAAAATAATGGTTCTAGCTAAAAGGTAATATTTTTTTTCTCAGTAGAAAACTGCCAGTAGACTTAAAGCAGGTAGGAAAAAGTATGTAAAAATAGAGAACCTAGAAACTTTCTAGTTACATGTAAGCCTTTGGGTCTAAATTTTTACTTAGTGGAATTTGGCCATCAGTTTAAAAAATGCAAAACAGAACATGATATGTAACTATCTGGAGCCCTAGAAAGTCTGATACTCCATTATCACATAGTTATAAAGAACTACCTGAGACTGGGTAATTTATGAAGAAAAGAGGTTTAATTGACTCACATTCTACACGGTGTATAGGTAGCATGACTGAGGAGGCCTAAAAAAACTTATAATCATGCCAGAAGGTAAAGTGGAAGCCAACATATCTTACATGGCTGGAGCAGCATGAAGGTGGGGGATGGGGGGTGATACACACTTTTAAACAACCAGATCTCATGAGAGCTGTATCACAAGATAACACTAGGAAGATGGTGCTAAAACATTAGAAACCAACCCCATGATTCAATCACCTCCCACCACCCTCAACATCTAGCACCGAAGTTAACAATTCGTAATAGTTCATTATCACACTGCTAATAAAGACATACCCAAGACTGGGTTAATTATAAAGAAGTTTATAATTTATGGTTCAATGGACTCACAGTTCAGCATGACTGGGGTGGCCTCAGGAAACTTACTGTTATGGTGGAAGCAGAAACAAACATGTCCTTTGAACAAAAGGGGAAAAAGCCCCTTATAAAACCATCAGATCTCATGAGAACTCACTATCATGAGAATGGCAGCATGGGAATAACTGCCCTCATGATTAATTACCTCCCACTGGGTCCCTCCCAAAACACATGAGGATTATGGGAACTACAATTCAAGATGTGATTTGGATGGTGACACGGCTGAAACATATCACAATTTAACATGAGATTTGGGTGGGAACATAGAGCCCCAAACTGTATCATTCTCTCCCTGAACCCTCCCAAATCTCATGTCCTTCTCACATTTTAAAATAAAATAATGCCTTCTCCACAGTCCCCCAAAGTCTTAACACATCCCAGCATTACCCAAAATGTCCAAATCCTAAGTCTCATCTGAGACAAGGCAAGTCTCTTCCATTTATGAGCTTGGAAAATAAAAAACAAGAGGGTTACTTTGAAGATACAGTGGGGATACAGCAACTGAGTGAATGTTCCCATTTTAAAAGGAAAAAATTGGCCAGAAAAAGGGAGTTACAGTCCGCAGGCAAGTCGAAAACCCAGCAGGGCACTCATTAAATCGTAAAGCTCCAAAATAATTTCCTTTGACTCTGTGTCTCAAAACCAGGGCACATCAGTGCAACGGGAGGGCTCTCAAGGCTTTAGGCAACTCAGGCCCTATGGATCTGCCTGTCTTTTTCTCATCTTCCTGTGTTATTCTGAGCCCTCCAAACTGTTCCAACCTCTGCCTATTACCCAGCTCCAAAGTTGCTTCCACATCTTCAGGTATATTTATAATAATGAACCACATCTCTAGTTTTCTGTATTCATTTGCTGTCCCATTGTTCTCACATCTTCTGTATTACTTTGTTTTCACATTTGTTCTCATATTGCTATAAAGAACTACCAGAGACAGCAGTAATTTATGAAATAAAGAGCTTTAAATTACTCCCAGTTCCCCAGGCTATATAGGTAACATGGCTGAGGAGGCCTCAGGAAACTTTTAATTATGAGGTGAAGGGGAAGCCAGCAGGTCCTACCTGACTGGAGCAGGAAGAAGGTTGGGGGAGCCGCTACACACTTTTAAACAACCAGATCTTCTGAAAACTCCATGACAAGACAGCACTAAGGGGGTGGTGCTAAACCATTAGACACGGAATGCTCTCAAACGTCTCCATTTTACACAAATGCTTGCAAATGTGAGCCCAATGAAACTAAAAAATTGCCCCAAAAGAGATTTTGTCCTTGTCTTTCCTCATTCTTAAATTTTTTCCCACTTTTTTTTCTTAAAAGGAGGAACCAAACTGTGGCCTAGGGTTTTTTGTGTGGTGCGTCAATGTGTGCTGAGTGTAAGTGAGACTCCACATGTTTTAACGTTGAGTTGTTTCTACCTGCTTACATGTCTTAGCGAATCTTTGAAATGCTTTTTCTTCAGTGCCATAAAGAAATAACACCTGAACATAAATTTAATTTCTTCAGCAAGGCCATTTTTTTTTTCTACTTTCTGCAGAAAGTATGCACTAACCAGCAGTTTAGTCATGAAACTACACTGAAAAAAAGAGACAGGGTCATTTATAACTTGACGTGTCCACCTTACTGCTGTGTCTGGTTTCTACTGGAAGGAATAGGACCTCACATTCTCTATTAGGGCGGATTGGCTAACAACTTAGAACTTTTTAAGAGGCAAAGGCAGAGGAGAACAAAGGAAGGAGAAAGTAACTTGTGGAATGCTGAGAAAGGTAGAAACACCTTCAAATAAGGAAAAGGAACAGGCTATTACCTAATGCTTGCTTGGACCAGTGTAAGCATGCCAGGGCAAATATTTAGACTAAATTGTGGGAGTTAAAACCATAAAGTATATTGATTTCTTTATTACGGCTAGCAGATATTTAAGAATGTTAGCACAGGTCTTTGAACAAATTTTGCTTCTAAGAGAAGTTACTATTTATTCTTAATTAGAGGGGAGGAAAGTCTTTGAAGAGGAACCTGTACTTTACTTTTTACAGTGAAGCAGCCTAGGGTCACTGGAGCAGTCTTGTTGTTGAGGTATGACTGGGAGTTCTTGAGAGGGTTGTCATTTCACAGTAGAATGCAAAGACTTTTATTAAAAAAAAAAAAAAAAACCTAATGGGGCAGAGTGTTTCATTTGCATAAGACACGAAAAACCAGTCAGGATTGGCTGTCTTATTTGCATACATACAAATTCTTGTTAGTTTCACTTCTTCCCTCTAGTGTGTATGCACGTCCTTAGCCTGACTTATTGTATGTTGTTTTATTTTGCTTACTATTTATGTGTCACAGAGGCGTGTCTGGTTCTGTGTAAGTTTCCTTATGTATACAGTCGCAGGTCTGTCTAAGGCAAGCACCTTGCTCAAGTTCCTTTATCTGAGTATGCCCAAAAAGAAAAGGAATATGCTCACTGAAGGCCATCGGATATAGGCAGAGCTCACTGGTTGCAAAGGCTTTGGGCTTTGCTTCCTTATCTGTGCTTGCAACTTGATTTCTTAAACACTGTTATTTTTGGGGGGATGACTTCTACCAAGAACCTTATCCTAACTATCTGCCTAACTGGTTTCTTATTTTCTCTTCTCTCATTAGTTTCTCTCTCCAGACTTCTATCACCTCCATGAGGGTTCAAAACACTGAGTGATCAGCTCCTACATGCATTTTCTAGATGAGTTTTTTTAAACTCATTGTGTTGGGAGGGATTCTCTGTTTGACCACTATACATCATGAAGATTTTAACACCCCAGAAATTCCAAATAGGCCCCTTTGGCTGGGAGGAGCAAAATGTCCTTTCTCTTCAGTGCTGAGAAGCTCAGTCTCTCCTCTCTTATTTATCTTCAAAAATAATAGTTCAACTTCTCATGCAAATGTGCAGAGAAGCCATTTGAGCTTATCTTTGGGAGAAAAGGCAATGGAGAGGACCCTTTAGAATGAACTCCAGAACTATAATTAGGATTCTAAAAGTAGGATTCTAAAAGACAACCTCTAAGGAGAAAATTTTAAAATTTCAGAATAAATCAAGGACTATAAACCAAAGAGAGATGCAAGACTCAAGAGGACTTACCAGTTCCACTGAAGAAGAAGCTCAAAATTGGAGAGGCATTCAGTGAGCCTCTGTTGCTACTTAGCTTCACGTTCAGGCAAGTTTTATGGTATCCTGAGTTTTGTCTGAGGCACCAGATGTTCAAGTGTCAAGTTGTTATTGATGAAAAGAGTCGAACACTTTAAAATATTTGAAGAGTTTTATTCTGAGCCAAATATGAGTCAGTAATGGCCTGTGACATATCCCTCTGGAGATCCTAAGAACATATCATCATGGTGCTCAGGCTACAACTTAGTTTTAATGCAATTTAGAGAGACATTAGACATCAATCAATATATGTAAGTTTTACATTGACTTGGTCTGGATAGGCAGGACAACTGGGAGTAGGGACTTTCAGGTCATAGGCTATTTCAAGGATTTTCTATTGACAATTGGTTGAGTTATATTGTTGTCTAAGACATAGAATTAATAGACAAGAATGTCTGGGTTAGCATAAGGGGTGGCTAATACCAAGGTTTTTTCATGCAGATAAAGCTGTCAAGCGACAGGCTTCAGAGAGAATAGACTGTAAATGTTTCTTGTCAAACTTAATAAGTCTGTTCTATTGGTTTGAAGGTCTGTGTTGATGGTAGTGCTAGTAAGTTTTTCCTGAATTCAAAAAGGAGGAGGGTATAATGAGGCATGTCGTATCCCACCACCCCACTTCCCATCATTGCTTGAACTAGTTTTTCAGATTAACTTTGAAATCCTCTTTGCTGAGAGTAAGGGTCCATTTAGATGGTTGGGGATACTTAAGATTTTATTTTTGGTTTACATCTACATAGAGTTGTTGAATAATTAGAACAGTAACCACAGGAAAAACAACCCAGTTAGATCATATTGATTCTGAAAACTGCTCTAAATTTTGTGCATAATATTTTACCTAATATCATTATCCACCTTCTGCTAATTAAGGCAGAAACAACAACCATGTTTTTTCTCTTATATATTTTTTCCTATCTCAGATATTACCAGTAAATACAAATTTAAAATTAATTTTTTGCATTTACTGTTAACAATATATGTTTCATTCCATTAGGTTGACATGTCTCAGTAACTAAGTTAAAATTTTTATCATTTTCCCTATTTTTAAACTCTTACTTTTACATACCACTCTGTTGAGATGCAAGAGTTTTTTGCTAAAGAAAACTTGATCTTGTGACTGTCCTTTAAAACTTGAGTAAATAATTATTTGCCTATAAATTATCATTCAAACTCATAATTGCTTATTTAAAACTGTGTTCTCCTGTTTCAAACTAACTTTCTTCTGAAACATCCTGCCCTGAACTCTCTGTGATCACTACTCACTGGAATGATTTTCAAGTATCCTATACTTTCATCATGCTTCTGTTGATTGTGAAATGTTTCCTTTGGCAACAATAAATCCTACCAAAGCTTTCATCTCACCTCCTGAGTCAAATGCCTTACTAAAGTTTTTATTAATTATCCCATATTAAAGCAATTGTGCATTTTTCCCTCTGAAATACTGAACACTGTGTACTTATTATATAAAATTAATCAAAATAGTTACCCAAAGTCTCCAAGTGTATTTTCAGTAAATCTTTGTATTGTCCTTGTGAGCAAGGGATGTGAAACATGTGCTGTCCTAAACCATCTGATACTTTGGACTTAGTGTGGAATGAATGTAAGTGTGATTGTGTGCATGTTTCTGCACATGAATTACTAAATCTAAAGATTTAAAAAATTTTTTTTCTTTATCATCAGTATAGATAATAAAAGTATCTTTATATATTTTATTTCTAAGTTCTAGAAGGTTGGAACAACGTTTCCCTGTTACATTGCACTTCTTTTTGATACCTTCAATAAATGTTATACTGGCAATCAACCACTGAACTTTACTCTTAAGATATTAATTTTTAACTTCTGTGCTTATATTGTCATTTCAACTCCATGCTTAGTAACTACAAAACCATTGCAGATCAGTGTGTGAGGGAACTGCCGCCATGAGGTCTGAGAAGTCAGCTTTGGTATTTCTGCTCCTGCAGCTCTTCTGTGCTGGCTGTGGATTCTGTGGGAAGGTCCTGGTGTGGCCCTGTGACATGAGCCATTGGCTTAATGTCAAGGTCATTCTAGACGAGCTCATAGTGAGGGGCCATGAGGTAACAGTATTGACTCACTCAAAGTCTTTTTTAATTGACTACAGGAAGCCTTCTGCACTGAAATTTGAGGTGGTCCATATGCCACAGGACAAAACGGAAAACAAAGAAACATTTGTTGACCTAGCTCTGAATGTCTTGCCAGGCTTATCAACCTGGCAATCAGTTATAAAATTAAATGATTTTTTTGTTGAAATAAGAGGAACTTTAAAAGTGATGTGTGAGAGCTTTATCTACAATCAGACACTTATGAAGAAACTTCAGGAAACCAACTACGATGTAATGCTTATAGACCCTGTGATTCCCTGTGGAGACCTGATGGCTGAGTTGCTTGCAGTCCCTTTTGTGGTCACACTTAGAACTTCTCTAGGAGGCAATATGGAGCGAAGCTGTGGGAAACTTCCAGCTCCACTTTCCTATGTACCTGTACCTATGACACGACTAACAGACAGAATGACCTTTCTGGAAAGAGTGAAAAATTCAATGCTTTCAGTTTTCTTCCACTTCTGGATTCAGGATTATGACTATGATTTTTGGAAAGAGTTTTATAGTAAGGCATTAGGTAAGAGATTTTGTTTTATTTTTAATTTGGTTATCAAAAGAAATATTTTTAAAAATTGCCATACATTGTCTATGACATACATATGCAGGTCAAAGAGTTTTTATTTTAGAAAACGTTGTAACTGTTTTTCATAAGGGAAGTATATTTGTTCTTAATATCAGTAATATACTTAAAAATGATCATCATTAACAAAGAGATTACATTTTATATTTCCTCCAAATAGCGCAAATCTACATCACATATTTAGAGAATCATTGATTGTTAATCTGATTTTTATACCAGTTCTATTGAAATAAGATGCTAATAATTCTTTTCTCTCTCATCATGTATTTAAAAAGCAATCTTCACAAAGTCCTCTTTGAATTATTTTTTCAAGAGTCACTAAAATGAAACATTTTCTAGAATTCTTTAATGTCTTAGGTGATTACGTCACAAAAACTTGAAAAAAATATTATTAAAAGTTAAAAACCTATGGTCTTGTGGGGCATGAGATAGTAGAATTTTTGCTTTACTGATATACACCCCCGTTTGACTTATTTTTATTTCTTTGCTTTACTGATAAAAAGTTGTTTTGCTTTGCAATTTTCATATACAGTTGTGATCTGAGCTAGTCAATGCAAGACATGTTTTTATCCAAATATGTTTGAGAAATATGTAGAAACACGAACAAAAGAATAATCATATTAGAAACTAAAATACTGTTTAATGTATTCCACTGAATTCTAATATATAGACTGTTTCACAGAAATAATATTCAGAGGATCCTACTTCAAATGTCCTTAGCCTTAGGCATGATTTTGATTTACATGTATTGATTTGCCTTAAATAATTTTGTATTCAGTAATCTCTGACTAGCAGCAAATAGCCTACCAGGCTTTATGGATGTAGGTAAATAATTCAAAGACTTTGGCCTCAAGTCTATATTAAGATATGAATTGAAAGAGGTACAGCTATGTAGAGATCACTGGCAAACTTTGGTAAATTATGACTATAGTTAAAGCCCCCTGATAAGACTGAAATTTAAAATAAAACAAAACTGTTATCAAAGATGAAAAAAGGGGTGAAAGAGTATTTTCCTATAAACAAAAGTAGGTTCTGGCCATGCGTTCAGAAAGCCCGCAACAATTCTTTAAAAATCATTTCACTTGATCATTGAGCAACTTGAAATAAGAAATTAAATTGATAACTAAATTAATTTAATTACTAAATTATTGATTATTATATATTTTATAGAATTATCTATTGTGAATCTAAATCAAGAGTACATATTAAAACAACTATAGGAAAAATTATATCAATCAATTTCAACTCATGGTTTTATTTCCATAAGTTCTTATGCACAGGCATATTTCATTTTATTATACTTTGCTTTATTGTGCTTCACAAAAAATGAAATTTATAAATTAAAGGTTTTTGAAAACCCTGCATCAAGCAAATCAGTTTTGCATAATATTTCCAACAGAAAGTATGTACTTTTTGACTCTATCTCATATTGTCATTTATTGGACTTTTTCAAATGTTTCATTATTATATCTGTTATGGTGATCTGGGATCAGTTTTCTTTGATGGTTACATGTTATCCAGCTTGGGGGCACCTTGGTTTCTTTCCGTATAAGACTGCAAACTTAATTATAAATGTTGAGCATGTACTAACTGCTTCACTGATTTGTTTCCCCATCCCACTTCTTCTCAGGCCTCCCTATTCCCTGAGACACAGTAATGTAACATACAATGACTTCTACATGTTCCAGTGAGAGGAAAACTAGCAGTTCTCTCATTTTAAATCAAAATGTAGAAAGGAATAAGTTTAACGAGTACTATAGTTTAGATAGTGTTTGCTTGTCTCTACAAAATCCTCTGTTGAAATTCGATCACCAATAATGGAGGTGGGCATTGATGGGAGATGTTTGGGTAATTAGAGTAGATCCCTTATGAGTACATTAATGCTCTCCCTGGGGAAAAGGGTGAGTAAGTTCTCACTCTATTAGGTATTAGGAGAGATAATTATTAAAAAGAGCCAGGAACATCCACCCTCTTTCTCTTGCTTAATCTCTCATTTTCTGATCACTGCACTTACTGGCTCCCAACATCTTCTGCAATGAGTGGAGGAAACCAGAGGTCTTCACCAGATGCAGATGTTGGTGCCATGGTGCCATGTTTCTTGTATATCCTGAAGAATTGTGATCCAAATAAAAACCTTCTTGTTTTACAAATTAGACAGGCTCAGTTATTCCTTTATAACAACAAAAAGCAGTGAGACAGGCCAAAACCTATACCATTGCACCAAACAGTTAAACAGGATGTGAATGCAAAGGAAAAGTTTTTGGAGGAAACTAAAAGTGCTACTCTAGCGTACATACAAATGATAAGAATAAATAAACATTATCACTGCAGATATGGAGAAAGTTTTAGTTGTCTGGAGAGAAAATCAAATTAGCTAGCTAGCTGCAGTGATTCATATCTGTAATCCTAGTGACTTGGGAGGCTCAGGTGGGAGAATGGCTTGAGCCCAGAAGTTTGAAGTCCAAGGCTGCAGTGAGCTATGATTGCTCCACTGCACTCCAACCCAGATGATAGAGCAAAACCACTTAAAAAAAAAAAAGGGAAAGAAAAGAAAAGAAAAGAAAAGAAAAAAAAAAATTAAACCAGCCACAACATTGCCTTAAGTTTTGGCTTTAGCTAAAAACTGATACATAGTAAAACCTTAACTATTCAGTTGCATGAAGCCTTAGAAGAGGAAGGTGCAGAAAACAGACTGAAGCTAGCAGAGGTTGATTAATGAAGCTTACAGAAATAAACTGCCTACATGATGTAAAAGTTCAATGTGAATCAGTAGAAAGTCATGCAGAAGACTTAGCTAATATTCTCAGCAAAGGCGGTTGCAGTAAACAACTGATTTTCCATGTAGACCAAACAGCCTTCTGTTGGAAGAAGATGCCATTTAAAACTTTCGTACCTAAAGAGGAAAAGCTAATACTCGGCTTCAAAGCTACAAAAAACAGGCTGAATCTCCTGTAGTGGCTAATACAGCTGGTAACAAAGTTAAAGCCAATGCTCATTTACTATTGTAATAATTATAGAGGACTCAATAATTATGTTAAATCTACTTTCCCTGTGTTCTATCAATGGAACAACAAAGCCTGGATGATATCACATCTGTATATGACATGGCTTATTGAATATTTTAAGCACACTGTTGACCTTTAATGCTCAAAAAAAAAAAAAAAGGATTCCTTTCAAAATATTGCTGCTCATCGACAATTCACATGGTCACCAAAGAGATATGATTAAAATGTACAGATATTAATATTGTTTGCATGCTTGCTATCATTACATCCATATTACATTCCATGGATCATATAACCTTGACTTTCAAGGCTTATGTAAGATATATATTTTGTAAGACTATAGCTCTCAGTAATAGAAAAAGTGTATTAAAAATCTTCTCAAAAGGATTTTTCATTCTAGATTCCATTAAGAACATTCATGATTCATGAGAGGAATTCAACATATTTACATTAACAAGAGTTTGGAAAAAAATGATTCCAACTCTCCTGGATGATGTTGAGGGATCGAAGCCATCATTTGAGGAATTAACTGTGGATGGGGTGGTCATGGAAAAAGAAATAAAATTATAGGTGGGCCTGAAGGTTTATCTAAATTGCTATAATATCATGATAAAACTAAAACCTGTAAAACAGATGAGGAGGTGCTTTTTAAACAGTTGCTTTTTATAGATGAACAAAGAAATTGGTTTCGTGAGTTGGAATCTTCTCCCAGTGAAAATGCTATGAACATTGTTGAAATGGCTACAACTGACTTAGAATATTACACAAACTTAGTTGATAAGACAGCATCAGGGTTTGAGAGAACAGATTCAAATTTTGAAAGAAATTCTACTATGGGTAAACTGCTATGAAACAGCATCATATGCTACAGAGAAATCTTTCATGAAAAGATGAGTCAATTCATGCAAAAATCTTCATTGTTGTATAATTTTAAAAAATTGTCCAGCCACCCTGATCAATCAACAGTAATCAACAGCGAAGCAAGACCCTACACCAGAAAAAAAAACAAACAACAACAACAAAAACCTCACTTACTGAAAGCTCAGCTGACTATTAGCACTTTTTAGCCATACTTTTAACTAAGTTATGTGCATTGTTTTTAAAATGTGATGATATTGCACAGCTAAAAGACTACAAGATATGGTGAACATAACTTTTATATGTCCTTGGACCCAAATTTGTGTGAATCACTTTATTGGCATATTCCTTTTATTGAGATGAACTGCAATTTAACCCACAATATCTCCAAGACATGTGTGTATGGCATTTCAAATAAGACGTAATTTATCTACTTTAATATAAAAAGCAAATTTAATTTTCTTTCCATTGATCATCTTTATATACGTTACTGTATATTTATCTTTAAAATATTGAATGACTCCAATTGTTCAAAACTGAGTCTTTTTAAAATGAGAACTAATATCATATTAATTAAAAACACCTAGAGGTTGGTAATGCAGGTAGCATGTGAGGCACGGAAAACAACAAATCTAGAGGACGTAAATGCATTTGCTTGGAAGTTGAGAGATAGCTCTATTCTAATTTCTGGTAACTTCAAACTGAGTATCTTCAGTACAATTTATTCAAAATCAAATTAAAGACATTTGGATTTATGACCTAGGAAATAACTTCAAACATTAAAATGTAATGACTTTGAAAAAGAGGCTCTCCACACTATGGTGTATAACACTACCAACTTTGATTTGAATTTTAAAGAGAAAAGAATTATCTTATGGGGTTTTATCTTTTTATGAGTTGCAAAATATGTTTTTGTAAAGAGATAAGAATTACTTCATTATTTGCAGTCAGCCATTCTTCTGATTAAAAGCCTAAAATTAAATCTTGAAAATGTGTTTTTCTTCAAAACACATCTTTTGAGAGAAACACTAAAGTAAGTGTATGATAATCATAGTATGTACATGGGTGCTTCACAACCCAAAAAGAGGATTGTTACGGGTAAAAATTAGTCAAAGAATTCCTACTAATAAAACAATAACCTATTAATTAATGATATGCAATTCAGCATGTTGAAGGGAACCGATCCTGGTGGGATTATGGAAAGATACACCTCTGACTATAGATTAGAAAACACAGAGATGTTGTTTGGTGAAGATATTGTGGGACTCATCTATCATCTGCGATTAACTTGAAGAGGTAAAAAATGAGTAATAAATTTATTTGTATTTTGGAGTTGTGTCTTTTTTTTAAGTTGTGAAAATACACTTAAATATAACTGTCCCTCCTTCCTTCCTTCCTTCCTTCCTTCCTTCCTTCCTTCCTTCC
>NW_012108842.1:502839-512103 GCF_000951045.1 Mandrillus leucophaeus
TCCTTCTTTCTTTCCTTTCTTCCTTCCTTCCTTCCTTCCTCCTTCCTTCCTTTCTCCCTTCCTTCTTTCTTTCCTTTCTTCCTTCCTTCCTTCCTCCTTCCTTCCTTTCTCCCTTCCTTCCTTCTTTCCTTTCTTCCTTCCTTCCTTCCCTCCCTTCCTTCCTTCCTCCTTCCTTCCTCCCTTCCTTCCTTCTTTCCTTCCTTCCTTCCTTCCCTCCCTCTCTTCCTTCCTTCCCTCCCTCCCTTCCTTCCTTCTTTCCTTCCTTTCTTCCTTTTTCCTTACCTCCCTCCTTCCTTCCTTCCCTTCTTCTTTCCTTCCTTCCTTCCTTCCTTCCTTTCCTCCTTTCTTTCTTTGTCTTCTTTCTTTTTTCCTTTCTTTCTTTTTTTTCTTCTGTATTATTTCAATAATTTTCCCTTTCATTTGACATCTAAAAGCCATGCTGTTCTAGAGGACCTAAACTTATTTTTTTCTTAATAGTTTATTGAAAAATTAGTGGTATAATTTTTATTTAAATTGTATGTTAATTCATTCTGTTATTTATTTTATTTAGGAAGGCCCACTACATTATGTGAGACTGTGGGAAAAGCTGAGATATGGCTAATACGAACATATTGGGATTTTGAATATCCTCAACCATACCAACCTAATTTTGAGTTTGTAGGAGGATTACACTGTAAACCTGCCAAACCTTTGCCTAAGGTAGGACTATTATATTAAGGAATATTATGTACTTTATGACATGACTTGTTTTCCCCTGAAAGATTACAACCTTAGTTATAGAAAGATGATGTTGAATGTCTTCTGTTTGCAACTCTGTATTTATTTTCCATGCCACAGGGGCTTTTATAGGTGATATATGTGTTTTCTGCATTATGATAAGAAAGTAGGCAGAAGAATGTCATGATTAGAATAGATTTTAAAATACTAGTGTTACAATAGTTTGGAGAATACATTGAATTAGTATGGAATTGGAGCCATGAAGATCACTAAAAAGAATGATCAATCCTTTCTCACAATCAAACTGGGCTTATGAACAAGGATATTTGTCATGATAGTACAGAAATAATCGTATTTTCATGAGACATATTGGAGACATTCCACAGGAGTTGGTGAGTGAGAGAAAATAAGCGATGAAGGAAGACAAGAAATAAAGGAAATTTTCTATAAATGGAATATTTAAGTGTTTAAACATAATGATGGCTTTTACTCAAATAAGTACTTAGAAGTAATCTTGTTTGTGATTTATGTGATGAATTCTGTGTTGTGACTATTCACTTAGAGCTCATGAGAATTTTAGATGAGGTTTTATAAAAGCCACTTGAGAAAAACAAGGTTTCAATCTCTGTAGACAGAAATCTAAATATTGAGAGTCATCAGGACAAAGTAGAGCTCATGGAAATGATTTTGCAGCCTGCAGGTTTCTTTTGGAGTGAAAACAAAATTGTATACTATATTCCTAAATGATCAGAGGAAAAAATTATAGTTCAAGGAATGTTGAAAGAAACAATATTGAGAAGCAAAAGTGAGTAACAGCTGTTCTCATTTTTTAATAGTTTTGTAAGTATGTCTTGAGTTCATTGTCCCAAAAGTGGCTATTAGCTGTAGCTTTGACCTGACAAGGTTCCAGGGTATTTAGTCATGGAAATTCATAATCTACCTTTCATGAGATACTTCTTATTCTGATGAACAGCCTAATGCCTAAGTGTGCAATCTATACCAAGATTGTTCTTATAGGGAACTTGTTTACACTGGAAGACACCAATGTGTCTCTTGTATGTCCTATGTCTTCTTTATTTTTACAAAGATAACCACTCTATAGGAAATCGTGACCAGGCCAGATGTTATGTTTGTGTTGGTCAAGTGAGAAACAGAGGAGAAACTTAACCAAATACATAAAATAACAGAAGCTGTGCACTTTCACCATTTCTAGAGAAAAGAGTTCAGTATCCCTTATAGGAACATTGGGAATAAGAAAGTTCTCTGGGAAAAGCACATTCAACCAATGAGTGGAGACCAAGAAAGAGAGTGAGGGATCTGTGTTCCAAAATGTTTACTGAGATCCAGGGTGTTACCTACGTGGGTTTCCAGTGGGGAACTGTAATTGGGAGGTTTAATGCAAGCAGGCACAAATTCCTTGGAGGCATTCTGAGACTGAAAGGTAGTCACTTGGGCATATCTGCACAGTCACTGTGGAGTACAGAGGATCAGTGATGCAAGTTGTATCTAGATGTCCTATAGGATGATTATCAGGAGGCAGTGTGTAAGCAAAGATACTGACAGAACACATTGAAGAAATGGAAGGAGGTGGAAGATTTTAAGCAGAGTCAGTGTTGACTGAGACCTGCTTCTGCTATGGGAAAGTTCAACTTATATTTTAAATGCATAGCTAGACAACATAAAATTGTAAGAATTTACCACTGTAGCTATGGTAACAATACTAGGTTTACCAATCACTGCAGGGTGAAAAGAAAAACCTCATTTCCTGTTTTATGGAAATATAATCGAAATCCTTTTAGGAAGGGTTCAGAGCCATTAGGATTTCCAGAAAAATTATGGGCTTTGTGGTAAGATGTGTACTGATGAATACAATTTTATTTAATAATTGTTAATATAATTTTACTTACCAGGAAAGTTATAACAGAAAATCAAGCTCTCGTAAGTCATGGCATCTGTATCTAAAATAGAGATACAGAAGGAGAGGTGACAATTTTCATCATTCTCTAGGTAATCTCCCATGCCATACTAGCTTTTATTCTCACGCTCCAAATTTTACACACACACACACACAAACGCACACACACAAACACACACTCACATAAATAATCATAGAAGTCATTTTTTTAAAAAGTTGGATCCATACAGTATTAATTTATTAGGTAAAAGCTTTCGTGCTGATAATTTTACAAGTTTAATTGAGACACAGTTTAGGGCTGTCTTACACTAAATATTTCTTTTTCTTTTTCTTTTTAAAATTTGACATGTAATAACTGCACATGCTTAAAAGAAATGCTGTGGTATTGCAATACATTTATACATTTTATAATAATGATATCAAGATACTTAATAAACCCATCATCTAAATATTTATCATTTCTTTGTGGTGATAACATTCAAAAACTTGCTTTCTAACTATCTTGAAATATGTAATACATCACTATTAACTATAGTTACCCAACAACTTAATATAACAGAACACATTCTTCCATATTATAACTTTGAATCCCGTGATCCACCATTTCTCATTGCCCTCCCTAC
Organism: Mandrillus leucophaeus; assembly: GCF_000951045.1. Classification (NCBI taxonomy): domain Eukaryota; kingdom Metazoa; phylum Chordata; class Mammalia; order Primates; family Cercopithecidae; genus Mandrillus; species Mandrillus leucophaeus. The sequence continues at coordinate 506,095 of NW_012108842.1, forward strand.
TATCTCTTCACCCTCTAGTAACCACAATTCTACTCTCTACTTCCATTATGATTAATTTTTTTGATTCCACATATAAGGGATACCATGCTATCTCTGCCTGGATTATTTCAGTTAACATTATGCTCGGCAGGTTGATTCATGTTTCTACAAATTACAAAATTTCATTCTTTTATATATATATTTAATGAAATGGATATATATACACACACATTGGAAAAAATATATATCCCTCTCTCCAGTGGAATGCTATTGAGCTATAAAAAAAGCTTATATATAATAGAAATAGCACTTATATATATCTAATGGAATGGATATATATATATATAATGGAATTGATATATATAGCTATACAGAAAAACACACATAATACATATATCCATTCCATTGAATATATGTGTATATATATTCAATTATATGTATATTAATTCCATTGAATATATATATTCAATTATATATATATTAATTCCATTGAATATATATATATATTCAAACAAGCATATATATATCCAATGGAATGGACACATATGTATATGTATATATTTTTTCCATATTTTCTTTATGTATTTCTTCATTAAAGGGTGTTTATAGGTTGACTCATTCCTTGGGTATATGAATAATGGTGATGTAAACATAGAAAGACAGCTATCTCTATGACTTTTTAGTTTATTTATATATATACCCAGTAATGGAAATGCTGTATCATATGGTAGTTTTATTTTCAATTTTTGAGGAACTACCATACCGTTTTCTTTACTGATTCTAATAATCTGCATTTTCCTCAACACTTTATAAAAGATCCTGTTTCTCTGCATACTTGCTAACACTTGTTTTTTTGTTCGTCTTTTTGTTAATAGCCATAACAAAGATGATGTGATATCTCCTTTTAGTTTTGATTTGCATTTCCCTGATAATTAGTGATTTTGAGCATTTTGCAATATACTTCTTAGTCACTGAGAGTCTTCTTTTGAGAAATGTCTATTCAGGTATTTTACTTATTTTTTAATCAAATTAGTAATTTATTTTTATTGACTGATGTTACTTCTATGTATATTTGAGATAGTAACTCATTGTCAGATTCATAGTTTGCAAATTTTTTTCGTGTTGTGGATTGTCTCTTCACTCTATTGTTTGCTTCATTTTCTCTGCGCAAGCTCAATACTTTGATATAACCCATTTATATACTTTTGCTTTTGTTGGCTGTGCTTCTGAAGTCCTATCCAAAAAAAAATCATTGCCTAGACCAATGTCACAAATCATTCCTCTTATAGTTTCCTCTAGTAATTGTATAATGTTTGGTCTTACTTTTAAATTTGTAATTCATTTTTACTTACTTTGTATATGGTGAGAGAAAGGGGTCTAGTTTCATTTTTTGCATGTGGATATGCAGTTTTCCTAGCACCACTTAGTGAAGAGGTTGTCTTTTTTCTATTATGTGTTCTTGGCACCTTTGTCAAAAGTCAATTAGCTGTTATCTTCCTCCATTTGTGTTGTTATAAAGGAATACATGAGACTAGAAAATGTATATAGCAAATAGAATTATCTGAATCATAGTTCTGCATACTGTACAAGAAGCACAGAACTGACTTCTGCTTGGCCTCTGGCAAGGTTCTCAGGATGCTTCCACTTGAGGTAGAAGGCAAACAAGAGGTGGTATATGCAAAGGTCACATGACAAGAGATGAGTCCACAAAGAGGGGATATGGGGGAGTGCCAAGTTTTGCTAAACAACTAGCTCTTATAAGAACTAATAAACATACGCCTCCCAGGCAGGGGATTAATCTATTCATGAGGGATATGCTTCCATGACACAAGCACATTCTGTTAGGTTCTACCCCCAATATGGGGGATCAAATTTTAACATGAAGTGTGGAGGGCTCAACTATCCATACTATGATAGCAGTAAATGCATAAATTTATTTTGTGGATCTCTATTCTATATAGCATTGGTCTATGTATCTGTTTTCATGACACTGCCATACCGTTTTGATGATGACATCTATATATATAATCCTTTAAGTTCTAAGGTAAATATACATGATGTGCATGTTTGTTACATAGATACACATATTCCATGTTGGTTTGCTGTATGCATCAACTTGTCATTTACATTATGTGTTTTTCCTAAGGCTGTCCCTCCCCCAGCTCCCCAGCCAACAACAGGCCAGGTGCGTGATTAATTCTATTTTTAGAATTAATAGATTCCCTGCCCTGTTAATTCTATTTTTAATATTTTTTGAGAAACCTCCATACTGTTTTCTAGTAGTGCCATTTTTTCCCCCAGTGTGTGATGTTCCCCTTCCTGTGTCCAAGTGTTCTCATTGTTCAATTCCCACCTATTTCAATTCCCACCTATGAGTGAGAACATGCAATGTTTGGTTTTCTTTTCTTGAAATAGTTTGCTGAGAATGATGGTTTTCAGCTTCATCCATGTCCCTCAAAAGGACATGAACTCATCCTTATTTATGGCTGCATAGTATTCCATGGTGTATATGTGCCACATTTTCTTTATCTAGTCTATCATTGGTGGACATATTGGTTGGTTCCAAGTCTTTATTATTGTGAATAGTGTTGCAATTAACATATGCGTGCATGTGTCTTTATAGTAGCATGATTTATAATCCTTTGGGTATATTCCCAGTAATGGGATCACAGGATCAAATGGTATTTCTAGTTCTAAATCCTTGAGGAATCTCCACACTGTCTACCACAATGGCTGGACTAATTTACATTCCCACCAACAGTGGAAAAGTGTTCCTATTTCTCCACATCCTCTCCAGCATCTGTTGTTTCCTGACTTTTTAATGATCACCATTATAACTCACATGCGATAGTATCTCATTGTGGTTTTGGTTTGCATTTCTCTGATGATGAGCAATGATGGCATTTTTTCATGTGTCTGTTGGCTTCATAAATGTCTTCTTTTGAGAAGTGTCTTTTCATATCCTTTGCCCACTTTTTGATGGAGTTGTCTGTTTTTTTCCCATAAATTTGTTTAAGTTCATTGTAGATTCTGGATATTAGCCCTTTGTAAGATGGGTAGATTGCAAAAATTTTCTCCCATTCTGTAGGTTGTCTTTAACTCTGATGGTAGTTTCTATTGCTGTGCAGAAGCTCTTTGGTTTAATTAGACGTCATTTGTCTATTTTGGCTTTTGTTACCATTGCTTTCGGTGTTTTAGTCATGAAGCCCTTGCCCATTCCTATGTTCTGAATGGTATAGCCTAGGTTTTCCTCTAGGATTTTTATGGTTTTAGGTCTAACATTTAAGCCTTTAATCCATCTTAAATTAATTTTTTTATAAGGTGTAAGAAGGTATCCATTTTCAGCTTTCTACATATGACTAGTGTGTTTTCCCAACACCATTTATTAAATAGGGAATCCTTTCTCCATTTCTTGGTTTTGTCAGATTTGTCAAAGATCACATGGTTAGAGATGTGTGGTATTATTTCTGAGGCCATTACCATGCTGTTTTGGTTACTGTAGCCTTATAATATAGTTTGAAGTCAGGTACTGTGATGCCTCCAGCTTTGTTATTTTTGCTTAGGATTTTCTTGTCAATGTGGGCTCGTTTTCACTTCTACATTAACTTTAAGGTAGTTTTTTTCCAATTACGTGAAGAAAGTCATCAGTAGCTTGATGGATGGGCATGGCATTGAATCTATAAATTACCTTGGGCAATATGGCCATTTTCACTATATTAATTCTTCCTATCCATGAGCATGGAATGTTATTACATTTGTTTGTGTCCTCTTTTATTTCATTGACTGGTGGTTTGTAGTACTCCTTGAAGAGATCCTTCACATCCCTTGTAAGTTGGATTCCTAGGTATTTTATTCTGTTTGTAGTAATTGTGAATGAGAGTTCAATCATGATTTAACTGTTTGTCTGTTATTGTTGTATAGGAATGCTTGTGATTTTTGCTCATTGATTTTGTATCCTGAGATTTTGCTGAAGTTGCTTATCAGCTGAAGAAGATTCTGGGCTGAGATGAAGGGGTTTCTAAAATATGCAGTCATGTCATCTGCAAACAGGGAAAATTTGATTTACTATTTTCCTAATTAAATACCCTTTTTTTCTTTCTCTTTCCTGATTGCCCTGGCCAGAGCTTCCATCGCTGCATTGAATAGGAGTGGTGAGAGAGGGCATCCTTGTCTTGTGCCAGTTTTCAGAGGGAATGCTTCCAGTTTTTGCCCACTCAGTATGATATTGGCTATGGGTTTGTCGTCAATACCTCTTATTATTTTGAAATGTGTTCTATCAATTCCTAGTTTATTGAGAGTTATCAGCATGAATGGTGTTGAATTTTGTTGAAGGCATTTTCTGCATCTATTGATATAAACGTGTGAGTTTTGTCATTGGTTCTGTTTATGTGAAGGATTACATTTATTGATTTGTGGATGTTGAACCAAACTTGCATCCCAGGGATGAAGCCAACTTGATCGTGGTGGATAAGCTTTTTGACATGCAGCTGGATTTGGTTTGCCAGTATTTTATTGAGAGTTTTTGCAGTTATACTCCTCAGAGATATTGGTCTAAAATTCTCTTTTTTGTTGTTGTGTCTTTGCCAGGTTTTGGTATCAGGATGATGCTGACCTCATAAAATGAGTTAGGGAGGATTTGCTGTTTTTTCTATTGATTGGAATGGTTTCAGAAGGAATGGTACCAGCTCCTATTTGTACCTCTGATAGAATTCGGCTGTGAATTCATCTGGTCCTGGCTTTTTTTTTTTTTTTTTTTTTTTTTTTTTGGTTGGTAGACTATTATTGCCTCAATTTTTGAGGCTGTTATTTTTCTATTCAGAGATTCAAATTTTTCCTGGTTTAGTCTTAGGAGGGTGTATGTGTCCAAGAATTTATCCATTTCTTCTAGATTCTCTAGTTTATTTGCATAGAGGTGTTTATAGTATTCTCTGATGATAGTTTGTATTTCTGTGGGAACAGTGATGATATTCTCTTTATCATTTTTATTGTGTCTATTTGATTCTTCTCTATTTTATTCTTTATTAGTCTTGCTAGTGGTCTGTCTGTTTTGTTGATCTTTTCAAAAAACCAGCTCCTGGATTCATTGATTTCTTGAAGGGCTTTTTGTGTACCTACCTCCTTCACTTCCGCTCTGATCTTGGTTATTTCTTGTCTTCTGCCAGCTTTTGAATTTATTTGTTCCTGCTTCTCTGGTTCTTTTAATTGTGATGTTAGGGTATTGATTTTAGATCTTTCTTTCTTTCTTTTGTGGGCATTTAGTGCTATAAATTTCCCTCTACACACTGACTTAAATGTGTCCCAGAGATTCTGAAACATCGTATCTTTGTTCTCATTGATTTCAAATAACATCTTTATTTCTGTCTTCGTTTTGTTATTTCTCCAGTAGTCATTCAGGTGCAGGTTGTTCAGGTTCCATGTAGTTGTGCGGTTTTGAGTGAATTTCTTAATCCTGAATTCTAATTTGATTGCACTGTGGTCTGAGAGACAGTTTGTTGTGATTTCTGTTCTTTTGCATTTGCTAAGGAGTGCTTTACTTCCAACTATGTGGTCAATTTTCGAATAAGTGTGATGTGGTGCTGAGAAGAATGTATATTCTATTGATTTGAAGTGGAGAGTTTAGTAAATATCTACTAGGTCTGCTTGGTGCAGAGTTGAGTTCAAGTCCTGGATATCCATGTTAACTTTCTGCCTTGTTGATCTGTCTAATATTGACAGTGGGGTGTTAAAATCTCCCATAATTTTTGTATGTCTCTTTATAAGTCTCTAAGAACTTGCTTTATGAATCTAGGTGCTCCTGTATTGGGTGCATATATATTTAGGATAGTTAGCTTTTCTTGTTGAATTGATCCCTTTACCATTATGTAATGGCCTTCTTTGTCTCTGTTGATCTTTGTTGATTTAAAGCCTGTTTCATCGGAGACTAGGATTGCAACCTCTGCTTTTTTTTTTTTTTTTTTTTTTTTTTTTTTTTTTTTTTTTTTTTTTTTTTCCATTTGCTTGGTAGATCTTCCTTCATCCCTTTATTTTGAG
>NW_012108842.1:518373-528246 GCF_000951045.1 Mandrillus leucophaeus
GAGGTGGAGTCTACAGAGACTGGCAGGCCTCCTTGAGCTGCTGTGAGCTCCACCCAGTTGGATCTTCCCAGGGCTTTGTTTACCTACTTAAGCCTCAGCAATGGTGGGTGCCCCTCCCCCAGCCTCGCTGCTGCCTTTCAGTTAGATCGCAGACTGCTGTGCTAGCAATGAGGAAGGCTCCCTGGGTGTGGGACCCTCCCAGCCAGGTGTGGGATATAATCTCCTGGTGTGCCCGTTTGCTTAAAGAGCAGTATTGGGGTGGAAGTTACCCGATTTTCCAGGTGTTGTGTGTCTCTGTTTCCCTGGCTGGGAAAAGGGATTCCCTTTCCCTTTGCACTTCTCAGATGAGGCGATGCCTCGCCCTGCTTCAGCTCTTGCTGGTCGGGCTGCAACAGCTGACCAGCACCGATTGTCTGGCACTCCCCAGTAAGATGAGCTCAGTACCTCAGTTGATAATGCAGAAATCACCTGTCTTCTGTGTCGCTCGCACTGGGAGCTGGAGACTGGAGCTGTTCCTATTTGGCCATCTTGCTCCGCCCCCTTGATGCAGCTTCTTCATAGCATTGCTGGTCTTTACAATTTGGCATGTTTTTGCAGTGGCTGGTACCAGTTGCTCTTTTCCATGTTAAGTGCTTCCTTCAGGGTCTCTTGTAAAGCACGCTTGGTGGTGACAAAATCTCTCAGCATTTGCTTGTCTGTAGAGGATTTCATTTTTCCTTCACTTATGAAGTTTAGTTTGGCTGGATATCTGATTCTGGGTTGAAAATTATTTTCTTTAAGAATGTTGAATATTGGCCCCCACTCTCTTCAGGCTTGTAGGGTTTCTGCTGAGAGATCTGCTCTTTGTCTGATGGGCTTTCCTTTGTCGGTAACCTGACCTTTCTTTCTGGTTACGCTTAGCATTTTTTTTTCTTCATTTCAACCTTGGTGAATCTGACAATTATTTGTCTTGGGGTTGGTCTTCTCAAGGATTATCTTTGCGGTGTTCTCTGTATTTCCTGAATTTGAATGTTGGCCTGCTTTGTTATATTGGGAGAGTTCTCTTGGATAATATCCTGAAGAGTGTTTTCTAACTTGGTTCCATTTTCTCCATCACTTTAAGGTATGCCAATCAAACATAGATCTGGTCTTTTTACATAGTCCCATATTTCTTGGAGACTTTGTTTCTTTCTTTTTACACTTTTTTCCCTAAACTTGTCTTCTTGCTTTATGTCATTAATTTGATGTTCAATCACTGATATCCTATTTTCCAATTGATCAAATTGGCTATTGAAGCTTGTGCATGCGTCACAAAGTTATCATGCCATAGTTTTCAGCTCCACCAGGTCGTTTAAGGTCTTCTCTACACTGCTTATTCTACTTAGCCATTCATCTAACATTTTCTCAATGCTTTTAGCTTCTTTGCAATGGGTTAGAATATGCTCCTTTAGCTTGGAGAAGTTTGCTATTACAGACCTTCTGAAGCCTACTTCTGTCAAGTCATCAAAGTCGTTCTCCTTCCAGCTTTGCTCCATTGCTGGTGAAGAGTTGCAACCCTTTGGAGGAGAAGCAGCGCTCTTGTTTTTAGAACATTCAGTTTTTCTGCTCTGGTTTCTCCCCATCTTTGTGGTTTTATCTACCTTTGGTCTTTGATGTTGGTGACCTACAGATGGGGTTTTGATGTGGATGTCCTTTTTGTGGATGTTGATGCTATTCCTTTCTCTTTGTTAGTTTTCCTTCTAATAGTCAGGTCCCTCAGCTGCAAGTCTGTTGGAGTTTGCTGGAGGTCCACTCCAGACCCTGTTTGCCTGGTGTCAACAGCAGAAGCTGCAGAACAGCAAATACTGCAGAACAGCAAATATTGCTTCCTGATTCTTCCTCTGGAAGCTTCCTCCCAGAGGGGCACCCACCTGTATGAGGTGTCTGTTGGCCCTACTGGGAGGTGCTTCCCTGTTAGGCTACACAGGGATCAGGGACCCACTTGAAGAGACAGTCTGCCCATTCTCAGAGCTCAACCACCATACTGGGGGAACCACTACTCTCTTCAGAGCTGTCAGGCAGGGATGTTTAACCTTGCAGAAGTAGTCTGCTGCCTTTTTTTCAGCTATGCCCTGCCCAAAGAGGTAGAGTCTATAGAGACAGTAGGCCTTGCTGAGTTGCAATGGACTCTGTCCAGTTTGAGCTTCTTGACCACTTTTTTTACCTACTCAAGCCTCAGCAATGGCAGATGCCCTCCCACCACCAGGCTGCCACCTCTCAGGTCACTCTCAGATTGCTGCACTAGCAGTGAGCAAGGCTCTGTGGGTGTGGGACCTGCCAAGTCAGGCACAGGAGAGAATTTCCTGGTCTGCCATTTGCTAAGACTGTGGGAGAAATTCAGTAGTTGAGCAGGAGTGTTCCATTTTATCAGTTACAGTCTGTGATGGCTTCCTTTGGCCAGGAAAGGGAAATACCCTGACCCCTTGCACTTCAGCTCACCTTCCTTGGGCTGCACACCACCCTGCTTAAGCTCACCTTCCTTGGGCTGCAACCTCTGTCCAACTAGTCCCAATGAGAAAAGCCAGGTACCTCAGTTGGAAATGCAGAAATCACCCGCTTTCTGCATCAATCATAGTGTGAGCTGATGACCAGAGCTGTTCTTATTTAGCCATCTTCAAATGGAAGCCCTCTAAGTGATACATTTGAAGTCAGGTAGTGTGATGCCTCCAGTTTTGTCTTTTAGATCAAAGTTGATTTGGCCTTGGTCTTTTGTAGTTCTGTACAAATGTAATGTGTTTTCCTATTTCTGCTTAGAATGTCATGGTATTCTGATAGAGGTTGTCAAGAATCTGCAGTTTCCTTTCGGCAGTATGTACATTTTAATAATACAAATTCTTCCAATTCAAGAATGTGACATATCTTTCCAAGTATTTGTGTCTTCTTAAATTTCTTTCATCCTTGTTTTATAGTTTTCATTGTAGATATGTTATGCCTCCTTCATTAAACATATTCTTGGGGGTTTTATTTTCTGTAGCTCTATTAAATGAAATTCGTTTTCTAAATTTTTGCAAATAGTTAGCTATTTGCATACAGAACAATACTAATTTATGGATTATAATTTTGTATTATAAAAGTTTACTGAATTTGTTTATCAATCATAAGTGTTGTTTTCATGAAGTCTTTAGGTTTCTCTCTACATAAGGTCATGTCATCTGCAAGAAGGAGCCATTTTATTTCTCCCTTTCCAATTTTTATGTCCTTCATTTCTTTTCTTGGTTAATTACTCTGGCTAGACATTCAAGTATTAGGTTGGATAAGAGTGGTAAATGTGTGCATCTTTGTCATGTTCCAGATCTTAGGTAAAAGAAAACCATTCTACTTTTCCCCACTCAATATGATGGTAGCTGTGTGTTTACCATGTCTGGGCTTCATTGTTCTATGTATGCATTTGTTAGAAACTTAATGTTTTGAGAATTTTTATCCTGAATAAATATTGATATTTTATTAAATGACTTTTCTCTAACATCTATCTATCATCTTTCTATCTACCTATATATTTTTTTCCTTCATTCTGTTGATGTGGTGCATTACATGTATTGACTTGCATATGTTGAATCATCCTGGCATCCCTAGGATAAATTCCAGTTGATCATATTGTGTAATCTTTTTAATACGCTGTTGGATTTGGTGGGCTAGTAGTTTGTTGATGACTTTTGCATCTTTATTCATCAGGTATATCGGCATATATATATATATATATGTGTAAATATAGGCCTATACATGTATGGTATACATATATAATATATATTAAATATCTATTTAATTATGTATTAAATATATATTTTATATATATACACACACACACCCACACATACATCTCCTTGTCTAGTGTGGGATCAGGGTAATACTAGCCTCACAATATGATACTGAAGTATTTTTGCCTTTTTGATGGTTTGGAAGAGTGAGAAAAATTGATATTATTTAGTCTTTAAATTTGGTTGAATTTCATAGGGAAGACCTTAGTGCACTGACTTTTTAAATGAGACTTTACTATTGCTTTAAACTTCTTCCTCATTATTTATCTCTCCTTGTTTTTATTTCTTCATTATCCAGTCCTATTTTACTGTATGTGTCCAGTAATTTGTTTATTTTCCTAGATTTTTCCAGTTTTTGGCATATACTTGTCCATAGTAGCCTCTTATAGTCCTTTTTATTTCTAGTGTCAATTTTTTTTTCCTTTTTTTTAAAGAATCTTTAAGATTTTAGAGATGAAGTGTCACTTTGTCTCCCATGCTGGAATGTGGTGACCGTATTATAGCTCAATGAAGCCCAAACTCCTGGGTTTAAGCAATCCTTCTACCTCAAATTCCTGAGTAGCTGAGACAGGCATACACCACCAAGCCGGGCTAATTTATTTCAAATTTTGCAGATATGGGTTCTTACTAAGCTATTCTCAAACTTTGGACCTCGAATGATTCTTCAGCCTCTGTCTCCAAAAATGCTGGGATTATAGATGTGAGCCCATCTGCCTGATTTCCTTTTTCTCTTTGTAATCTCCCATTTTATTTGAGTATTTTCTGGTTTGTTATGTTTTGTTTTGTCCTGTTTTCAGTTACCTTGCTAAAGTCTTGTCAATTTTATCTCTTCAAACAACTAACTCAATATTTTGCTGATTTTCTATATTGTATTTTATTTCTATTTCATTTATTTCTCCTCTAACCTTTGTTAAATATCTTGTTTTCCTAAAAATTTTGAGTTTCCTTGTTCTTGTTTTTCTAATTCCTTGAGATGTTATCATAAATTGTTTATTTGAAATCTTATTACTTTTTTGATGCGTGTGTTCATTGTCGTAGACGTTCCTCTTAGAACTGATTTTGCTGTATCCATTCATCTTGCTACATTATGCTGCCAGTTTTGTCTCAAGAAAATGTTTAAATTTACTTTTAAATTTCTTCATGTACTCATTGATCATTCATGAACATACTGTTTAATTTCCACGTAGTTGTACAGTTTATAATGTTCCATTATTGATTTTATCTTTTTTCACTGTGATTATAAAAATTATATGAGATTGAACTTTTTAATATGTGTTTTCTCTTTTGTAATCTGACAGAAAGTGTTCTGTGTGCTGTTGAGAAGAATATGTATTCTGCAGTTTTTGAGTGGCATTTTCTGTAAATGTATGTTAGTTTTATTTTGTCTAGAGTGCAGTTTAACTCCTATATTTTGTCTAGAGTGCAGTTTAACTCCTATGTTGTTCTGTTGATTTTCTGTCTCGATTATCTGTTTGTTGCTGTAATTAGTGTTTTTAGTTAGTCTACTATTTTTGTATTACAGCTTATCTCACTCTTTAGGTCTATTAATATTTGTTATATATTTTTCCTGGCATGAGAGACACACATGTTTACAATTGTTATATTCTGCTGCAATATTAACCCTTTATCATTATGTAACAGCTTTGTCTTTTTAAATATCATTCTTGACTTAAAGTCTATTAAATCTGATATAATAATAGCTACTCCTGCTTTTTTTTAATGTTTATTTTTCTTTTCCACTGGAATTAAATACCTTTTTCTACTTCTTTACTTTTAGTTTATGCATATTTTTATAGGTATAGTAATTTTCTTATAGGAAAAATATAGTTGGGTATTTTTATGTTATCCATTTAGCCATTTCTATATATGTTAATTGAAGAATTTGATCCATTTGCATTTAAGAATATTATTAACAATTAAAGATTTAATACTGCCGTTTTTAAAATTTTTCTCTGGCTGTTTTCAGATTATTTTGTCCTTTACTCCCTTCTCTTACTGTGTTCCTTTGAGGTCAAGTAACTTTCTCTAGTAGTATGTTTTAATTCCATTTAGGTCATTTACTGTATCTATTATAGGTTTTTGCTTTGAGGTTACCAGGAGGCTACGGAAACACTTTATAGTTATAAGAGGTTATTTTACATAAATTACAACTTTAATTCGAAAGAAAAAAAATAAACTGCATTTTCACAATATTTACCCAATAGCTGGACTTTTTCATGTCTCAATTTACATCTTTCTATGTTGTCTATCTCTTAATTGTTGTAGTTATTACCTTTATTAGTTTTCGTTTATACTTTTATACTAAATATCAATTAGAGCATTAGAGTATTCTGACTTTATGTATTTACATTTACAAGTTACTTTTTATATTTTATTTGTTATCTGTTAGTGTCCTTTTCCTTTAGAGTGAAAAATATCGTTTGCATTTCTTTTTTTTTTTTTTTTTGAGACGGAGTCTCGCTGTGTCACCCAGGGTGGAGTGGCCGGATCTCAGCTCACTGCAAGCTCCGCCTCCCAGGTTTTTACGCCATTCTCCTGCCTCAGCCTCCCGAGTAGCCGGACTACAGGCTCCCGCCACCTCGCCCGGCTAGTTTTTGTATTTTTCAGTAGAGACGGGGTTTCACCGGGTTAGCCAGGATGGTCTCGAACTCCTGACCTCGTGATCCGCCCCTCTCAGCCTCCCAAAGTGCTGGGATTACAGGCTTGAGCCACCGCGCCCGGCCTGCATTTCTTTTAAGAGAGGTTTGGTGTTGGTGAATTCTCTTAGCTTTTACTTGTATTGAAAAATATCTCTTCCTCATACATGAAGGCATGTTTTGATGAGTATAGTATTCTCGGATTAAAGGTTTTTCAAATTTTTGTTTACTTCAGCATTTTGACTATATTATCCCACTCTCTTCTTGCCTACACGGTTTTTATTTTATTTTTGCTGAGAAATTCACTGAAAACAGTTTTGGAACACTATTGAATGTGTTATGTTTTGTTGTTGTTGTTTTGTTTTGTTTTGTTTTTGTCTCTCCTTCTGCTTTCAGTATTGTTTTTGTTCTTTGATTTTTGGTAATTTGATTATAATCTGCCTCTGGAAATTACTTTCTGGGTTGAATTTGTTTGGTGATGTCTAAGCTAACTGTTCCCAGATAAGTATTGTCTTTCTCCAAATTTGGAAAATGTTGAGTCCTTGTTATCTTGAGTTGGTTTTCTAGTCCTTTCTTTTCTATCTCATATCCGTTGGAAACTTGTATTATGTGGAAGTCGTTCCCTTCACAGTGTCATATAAGTTCTGTGGCTGCCACTATGTCTTTTTTCTTTTTATTCCTCTGATTAGGTAATTACATGTTTTCTTTCTTTGACCTTACTGATTCTTTCCTGTTTGATCAAGTCTGCTGTTGGAGTTTTCTAATGAGTTTTTCAATTTAACAATTTTATCCTGCATTTCAAGGATTTCATTTTTTTATTATTATGATTTCTTTCTCAAATGCCTAATATTGTGTCTGCATTATTTTCCAAGTTTATTTAGCTTAGTTTTTTGTTTACAGTTTATGTGATTCCTGAACTTGTCAAAGAGATTTATTGTGAATTTGTTGTCAGATATTTAAGCATCTTCAAATCTTTTGGTGCATTATTGAAACTTGATTGGTTTCTTTTGGAGATGTTCATATTTCCCAGCTTTTTTTTGTTGCTGTTGTTTAACAATGCTTGCTCTTTACATTAATATCTGCATGTTTAAAAAGATAGCCATCTGATTCAGCTTTTTAAGGTGTTATGCAGTGGTGTTAAAACTTTACTATTTAATATCAGAGCTGAATCAGTGCCCTGAGGATTCTTTCTCTACTGAGGAGAGCTTATAGTTGATAGCAGAACCTAAATAGTGCACTAGAGCTAAATCTCTTCCATGCTGTTGTTTTCCTGTCTGGGGAAGACTTATCATTACCATGAAAACATAATGCTGTGCCAGAACTTAAACCCAAACCTCTAGTAATGTCTGGGTTGGGGAAGGCTTAAGAAATAACTGGAACTTAGTTACTGACCTGATAGTTGTTTCTGGGTCAGAAAAAGGCTCTGTATGATCACCTGGTATATTTGTAAAATCTAACCAAAGAGTCTAGCCTTCCCTTAGATTGTGCCTCCTGTACTATTGTAGTGCTGCCTAGCCCCTCTCAGTGTGAATTCGCTGCTGATAGGACCGCAAATCTTCTGCCTTGATCTGTTTGCCATTTGCTATGATCAGTGCTTCTGCTTTTTGCTTCCAATTCAACCCAGGTGGTTCAGCCTTTCTGACACTCTTAATACCTCCTATGGGATGGAACAAAGAAGGCTTCTCACAATGATTCACACACTGATATGGGGATTGAATGTCCACCTGCAATTATTTTCTTCCACCTGTGTAATTGCAGGTACGGAGAAGTTTTCTGTGAGTGGTGCTATTTTGGTTTGGAGAATGGGTTGATGCAGCACAAATGAACTTTCTTCTTTCTGCTCATGGATTTTTTAATTTCAATGAACCCATAAGATTTTTCATTTTTCTCCTGAGCTCTGATGCTTTCAGAGTGGAATTTTTGTATTTCAGTATTTGCTAGTTGTATTTTTAAGAGAGACTGATGCTGGAGGTCTTCTATTCCACCATCTTGCTGATGTCATTCCTCAAATAATAATTTTATATTTTAGCAAATTATTTAGTTTTTAGGATTTTGTGTCTACGTGACATGGACATGAAAAGAAATGTACTCTTATCACTGAAACTTTTTGTATACTATTTTGGTTGTGTGCCTTTTCTAGTAATGAATGATTATATTTTAAGCCATATGTTTTATACATACACTTTCCTATAAAGAGACTAGGTGGTTCTGTGCATCAGCATATCGGGACAGAATATAATTACACATTAATAATTTCTCAAGTCTTTATTTTAGAAGTGTAAGTAACCTTTATTTTAATCTTTGTTATGTTACACCTCTGTAATGCAGAGAAATTTTTATCTTCAGGAAATGGAAAATTTTGTCCAGAGTTCAGGGGAAGATGGTATTGTGGTGTTTTCTCTGGGGTCACTGTTTCAAAATGTTACAGAAGAAAAGGCTAACATCATTGCTTCAGCCCTTGCCCAGATCCCACAGAAGGTCAGTAAAACCTGCAATCCTGATAAGCAGCTACTCACATAACGAGACAGCACGACTTTATTTGGGTCTTGAATCTCATTTTTCACTCAGTATAACAGGCACCAAAATTTGTACCAAAATTTGTAAAGCATTATAGTAGTGTACATGGGCATAATTGATCATTTGCCTACTGATTCTTGCTGTTACTGGAAACAACTCTCTTGACTGTCATTTGTTTATAGTAAAATAGAAATAATAAATTAAGCCCCACTTTATATTTTAGGATTGGAAATCTAAAAACATGTGCCAACTATTACAAAAAAAATTCTGACATGTATTATTTCAAAGGACCAGAAAAAGGAAAATTGATATAAAAAAATGTGAAGAAGAATCAATCTCAAGAATATCCCTTCTTATATTTGAGTGTATAAAACTGTATTCAGGGTACTTTTACTTAGAAATAAAAGCTCAGATTAATGTAGTCTTTCTAAATAATTAGAGGTTTCAAAAGTTAAATGTCAATTACAATTATATTTTAGTAACTTAATTATTTAAGTAATGTAATTATGATATTCAACTAATTTTAACTTTATTACTGTAATTCTAGAACTTCACACTTTAGATAGTGGTATATATAAACTATCCAAAAGATATTTCATTTTATGTTTAGCTAAAATACATCAAACTCAATAAAGGCAAGTATACTAATTAGGAATTTGAAATGTTATAATTTTAATTATGAAATTATCTGTTAAGTAGTTTGAAATATCTATGCCATCCTTTGTTTTCAAGTGTACAAAATTTTTATAGGTGTACCACAAATACAAATTATGTAAAAAAAAGGTCCAATCCCAAAGAAAATTTATCATGGAACAATGGAATTTTCTAGCTCATTCCTCTTCAATAAAACTATTAAATATAAGAAGAAAGAAACCAGGAAGAAAATAGAGAAGAAAAGACACCCGATTATCCAAAATGCACACATAATTGAAAGAAAATTATATCTG
>NW_012108842.1:528296-529143 GCF_000951045.1 Mandrillus leucophaeus
TTATATTTTATTTATTTATTTTAAATACTTTTTATTATACAATGTTTATTATAAAATTTTTTATGCAATCCTCATGGTAAGCACAAAATGTACCTATAGAACAAGAGTGTTCAATCTTTTGCCTTCCCTGGACCACATTGGGAAAATAATTGCCTTGGGCCACACGTAAAATACACTAGCACTAGCCATAGCTGGTGAGCCGGGAAAAAATCGCAAGAGAAATCACAACGTTTTAAGAAAGTTTACAAGTTTGTGTTGGGCCGCATTCAAAGCCGTCCTGGGCTGCATGCAGCCCTCAGGCTGCAGGTTGGACAAGCTTGTTGTAGAGGATACACACAAAGAAGTGAAAAAAAGCAACCTGAACTTACAAATGTAGCAAAAATAGTACTATGAGGATAGTCTATAGTAATAAATGTCTATGTTAAAAGAAGAAATATCTATAGCATTCTAACTTTACATATCAAAGAACTGACCAAAATTATCAGAAAGAAAAGAATCATAAAGATTACAGCAGAAATAAATACAATAGAAAATAGAGAAAAATCAGCAAAGCTGAGTTGTTGCTTTATTTTTTTTTAAAATATCAACAAAATTGAGAAATTGTTTTCTCGACTATAAAAAAAGTGAATAGTTGTATAATTAAAATCAGGCTGAGCATGGTGGCTTATGCCTGTGATCCCAGCAGTTTGGAATGCATAATACATATATGAAATAAGAGTATCAACAAGACATAAAAAGTATAGAAAGGAACAAAATAGAAATTCTGGCACTAAATAATATAATAACTAAATTGAAAGATTTGCTAGAGAAATTCAATAGATTACTTGATAAGCATGTGAAATTATTA
>NW_012108842.1:529193-532578 GCF_000951045.1 Mandrillus leucophaeus
TTACAAAAAAAATTCTGACATGTATTATTTCAAAGGACCAGAAAAAGGAAAATTGATATAAAAAAATGTGAAGAAGAATCAATCTCAAGAATATCCCTTCTTATATTTGAGTGTATAAAACTGTATTCAGGGTACTTTTACTTAGAAATAAAAGCTCAGATTAATGTAGTCTTTCTAAATAATTAGAGGTTTCAAAAGTTAAATGTCAATTACAATTATATTTTAGTAACTTAATTATTTAAGTAATGTAATTATGATATTCAACTAATTTTAACTTTATTACTGTAATTCTAGAACTTCACACTTTAGATAGTGGTATATATAAACTATCCAAAAGATATTTCATTTTATGTTTAGCTAAAATACATCAAACTCAATAAAGGCAAGTATACTAATTAGGAATTTGAAATGTTATAATTTTAATTATGAAATTATCTGTTAAGTAGTTTGAAATATCTATGCCATCCTTTGTTTTCAAGTGTTCAAAATTTTTATAGGTGTACCACAAATACAAATTATGTAAAAAAAAGGTCCAATCCCAAAGAAAATTTATCATGGAACAATGGAATTTTCTAGCTCATTCCTCTTCAATAAAACTATTAAATATAAGAAGAAAGAAACCAGGAAGAAAATAGAGAAGAAAAGACACCCGATTATCCAAAATGCACACATAATTGAAAGCAAATTATATCTGTGGGGAACTGTAAATCTGATGGTAGAAGTGAAATGGTCCCATGAGTTAAAATGACACAGAGATCAGGTACTTACACAATTTTTAATTCTTATATGAAAAAGGATTAGCCAGTACTGAATTATTTTTTAAATATTCACTGATATTCTTATTCTCAAATTTTTTAATTGGTAATAAAATAATAGAATACTTAATAGGCAACTGGTACACATTATTTTTAAAGATCTTTGTAAAACGTCCAACCATATCTTTCAGTGTTTACGTGATACCTCTGCATATCCCTGTCAGAACCATCACCTGAAGTACAATGAGTCTATAATTTATAACTATATCTACATCTTTAGAATGCTAATATCCTGTGGTTTAATCTGTGAAATACATGTGTTTCTTCCACAGGTGTTATGGAGATACAAAGGAAAAAAACCATCCACACTAGGAACCAATACTCGTCTGTATGATTGGATACCCCAGAATGATCTTCTTGGTAGGACTATGAGAAAGTAAAAATATGAACTAGATGAGGAAAAAATGAATAAATGTTAAATAGCAAGCAAATTCAGCAAAGATTTAAAATTATAAAACTTTATTTTACTTACACTTTTGAGGCAGATATAATTAAAGGATTGACTAAAATTGTATAGATTAACACTTTCTATTGTTAAAATGAGAGTGACATGAAATGCAAAAGGAATTAATGCCTCTTTTTCTGAAGATAGAAATGATCTTTTGTAGCAGTGCTCCATGTACACTGCTTTTAAAGAAAATGCTGTACGCTTCAGTGAGTTATCTCATAGTTTCCATTTTTAGTCCTGAAATTACTTTAAAATTTTAGAATAAAATAACTCACAATTTCTCATCCAATTTGCATACTAGGTCATCCCCAAACCAAAGCTTTTATCACTCATGGTGGAATGAATGGGGTCTATGAAGCTATTTACCATGGTGTCCCTATGGTGGGAGTTCCCATTTTTGGTGATCAGCCTGATAACATTGCTCACATGAAGGCCAAAGGAGCAGCTGTAGAAATAAACTTCCAAACTATGACAAGTGAAGATTTACTGAGGGCTGTGAGAACAGTCATTACCGATTCCTCGTAAGTACTACTGCTTGTACAAACTGATTTAACGTTGATTATGTTATACATTATGCCAGAAAATGTTAAATATCACCCTGGTAGACATTTTTAGGGATTTTTCCCTGCAATATTGAGTCATTCATCAGCTTTGTATTTGGATAGTACTGGAAATTATAGTTCATAGAGTGTCAATGTTTCTTCATGGAAATATTAGGTTTAAGTTAGCAACTGGCTTACTAAGCTTCTATTCACATCTTTATTTTACCCCATTTTGTTAAGAATATACTCTTTTTCAGTCTCTCCACTATATCTGTTTAATGCTATGCAACCAACAATGTTCTTATCACAACCAGAATCAATCTTTTAGTCAACAAGTTTTTGGCTTGCATAACATATGCTACGGTTTATCTACCTGTCTTTTATGAAAACAAAATGAGAACTTTTTAAGTTCTATGTATGTTTTTGCCTTCCAGTTATAAACAGAATGCTATGAGATTATCAAGAATTCACCATGATCAAAGTGTAAAGCCCCTGGATCGAGCAGTCTTCTGGATCGAGTTTGTCATGCGCCACAAAGGAGCCAAGCACCTGCGATCAGCTGCCCACGACCTCAACTGGTTCCAGCACCACTCTATAGATGTGATTGCATTCCTTCTGGCCTGTGTGGCAACTGCTATATTCTTGTTCACAAGATGTTTTTTATTTTCCTGTCAAAAATTTAATAAAACTAGAAAGATAGAAAAGAGGGAATAGATCTTTCCAAATTTAGGAAAGACATGATGGTGTAATCCTGTTAATTCCAGCCACAAAGAATATAGTGAAAACACGTTATCTTTCTATTTTTATATTATCTATACTTATATTTTATCTTAGCTATGAAGCCTAAAATTCCACGATCATGAAGTTGTGAGTATATCTTATTCTTTCGTTGTATTTTCCTAGGTGTCTTTACTCTCTTCTCTCACTTTGTGACACAAGGACATGAATACATCTAAATTTTTCTATTTCTGATATTACTGTTTTCATGATGTCATTACTTCTATAACCCTAAGTGATAGGGTGACATGCAATATGCTGATTCCTGGTGTGTGCCCGAACACATGGATGTAAAGAAGTAAAAAATGTAAAATTCACAAAATTCGGTAAACCACACAAATCAGGTAAGTGTTCTATGAGATTAGCTTGCTATGAGAAACATAATGTTTCTTTTTCAATTTAAATAAGCCCTTCTCCATACCCAGTATCAGTGATCTCAGAAAATGAATTGCTAATAATGATGATACAGCATTACACTTGGAAAAGTTTGCTATATTTCCATAGACCACATCTTGCTGTCAGGCCCTGTATTTCTGCCATCACTCAACTAATATTTTTTGTATTTTCTTGATGATAAAAAAGATCATTCTCATTATTGCCCTCAAACAACAAAATAAACTATTTTTTTCTGACATAGAGAAAATGTCAGTAAGATATTCAAGGTGAACAGCTTATGCTGGGATCAGTAACCATTAGAAATATATTTTATTATTATTATTATTATTATTATTTTTCAGACGGAGTCTCACTCTGTCACCTAGGCTGGAGTGCAGTGGCACCATCCCGGCTCACTGCAACCTCCG
>NW_012108842.1:539088-539860 GCF_000951045.1 Mandrillus leucophaeus
CAGATTGCTTGAGCCCAGGAGTGGGAGACCAGTCTGGGCAACATGGTGAAATCCTGTCTCTACTAAAACTACAAAAATTAGCCAGGTATGGTGGCATGCACCTGTAGTCCCAGCTACTCAGGAGGCTGACGTGGGTGAATCGCTTGAACTCAGAACGTGAGGGTTTCTGTGAGCTGAGATGGTGTTGCTGCTGTACTCCAGCCTGGGGACAGAGCAGAGACCCAGTCAAAAAAAAAAAAAAAAAATCAGATATGAAAGAGAAGACATTACAATTGATGCCATAGAAATAAGTAGGTTGCAAGAGAGAAAATTTGGCAAATCGCTTATCTGCTAAGTGTTTTATATTCAAAATATAAATATATGACAATATATATATCTCCAAGATCTCTTATGGAGTTTAGACTTCCCATGTAATCTGAGCCTCTTTACTTTCCCTAATTTTGAAATAGGACTATTCAGTGTGTTGTTCAGGAGACTATTCAGAGAAAGAAATCCCAAGGCTCACCCACCTTGAGTCTAGGCACCCACTCAGCCAGGTAGTTTAGAGAAATAGAAAAACCAACCTGGGTTGATAGACTAGACCTTGCCAATGTCTGAAAGGAAGGTGTAACAGAAAGGAAGGGGATTGGATTCTGTCCTTAAGGTGGACCATGTTTAGTATAAAATGTCTCCCCAAAAGACTGCACTTCTAACCCATGTATTTACACTATCACCCACTTGAAGAAGAAGAGGATATTAGAAAGAGTCAAGGTCAGGTGTGCTGGCTCACACC
>NW_012108842.1:541675-545026 GCF_000951045.1 Mandrillus leucophaeus
CTAATTTTTGTATTTTTAGTAGAGACAGGGTTTCACTAAGTTGATCAGGCTGGTCTTGAACCCCTGACCTCGTGATCCACCCGCCTCGGCCTCCCAAAGTGCTGGGATTACAGGCGTAAGCCACTGTGCCTGGACAGAAATATATGGTTTGAATTACTGAGTTTATAAAATTTGTTTGATAGTACACTTAATAAAGAAGATTTAAATGTCTATTATTTAAAAATGATGAATACTCATAATTCTAATCTCTATAATCAAAAGTATAATTTCCTGTAGAAAAAGAAAGAGATGCTTGCTCTGAAAGTAAGATCAGTAAACTGCTTTTCAGTCTCAATCTTTAAGAATTGCAAATTCATCAAATAATTGCTTACATGGTAAAAGTTTAAGGTATTAGAAAACTGCTTAACAAACAATATTATGCATTAAATATTTTGATACGTAAAACTGTACACAAAATTAAATATAGTTTAATAATCATTACACTAATAAGCAAATATGTTAATCTTTTCATTTTTTTACTGTCATATAATCTTAGTGATATGCTTATTTATAATTTAATATAAGGACTTGATTTATTAAATAAACAAATTGGCTCAACCGGTTTTTTGAAAATTTTGAAATTCTTACAGATGTTGATAAGGTATATCTATAAATTAATTTCAATTTTTAAAGGATGATATAAAAATGCATATAAGTATTTTTCTTGTCTATGTATATAATTAAATGCAAATAAAATTATTTACTATGTTTTTAAAGTTTCTTAAGGTTTTACACCAATATGTTTTTTGACTTCTACAATATTATCATAATCTAAGAAAAGCTGATTATATCTGTCTTAAGCCTCATCTTTTCTCTGTAATTAAGCACAACAATTGATTAACATGCTGTGACAGGTAGGAAGCCGTTTCTGGAGTTGAGCCTGCTAACACTCTGGGGCTTTTTAGGTTAGACATTCATTGTACCTGGGACACTCTGCCTCTCAAGAGCTGTTGCTCATAAGACTCTCCTTCATCAATCTGGCATTGCCTTTTGAGATCAGTTGCAATTAGAATCCAACTGGCCTTACTGTTGTAATATGTTCTATCTTAACCAGCACTTTATTACCAGGAGCCTGCCGAGGTTTGTTCTCTCACTCCTGTAAGAAGCTCCCAGCACAGATATTCTAAATTTTGGACTATTAATCTATTAACAAACCTTTGGAACATGTTCACTTTAAGTTGAGCATAGTGTGATGAGATGCAAATTAAATTACAATCCTATATGTGTGTGTTATAAATTTTAAAGTGTATAAATTAAATAACGTATTCTAAGTATCCAACAAGGATCAAATAAATGATATAAAGTCACTAAATCAAGGCTATTTGATCGCATCTTGTTTCAGAAATCTTCTGGTAACATCATCTTTTGTTTTTAAAATTATATCAATTATTGCAAACGAAGGAAATCTCAAAGGAATTTTTAATAATTACCTAGAATCTCACTTCTAGACCTAACAAATAAGAGCAAATTCCCATATTTTCATCACACCGTCTTTAAAATTTGCACATGGTGTGGTGGCAAAATTGATTTTTAAAGGTGGCAGAGTAGGAATGCCCTGTCCGTGTTCCCCCACGCAGAAAGAGACTTAACAACATCATATAGACCAAATTTTCATGGTGATAATCCCAGAAACTGGTGAAAAGGTTGCAGCACCCCAGAAAAGAGCAAAGCCAAGAAGAATTTTATTTTAATATCTAAGAAATGTTGTACCATATCCTCTCCATAGATCCTTCTCTAGCCAGTACAGCTTTACACAATAGGAAAAAATTCCTTAGTCATCACTTTTCCCACAGGAGTGAAAGAAGAGTGGAATGTCTTCTAATGCTCTGGCTCCTCAAGGAACGTCCCAAGGGTCTGATTTCTGTCACTGAACTTAAATCACTTATAGAAATCCCAGCCTTTGAAAGAATGGGAATAAAGGCAGTGTGGCAGTTTTGGGCCTTACCAGAAGAGCTGCATTATTACTACAGAATGACAACAGCTGACAGAAAATATTACAAAATCCTGAAAACAAACAAATAAACAAAAAACCCTATTTAATTTGGTAATTGTATTCAAAAGCCCAGGAGGATACAGCTCTTGGAATGGTTTGCAAAGCTCTCAGCATCTCTAGCTGGGGTGATTGATGAAGGTCTTCCCCTACAATAAGCCAGGACATAAAGACTGGGAGATGTGGGTGTTTCTTTAAATCTCAAAATTTAAACAAAGAAATGCAAAACATGCAGACAATGGAAAATATGACCTATTTTAAGGAACAAAATAAACATTTTTTCAACCCTGAATGAACAAAGGTCTATTAATTACCTGTCAAAAAATTCAAAATATATTAAATACCTATCAAAAATTTCAAAAATAATTAAAGATGCTTGATTAGCTAAAAGAATACAGAAAAGTTTTTAAAAATCAGGAAAATAATACATATATGAAATAAGAGTATCAACAAGACATAAAAAGTATAGAAAGGAACAAAATAGAAATTCTGGCACTAAATAATACAATCAGTAAATTGAAAAATTTGCTAGAGAAATTCAATAGATGACTTGATCAGCATTTGAAACTATTAAGGGAGAGGAACAAAAAGAATGTGATAATAAAATGAAGAAAGTCTGAGACTTATGGGGCATTGTTAACCTGACCAGTTATGCATTATGAGAGCCATCATGGGACAAAAGGAGAAGATTGAGACAAAAAGTCTATTTAAATAATTAATGGCAGGCAGAAAATTTCTCAAATTTGAGGAAGAATATGGACATAGAATTGTTTTAAAGCACAACTACTCTACACTGAAATCAATTCAAAATTTTTACACAAATAAATATTATAATCGATCTTTCAAAAGTCACAGACAAAGAAAGAATATTAGAAGCAGAAAAAGAAAAAAAATGAATAATGACATAAAAGGGAATTCACATGATATCAACAAAATACCAGAAGATAAATTTTTAAACCAAAGTAAGCGACATAATATATTCAAAGTGTTGAAAGAAAAATAAGAATAAAACCCTACCACACAAGACATTCATTTGGCAAACATGTCATCCCAAAATTATGGAAAATGGAATATTTTCTCAGGTTAAAAAAAAGGTTGAAGAAGGTAATTATTACCACACCTGTCCTACAAAAAAAGCAAAAAGAAGTCATTCAAGCCGAAATGAGGGAGGCTAGGTAGCAAAATGAATGACTGTAAAAGTATAAATCTATCTGGTAGAGATAAGTAAGTAATTAAATATAAAGTCCCATAAGTTTTTAATGTTGATGCACAAGTTACTTTTAATTCTGATATGCAATTTAAGAGAGAAAAGCATAAAAGTA
>NW_012108842.1:547096-549664 GCF_000951045.1 Mandrillus leucophaeus
AGAAGAAGAAGAAGAAGAAGAAGAAGAAGAAGAAGAAGAAGAAGAAGAAGAAGAAGAAGAAGAAGAAGAAGAAGGGGAGGAGGAGGAGGAGGAGGAAGAAGGAGAAGGAGGAGGAGAGAAGGAGAGGAGAGAAGGAGGCAAGGGGAGAAGGAGAGAAAAAGAGAGAAGGAAAAGGAAGAAGAGGAGGAGGAGGAGGACGAGGACGAGAACGAGGACGAGGAGGAAGAATATCAAGCAAGGAGAGAAGTTCACATACCCCAGTCCGTAAAATATAGTAATAATTAACTTTCTAATATCTACAACACAACTATGGTCTTTGAATACTTATGAAATGCTCTTTATTTATATATTCTATGTAGCTTTTTGTAATTACCTATACTATTTTTTTGGCTGCAAATCTGAAGTTACTTTTAGCACTCACATAAAAAATAAATTTCAAAACTTGTAAATTATG
The DNA here is from genome assembly GCF_000951045.1 of Mandrillus leucophaeus. NCBI lineage: Eukaryota > Metazoa > Chordata > Mammalia > Primates > Cercopithecidae > Mandrillus > Mandrillus leucophaeus. Next base: position 547,551 of record NW_012108842.1, read on the forward strand.
CACTAGTTTATGAAGATTGCCTGATAATTCCAAAATCTGTACCTCATTTTGGTACTAGGCATGTACCAAATGGCTTAGCTGTAGACAACCATATTAAACACTGCTGTCAATGCTTTGGAGTATGGCATTGAAGATTTAACAGTCTTTGAATAAAATTTAGCGTAATTGCAATTTTAGAATTTTTTTCAACAGGTCTGTTATTTATAAGATGCCAATCATTCTTTCCCACATCTAAATAATATCTATGCTAGCAAATGTATAATATTATGGATATATGTGAAAAATGCCACTTGAAATATTTTCTCTTTATATGTAATTCCTAAGCAGAATTAATTTATTTCTCATACAGAGATGATTACATAGATTTGTTTTCTTTGTAAATCAAAATATGTCAAACTCTAACTATGGAACAAGTGAATATAAATAAATTATCTCCCATTTCATTGTTTTAAAAATAAAAAGCTTAGTAATAAATTTGGAAGATGAGGGTGAGTATAGTACAAACATTAATTTAAAAAGTGTGGACCATTATTAGTTACTCCTCTTCACACTAGAATTATGACTGTCTAACAATTAAATACATGAATTTTATTATCTCAATTGTCTAAGTCACTATATATGAAACATGATGATTACATTTAACCTGATTTAATGTAAAAACAATTCCAGGACATATAATTGTCCTATTTACTTCAGTCTTCTAGTAGTTCTCATTAACTAACCTGTCTTATCCTCATTTATTTGTCTGCTATATAGAAGACATTTAGCAGGGATCTCAGTCTTTTTAGAATTCTAACAAATATACTTTAATTTGAATTTGACTCAGAACAAAGTATTTTCTTTGTATAAATGATTACATGGAAATTTGAAGACGGAAAATCAGATACCTTAGTACCAATACTTCGCTGTATAGTGGGTATTCCAGACTGACCTTGGTGAGACTCTGAAGAACAAAGATTGAAAACATGGGTAACAGCCAATCATGATGAAAATACTTCAATAGAAAACAAGCAGATTCACCATTTATTATTTGAAAACTCAGAAACAAAATCTAACGTCTTTGTATTTACATTGCACTCCTGGGGGGAAAAATACAATAAACTACAACAGTTGACATTTTTTTTATATACACAGTTACATTCTTTATGGCCAGAAAAAAATTATGGTTATTTCTATTTCAACTATAGTTACCATTTAAAAATAAAAGCTCAATAATTTTCTATTCTATGTTGTCTGTCTCCTAATTCAATCATTACACCCACCCTTTCTCCTTATGTTGGGATATTTCAATTGCAACTGAAAAATTATGGCCTATCTTTTATTTCCTGTGACTGCATTTTCTATGGGAATAAATCCCCAGTCTTTATCATGAAGTGGTAACACACTTCATACTGGAGGTGGCCTATACTTCTTTTTGGTGGTTTTAGTGGAAATATTTGTCAGAGGTTCTAGGATAGTTCATAAGTTTTAAAATAGAAAGTGAAATAAGAGGAATTGCTGAAGATGGTAACAACAAATTATAAGGAAGACTGAGAATACAGCTGAAGCAGGGAAGCATGAATATTATTAGAGTACTGACTAATTTTAGCATGTTTATGCCAGTCTCTCAGCATGAGAGCTCATCAAATGTTATTTTTTGAATAAATTTTATTTGCTATATTTAAGGTATACAAAGTGGTATTACCAGATACAAATACATAGTGAAAAGGTTACTGTAATGAAGCAGGTAAGCATGTCCATCATCTCACATTAGTTACTCAATTTTTATTGTTTTTAAAAGTCTTCCAAAATGCTTCATTTTCAGTAAATTGGTATGACATAATCAATCACTAGCTTCTCTTCTATTTAATTATAAGGAAATAATTTTGATACTACTGTTTTTATCCCATCACTGATAAATTGTAGACCACTAGATCTTTCAAATTTACCTTTTTAAAGCAATTGGAAAATTAAGATACTAGTATAAATGTTACTATATCCTTGTTATTGCAATTGTGGTTGCTTTTATCTTATTTGAAATAATTATAAAATAATGAACTTGAAAGAGATGAATTGGAATATTTTTGGTTAACAGCCAAAATGTCTGAAACCAGAAATACGTAGTTTTTAAATTA
>NW_012108842.1:549714-551524 GCF_000951045.1 Mandrillus leucophaeus
TACAATGTTTATTATAAAATTTTTTATGCAATCCTCATGGTAAGCACAAAATGTATCTACAGAACAAGAGTGTTCAATCTTTTGCCTTCCCTGGACCACATTGGGAAAAGAATTGCCTTGGGCCACACGTAAAATACACTAGCACTAGCCTTAGCTGGTGAGTCGGGAAAAAATCGCAAGAGAAATCACAACGTTTTAAGAAAGTTTACAAGTTTGTATTGGGCCGCATTCAAAGCCGTCCTGGGCTGCATGCAGCCCTCAGGCTGCAGGTTGGACAAGCTTGTCATAGAGGATACACACAAAGAAGTGAAAAAAAGCAACTTGAACTTATGAATGTAGCAAAAACAGTACTATGAGGATAGTCTATAGTAATAAACGTCTATGTTAAAAAAGAAGAAGTATCCATAGCATTCTAACTTTACATATCAAAGAACAGACCAAAATTATCAGAAAGAAAAGAATCATAATGATTACAGCAGAAATAAATACAATAGAAAATAGAGAAAAATCAACAAAACTGAGTTGTTGCTTTATTTTTTAAAAAATATCAACAAAATTGAGAAATTGTTTTCTCGACTATAAAAAAAGTGAATAGTTGTATAATTAAGATCAGGCTGAGCATGGTGGCTTATGCCTGTGATCCCAGCAGTTTGGAATGCTGAGGCAGGCAGATTGCTTGAGCCCAGGAGTGGGAGACCAGTCTGGGCAACATGGTGAAATCCTGTCTCTACTAAAACTACAAAAATTAGCCAGGTATGGTGGCTTGCACCTGTAGTCCTAGCTACTCAGGAGGCTGACGTGGGTGAATCGCTTGAACTCAGAAGGTGAGGGTTTCCGTGAGCTGAGATGGTGTTGCTGCTGTACTCCAGCCTGGGGATAGAGCAGAGACCCATTCAAAAAAAAAAAAAAAAAATCAGAAATGAAAGAGAAGACATTACAATTGATGCCATAGAAATAAGTAGGTTGCAAGAGAGAAAATATTGACAAATCGCTTATCTGCTAAGTGTTTTATATTCAAAATATAAATATATGACAATATATATATCTCCAAGATGTCTTATGGAGTTTAGACTTCACATGTAATCTGAGCCTCTTTACTTTCCCTAATTTTGACATAGGACTATTCAGTGTGCTGTTCAGGGGACTATTCAGAGAAAGAAAGCCCAAGGCTCACCCACCTTGAGTCTAGGCACCCACTCAGCCAGGTAGTTTAGAGAAATAGAAAAACCAACCTGGCTCGATAGACTAGACCTTGCCAATGTCTGAAAGGAAGGTGTAACAGAAAGGAAGGGGATTAGATTCTGTCCTTAAAGTGGACCATGTTTAGTATAAACTGTCTCCCCAAAAGACTGCACTTCTAACCCATGTATTTACACTATTACCCACTTGAAGAAGAAGAGGATATTAGAAAGAGTCAAGGTCAGGTGTGCTGGCTCACACCCGTAATCCCAAGATTTTGAGAGGCTGAAGTCGGAGCATTCCTTGAAGCCAGGAGTTTGAGACCAGCCTGGGCAACATACAGAGACCCTGTCTCTATAAAAATTAATAATGATAATAATAATAATAAATAGAAGTGTGCAGAGGTGCATGCCTGTAGTCTTAGTTATTCTCGAGGCTGAAGTAGGAGGACTGATTGAGCCCAGGAGTCTAAGATGGCAGTGAGCTATGATCACACTTCTGCACCCCAACCTGAAAGGCAGAGTGATACTGTTTCAAATAGAAGAAGGAGAAGAAGAAGAAGAAGAAGAAGAAGAAGAAGAAGAAGAAGAAGAAGAAGAAGAAGAAGAAGAAGAAGAAGAAGAAGAAGAAC
>NW_012108842.1:551600-552827 GCF_000951045.1 Mandrillus leucophaeus
TGCTTTTATCTTATTTGAAATAATTATAAAATAATGAACTTGAAAGAGATGAATTGGAATATTTTTGGTTAACAGCCAAAATGTCTGAAACCAGAAATACGTAGTTTTTAAATTATTTCAGTACATACAATAATTTTACTTATGCTATTACGATTGTGTTTTTAATATGAATTAATTTTAACAAACGTCATTCTGGTGTTGAAAAATAAAGATAATTTTTAAATAGTTGACACATGTTGAATGTATGTGAAATGACATGTATTGTATTGGTTCTTTGTATTATGTAACTTCTTGATTATAGTTTTATACAATTGTATTAAAAACATGTCAGGATTACCATTATCCTGTGAAAACACAGTCTTCTCATTGTGATTTTTAAATAACTAGAACAAAAGTTACCTCCATTGCTATTGTTACAGTGCCACACATTAGCATTTTGTAGTTTTAACTTTGTAAGCATATACTTATATGCATTCTTATTATTTGTCTATTAGTCTATAATTATTTCAACACTAAATGCCTCAAAGCATTCAATACAATGCCCCAAAGTAAAATGTTGAACACTTCTTAAATTCTAAAATCAAAATACAACAAGAAAAAACAGTAATAATAGCAAACATCTACTGATAATCTCTTTATGATGAGAATATTATTACCAAGTATTCTAAGAATCATTGCATGACTATTCTGATTCATTCCATTTAACAATAAAAAAACTAGGAGGAGATGCGCTTTTTTAACTTATAGTCAGCATATATATAATTGACGAAAGTATATTTTTCAGTATTTTCTTATAAAATTTACATACAATGAAATGCATATATCTTCACTATACATTTTCCGAGTTTCAACAAATGAATACACCTCTATAAACCCAAACCCCATAAGACATTATTATCACCACAAAATTGTCCTTTCATGTCTCCTCCCAGTCCAACTCAGCCCTTGCTACCCAGAGATTGTTCTAGAATATCTTATATATGAAATTATGCATGGAGTATGTACTCTTTTGTGGCTAGTTTCCACTCAGCATAACATGCTTTGGATTCATCTGTATTGTTGCCTGTCACAGATGTATATGAGTAAACTGCATATTCTGCACCTCCATTTGTTTATTCATTCTCCAACTGGTGGACACTTGGATTGTATCTACTGCTGTTTCAGTTCTTTCACAGTGTCTTGTGAGTGGGAGTTTTCACTGTTGTCATTTGTTTGTTTATGAAGTCT
>NW_012108842.1:552877-554609 GCF_000951045.1 Mandrillus leucophaeus
GTCCCAAGGGTCTGATTTCTGTCACTGAACTTAAATCACTTATAGAAATCCCAGCCTTTGAAAGAATGGGAATAAAGGCAGTGTGGCAGTTTTGGGCCTTACCAGAAGAGCTGCATTATTACTACAGAATGACAACAGCTGACAGAAAATATTACAAAATCCTGAAAACAAACAAATAAACAAAAAACCCTATTTAATTTGGTAATTGTATTCAAAAGCCCAGGAGGATACAGCTCTTGGAATGGTTTGCAAAGCTCTCAGCATCTCTAGCTGGGGTGATTGATGAAGGTCTTCCCCTACAATAAGCCAGGACATAAAGACTGGGAGATGTGGGTGTTTCTTTAAATCTCAAAATTTAAACAAAGAAATGCAAAACATGCAGACAATGGAAAATATGACCTATTTTAAGGAACAAAATAAACATTTTTTCAACCCTGAATGAACAAAGGTCTATTAATTACCTGTCAAAAAATTCAAAATATATTAAATACCTATCAAAAATTTCAAAAATAATTAAAGATGCTTGATTAGCTAAAAGAATACAGAAAAGTTTTTAAAAATCAGGAAAATAATACATATATGAAATAAGAGTATCAACAAGACATAAAAAGTATAGAAAGGAACCAAATAGAAATTCTGGCACTAAATAATATAATAACTAAATTGAAAGATTTGCTAGAGAAATTCAATAGATTACTTGATAAGCATGTGAAATTATTAAGGGAGAGGAGCAAAAAGAATGTGATAATAAAGTGAAGAAAGTCTGAGACTTATGGGGCGTTGTTAACCTGACCAGTTATGCATTATGAGAGTCGTCATGGGACAAGAGGAAAAGATTGAGACAAAAAGTCTATTTAAAGAATTAATGGCAGGCAGAAAATTTCTCAAATTTGAGGAAGAATATGGACATAGAATTGTTTTAAAACACAACTACTCTACACTGAAATCAATTCAAAAATTTTACACCAATAAATATTATAATCAATCTTTCAAAAGTCACAGACAAAGAAAGAATATTGGAAGCAGAAAAAGAAAAAAATGAATAATGACATAAAAGGGAATTCACATGGTATCAACAAAATACCAGAAGATAAATTTTTAAACCAAAGTCAGCGATATAATATATTCAAAGTGTTGAAAGAAAAATAAGAATAAAACCCTACCACACAAGACATTCATTTGGCAAACATGTGGTCTCAAAATTATGGAAAATGGAATATTTTCCAAAGTTAAAAAAAAGGTTGAAGAAGGTAATTATCACCGCACTTGTTCTACAAAAAAAGCAAAAAGAAGTAATTCAAGTCGAAATGAGGGAGGCTAGGTAGCAAAATGAATGAATGTAAAAGTAAAAATCTATCTGGTAGAGATAAGTAAGTAATTAAATATAAAGTCCCATAAGTTTTTAATGTTGATGCACAAGTTACTTTTAATTCTGATATGCAATTTAAGAGAGAAAAGCATAAAAGTAGCATTACATTTATATTATTTGGGACACAATATAAAATATGTAACTAGTGATATTACTAACATAAAGTAGGAATGGAAGATGTAAAGGAATAGAGTTTTCATATATAATTAAAGGTTTTTTGGTTTAAAATGGACTATTATTTTAAAATATTCCTATTTTATTTAATATTTATAAAGTCCCATAAGTTTTTAATGTTGATGCACAAGTTACTTTTAATTCTGATATGCAATTTAAGAGAGAAAAGCATAAAAGTAACATTGCATT
>NW_012108842.1:559464-561660 GCF_000951045.1 Mandrillus leucophaeus
TTTAGTACTAGCCATGTACCAAATGGCTTAGCTATAGACAACCATATTAAACGCTGCTGCCAAAACTTGTAAATTATGCACTACTTTATGAAGATTGCCTGGTAATTCCAAAATCTGTACCTCATTTTAGTACTAGCCATGTACCAAATGGCTTAGCTATAGACAACCATATTAAACACTGCTGCCAATGCTTTGGAGTATGTCATTGAAGATTTATTAGTCTTTGAATAAAATTTAGTGTAATTGCAATTTTAGAATTTTTTTCAACAGATCTGTTTTTTATAAGATGCCAATCATTCTTTCCCACATCTAAATAATATCTATACTAGCAAATGCATAATATTATGGATATATGTGAAAAAATGCCATTTGAAATATTTTCTCTTTATATGTAATTCCTAAGCAGAATTAATTTATTTCTCATACAGAGATGATCGCATAGATTTGTTTTCTTTGTAAATCAAAATATGTCAAACTCTAACTATGGAACAAGTGAATATAAATAAATTATCTCCTATTTCATTGTTTTAAAAATAAAAAGCTTAATAATAAATTTGGAAGATGAGGGTGAGTATAGTACAAACATTAATTTAAAAAGTGTGGACCATTATTAGTTTCTCCTCTTCACACTAGAATTATGACTGTCTAACAATTAAATACATGAATTTTATTATCTCAATTGTCTAAGTCACTATATATGAAACATTATGATTACATTTAACCTGATTTAATGTAAAAACAATTCCAGAACATATAATTGTCCTATTTACTTCAGTCTTCTAGTAGTTCTCATTAACCAACCTGTCTTATCCTCATTTATTTGTCTGCTATATAGAAGGCATTTAGCAGGGATCTCAGTCTTTTTAGAATTGTAACAAATATACTTTAATTTGAATTTGACTCAGAACAAAGTATTTTCTTTATATAAATGATTACATGGAAATTTGAAGATGGAAAATCAGATACCTTAGTACCAATACTTTGCTGTATAGTGGGTATTCCAGACTGACCTTGGTGAGACTCTGAAGAACAAGGATTGAAAACATGGGTAACAGCCAATCATGATGAAAATACTTCAACAGAAAACAAGCAGATTCACCATTTATTATTTGAAAACTCAAAAATAAAATCTAACATCTTTATATTTACGTTCCACTCCTGGGGGGAAAAATACAATAAACTACAACAGTTGACATTTTTTTATATATATACACAGTTACATTCTTTATGGCCAGAAACAAATTATGGTTATTTCTATTTCAACTGTAGTTACCACTTAAAAATAAAAGCTCAATAATTTTCTATTCTATGTTGTCTGTCTCCTAATTCAATCATTACACCCACCCTTTCTCTTTATGTTGGGATATTTCAATTGCAACTGAAAAATTGTGGCCTATCTTTTATTTCCTGTGACTGCATTTTCTGTGGGAATAAAACCCCAGTCTTTATCTTGAAGTGGTAACACATTTCATACTGGAGGTGGCCTATACTTCTTTTTGGTGGTTTTAGTGGAAATATTTGTCAGAGGTTCTAGGATAGTGCATAAGTTTTAAAATAGTCAGAAAGTGAAATAAGAGGAATTGCTGAAGATGGTAACAACAAATTATAAGGAAGACTGAGAATAAAGCTGAAGCAGGGAAGCATGAATATTATTAGAGTACTGACTAATTTTAGCATGTTTATGCCAGTCTCTTAGCATGAGAGCTCATCAAATGTTATTTTTTGAATAAATTTTATTTGGTGTATTTAAGGTATACAACGTGATATTACCAGATACAAATACATAGTGAAAAGGTTACTGTAATGAAGCAGGTAAGCATGTCCATTATCTCACATTAGTTACTCAATTTTTATTGTTTTTAAAAGTCTTCCAAAATGCTTCATTTTCAGCAAATTGGTATGACATAATCAATCACTAGCTTCTCTTCTATTTAATTATAAGGAAATAATTTTGATGCTACTGTTTTCATCCCATCACTGCTAAATTGTAGACCACTAGATCTTTCAAATTTACCTTTTTAAAGCAATTGAAAAATTAAGATACTAGTATAAATGTGATCATATCCTTGTTATCGCAGTTGTGGCTGCTTTTATCTTATTTGAAATAATTATAAAATAATGAACTTGAAAGAGATGAATTGGAATATTTTTGGTTAACAGCCAAAATGTCTGAAACCAGAAATACGTAGTTTTTAA
>NW_012108842.1:561710-563341 GCF_000951045.1 Mandrillus leucophaeus
TCCCACTTATGAGTGAGAACATGCAGTGTTTTGTTTTCTGTTCTTGTGTTAGTTTGCTGAGAATGATGGTTTCTGGCTTCATCCATGTCCCTGCAAAGGACATGAACTCATCATTTTTTTATTGCTGCATAATATTCTATGGTGTATATGTGCCACATTTTCTTTATCCAATCTATCATTGATGGGCATTTGGGTTGGTTCCAAGTCTTTACTATTGTGAACACTGCCACAGTAAACATACATGTGCATGTGTCTTCATAGTAGAATGATTTATAATCTTTTGGGTATATATCCAGTAATGAGATAGCTGGGTCAAACGGTATTTCTTGTTCTTGATCCTTGAGGAATCACCACACTGTTTTCCACAAAGGTTGAACTAATTTACATTCCCACCAACAGTGTAAAACTGTTCCTATTTCTCCACATCCTCTCCAGCATCTGTTGTTTCCTGACTTTTAATGATTGCCATTCTAACTGGCATGAGATGTTAACTCATTGTGGTTTTGATCTCCATTTCTCTAATGACCAGTGATGATGAGCTTTTTTTCATATGTTTAAACATTTTTATATGTTTATTGTCTTTTTTTGAGACGTGTCTTTTCATATCTTTTTTAAAAGGCGGTTAGATGTCAACTCAGGATTCAAACTGAGGCCATCTGCTTTCATATTTTTAACCACAACCCACTGTTATAATGTCAATAATAACTCCCGGTCAATGACAACTTCTTAGGAGCTTTGCCTTGGCATGTACCCGAACTTTGTCATAGATTTGTCTCCTATCTCTAGTTCTTAAATTGCAATTTTTTGATAAACAAAAATTTACTTTTCCTGTTCTTTGCCCACATTTTAATAAAGTTGTTTGGTTTTTACTTTTAAATTTGTTTACGTTCATTATAGATGCTGGATACTAGGCCTTTGTCACAGGCACAGTTAGCAAACATTTTGTATCATTCTGTAGGTTTTATTTTTACAGTGTTGATAGTTTCTTTTGCTGTGCAGATGCACTTTAATTTTACTAGAATCCGCTTATCATTCTTTGTTTCTGTTGCAATTGCTCTTGACATCTGAGTCATACAAGCTTTGCCCCTTTCTATGTCTAGAATGATATTTCCTAGCCAACAAGCATAAGAAAAAAGCTCAATATCAATAATTGTTAGCAATGACATGGAGTCAGTGTAAATGCTCATCAGTGGTAGACTGAGTAAAGAAAATGTGGTACACATTCAACATGGAATACTATGAAGCCATAGGAAAAGTAAGACTATGTCTTTTGCAGGAGGAATACGGATGGAAGATGGAGGACATTATCCTTTGCAAATTAATGAACTAATGCAGGAACAGAAAATCAAATACTGCATGTTCTCACTGGTAAGTTGGAGCTAAGTGGTTAGGACATATGAACACATAGAGGGAAACAACAGACACTGTGAAGGTGGGAAACAGCAGACATATGATGGTGGAGTGTTGGAGGAGGGAAAGGAGCAGAAAAAAAATAACTATTGGGTACCAAACTTAATACTTGGGTGACAAAATAATCTGTACAACAAACCACCATGACACAAGTTTATCTACATAACAAACCTTCACGTGCACCCCTGAACATAAAATAAAAGTTAAAAGAAAGAATATAA
>NW_012108842.1:563391-579772 GCF_000951045.1 Mandrillus leucophaeus
GAAATAATTATAAAATAATGAACTTGAAAGAGATGAATTGGAATATTTTTGGTTAACAGCCAAAATGTCTGAAACCAGAAATACGTAGTTTTTAATTATTTCAGTACATACAATAATTTTACTTATGCTAATACGATTGTGTTTTTAATATGAATTAATTTTAACAAACGCCATTCTGGTGTTGAAAAACAAAGATAATTTTTAAATAGTTGACACATGTTGAATGTATGTGAAATGACATGCATTGTATTGATTCTTTGTATTATGTAACTTCTTGATTATAGTTTTATACAATTGTATTAAAAACATGTCAGGATTACCATTATCCTGTGAAAACACAGTCTTCCCATTGTGATTTTTAAATAACTAGAACAGAAGTTACCTCCATTGCTATTGTTACAGTGCCACACATTAGCACTTTGTAGTTTTAACTTTGTAAACATATACTTATATGCATTCTTATTATCTGTCTATTAGTCCATAATTATGTCAACACTAAATGCCTCAAAGCATTCAATACAATGCCCCAAAGTAAAATATTGAACACTTCTTAAATTCTAAAATCAAAATACAACAAGAAAAAAGTAATAATAGCAAACATTTACTGATAATCTCTTTATGATAAGAATATTATTACCAAGTATTCTAAGAACCATTGCATGACTATTCTGATTCATTCCATTTAACAATAAAAAAAACTAGGAGGAGATGTGCTTTTTTAACTTATAGTCAGCATATATATAATTGACGAAAGTATATTTTTCAGTATTTCCTTATAAAATTTACATACAATGAAATGCATATATCTTCACTATACATTTTCCGAGTTTCAACAAATGAGTACACCTCTATAAACCCAAACCCCATAAGACATTATTATTACCAAAAAATTGTCCTTTCATGTCTCCTCCCAGTCCAACTCAGCCCTTGCTACCCAGAGATTGTTCTAGAATATCTTATATATGAAATTATGCATGGAGTATGTACTCTTTTGTGCTAGTTTCCACTCAGCCTAACATGCTTTGGATTCATCTGTATTGTTGCCTGTCACAGATGTATATGAGTAAACTGCATATTCTGCACCTCCATTTGTTTATTCATTCTCCAACTGGTGGACACTTGGATTGTATCTACTGCTGTTTCAGTTCTTTCACAGTGTCTTGTGAGTGGGAGTTTTCACTGTTGTCATTTGTTTGTTTATGAAGTCTAATTTATTATTTCATTATTTTTTCTTTTATAGTTTTTCTGTAAATCTGTCTAAGAAAGCTTTGCCTGTTGCCAAGTAATCAAGGGAAATGGCTCCTGTTTTCCTCTAAAAGTTTTATGGTTGTTTTTTTGTTTTTTGTTTGTTTGTTTGTTTGAGACAAGATCTTTCTCTGTTGCCCAGGCTGAAGTGCAGTGGTGCTTCTGAGGCTTACGGTAACCTCCGACTCCTAGGCTCAAGGGATCCTCCCACCTCAGCCTCCTGAGTAGCTAGGACTACAGGAACACCACCATATCAGTCTATTTTTTTTTTTAAGTTTTCTGTAGAGACTTATTTTTTTATTTGTTTTTTTATTATTATACTTTAAGTTCTGGGATACATGTGCAGAACATGCAGGTTTGTTACATAGGTATACATGTGCCATGGTGGTTTGCTGCACCCATCAACCCGTCATCTACATTAGGTATTTCTTCTAATGTTATCCCTCCCATACCCCCCACCCCCTGATAGGCCTCAGTTTGTAATGTTCCCCTCCCTGTGTTCTTGTGTACTCATTGTTCAACTCCCACTTATGAGTGAGAACATGCAGTGTTTTGTTTTCTGTTCTTGTGTTAGTTTGCTGAGAATGATGGTTTCTGGCTTCATCCATGTCATTGCAAAGGACGGGAACTCATCATTTTTTTATGGCTGCATAGTATTCTATGGTATATATGTGCCACATTTTCTTTATCCAATCTATCATTGATGGGCATTTGGGTTGGTTCCAAGTCTTTGCTATTGTGAACACTGCCACAGTAAACATACATGTGTATGTGTCTTCATAGTAGAATGATTTATAATCTTTTGGGTATATATCCAGTAATGAGATAGCTGGGTCAAATGGTATTTCATTTTCTTGATCCTTGAGGAATCACCATACTGTCTTCCACAAAGGTTGAACTAATTTACATTCCCACCAACAGTGTAAAACTGTTCCTATTTCTCCACATCTTCTCCAGCATCTGTTTCCTGACTTTTAATGATTGCCATTCTAACTGGTATGAGATGTTAACTCATTGTGGTTTTGATCTGCATTTCTCTAATGACCAGTGATGATGAGTTTTTTTTTTCATATGTTTAAACATTTTTATATGTTTATTGTCTTTTTTTGAGAAGTGTCTTTTCATATCTTTTTTAAAAGGAGGTTAGATATCAACTTAGGATTCAAACTGAGGCCATCTGCTTTCATGTTTTTAACCACTGACCCACTGTTATAATGTCAATAATAACTCCCGGTCAATGACAACTTCTTATGAGCTTTACCTTGACATGTACCCGAACTTTGTCATAGATTTGTCTCCTATCTCTAGTTCTTAAATTGCAATTTTTTGATAAAAAAAAATTTTCTTTTCCTGTTCTTTGTCCACATTTTAATAAAGTTGTTTGGTTTTTTCTTTTAAATTTGTTTATGTTCATTATAGATGTTGGATACTAGGCCTTTGTCACAGGCATAGTTAGCAAACATTTTGTATCATTCTGTAGGTTTTATTTTTACAGTGTTGATAGTTTATTTTGCTGTGCAGATGCACTGTAATTTTACTAGAACCCATTTGTCATTCTTTGTTTCTGTTGCAATTGTTTTTGACATCTGAGTCATATAAGCTTTGCCCCTTTCTATGTCTAGAATGGTATTTCCTAGCCAACAAGCATAAAAGAAAAGCTCAACATCAATAATTGTTAGCAAGGACATGGAGTCAATGTAAATGCTCATCAGTGGTAGACTGAGTAAAGAAAATGTGGTGCACATTCAACATGGAATACTATGAAGCCATAGGAAAAGCAAGACTATGTCTTTTGCAGGAGGAATACGGATGGAAGATGGAGGGCATTATCCTTTGCAAATTAATGAACTAATGCAGGAACAGAAAATCAAATACTGCATGTTCTCACTGGTAAGTTGGAGCTAAATGGTTAGGACATATGAACACATAGAGGGAAACAACAGACACTGTGAAGGTGGGAAACAGCAGACATATGATGGTGGAGTGTTGGAGGAGGAAAAGGAGCAGAAAAAAAATAACTATTGGGTACCAAACTTAATACTTGGGTGACAAAATAACCTGTACAACAAACCACCATGACACAAGTTTATCTACATAACAAACCTTCACGTGCACCCCTGAACATAAAATAAAAGTTAAAAGAAAGAATATAACTTTTCAGTTTTTGATTGATTTTTTTAATATATGCAGAAAGTAGAGACACTTTACAAGATATTCTGCACTAGCCCATTCTCAAATGGTAGCATAAGAATTCCATGGATCAAAAGTCAAGGAAAACAAGAATAACTAGTGAAAATTGTTTCTTAAGCTACCGTTTAGTGTCCCTGGCAATAATCCTAAAGGCATATAACAAATAAAGTAACATTCATTGAAGAAAATGCACTGATTTGTGGTGAAAACAGCAACTGTCTTTGGTATTTAAGCCACAACATGCTCACTTGCCCACTCTCCTTGTTCAGTAACAGAAAACTCCCTCTCTTCCAGGGAAGTGCTGATGCTACTACTCATTTTCTCTTTCCCGTGGCAAGGTGAAGAAAGACATGTTTGCTTCCCCTTCCACCATGATTGCAAGTTTCCAGAGGCCTCCTCACCCCAGTGGAACTGTGAGTCAATTAAACCTCTTTCCTTTATAAGTTACCCAGTCTCTTTGTAGCAATGTGATAGCAGACTAATACATTCACTAACCAGTTTCTCAATATCTGTCTAGGCAGTCAATTAGTGAATAGCCTATGTTCATTTTGCACAATCTTCAGTTTTACATTGAATGCTACAACAACTTAAACTTTTTACTGAAGCTTTTAAAAAATAGTTGAATGATTAGTAATAATTTTCACTAAATATAAACTGTGATGATGTCAACTTGACTGGAATGAAGGATACCCAGATGGCTAGTAAAGCTTTGTTTCTGGGTGTATTTGTGAAGGTATATCAAGAGGATATTGAAATTTCTCTTTTCTGGCAGATACCCTTGTGACTCTTGTCTGACCTGTGTCTTTTTTATTCCTACCAAGATAGCCACTTCATAGGAGACAGGACAGATGTTAGGTTGGTGCTCGTTGGTCAAGTGAGATATAGAGGAGGCAACTCAACAAAACACGTGAAATGTCAGAAGCAGTATATTCTTACAGTTCCCAGAGAGAAGCAATCTGCGTGATTCACATGGCTAATGGGGAAGAGAAAGCTCTCTGGGTCATGCAGTACAACTAGTGGGTGGGGAGCAAGAGAGAGTGAGGGATTTGTGAGCCAAAGCCTTTATTGGGGTCTAGGGTGTTATCTAAGTGGGCTTCCCTTGGGGAAATCCAATTAGTGGGTTTAGTGGTGGTAGGTGTACCTTCCAGAATTCATTCTATGACTTAGATGTGGTCACTGCATAGTCTATGTGGGGTCTGGGGATCAACAAGGTGATCCAAGTATGTGGTATTTACAGGTCCCGTAAGAGATGGTCATTAGGATGCAGTTGTATAAGACAGATATTTGGACCCTCTGAGGAATTTGGAGGACGAAGAGGAACCTGACACTGTATCAATGGTTTCTAAGCTCTGCTTCCAGAATGAAGAAGTCCAACTCATATTTAAAATGAATGCCAAGGTCATATAAAATTTTAAGACTTTCCTAAAATAATTATAGTACAAATTATGTTTAACTGTCAGTATGGAGTGAGGAAAAACCCTCTCATTTCTTGTACTGTAGAAATATAAACAAAATTATTTTAGGAAGATTGCAGATTCAATGGTATTCCTGAGAGAATGATTGATTTCTTTTTCTAGTAAGATGTGTATAGATTAGTACAGTTTCATTTCAGAAGGATTAATATTCTTTTTCTTTTTCTTTTCTTTCAAGTTACAACTGCAAACCAAGTTCTGTTAAGTAATGACATAATTAACCTGTATCTAGCAATGCCAAACTACTCTTTATTCTCACACTTCCACTTTTACACACACAAGCACACAAACAAATGCATGTACACACACACAAGAGAAAAGTATTATAGAAACCATATCTAAAAGTAATGTAAATCAACACAGTAATGATTTACTAGATATAAACTGTCATGTTCATAATTTAATAAATCGAATACAGACGTATTTGGAGGCTTAATTACAAAATATATTTTTATGTGTTTGGAAACCACTCAGTTTTTAGAATTAGGTGTCCACTAAATATGAAAAGAATTGTCCTCTTATTGCTTCATATTTTCCTATAATGATTTGGTCGCATGCTCTTTCTAGTAATCAATGATTGTTGATTTAAGCCAAATTTTTCACACACAGACATTATCTTAAAGAGACTAGATGGTGCTATGTATCAGAATGTGGAGACAGTCTATGCTTCTGAAAATTCCTTTCTGTCTTCATTTAAGAAGTATAAGCAAATTTTATTTTATTCTCTATGGATACTTCACTTTTGTAATGCAAATATTGTTTTTCTCTGCAGGAAAAGGAAGAATTTGTTCAGAGCTCAGGCAATGATGGTGTTGTGGTGTTTTCTCTTGGATCAATTCTCCAAAATCTTTCAGAAGAAAAGGTTGATATTTTTGTTTCAATCCTCACCCAAATTCCACAGAGACTCAGTATAAACTCCAAATCTGGTAAGCAGCTATTCCCACAGTGGATCGAGAGTGTGGATAATGGTATCTTTTTTATTTGAAAGTTAAATCTTATTTAAATTTAGCATAACAAGTACCTGTATTAAGAAAAAAAATCATAAAACATTATATCAATGTAGTTTGGCATAATTGATTATTTGTCTACTGAGCCTTGCCATTTCCATGGAAACACATCTTTTTGAAGTTATTTGTTTGTAATAAAATAGAAATAAAAACTTAAGTCCCACTAAGTATTTAGTACTTGAAATACTAAAATACTTCAGACCTGTGGTAACTTCTTAAAAAAAAAAAAAAGAAAGAAAAAGTTCTGAAATATGTTGGCTCCAATGACCAGGAAAAGGGAGGATCATTTTTATCAGCATACCGATAGAGAAGAATCATGCTTAAATATATCCTCAGCTTAAGTTGTTTTAGGACTCAATATAGCAGGGCATAGAAATAGAAGCCTAGATTTATGTGGTTTTTCTAATTAGCTAAGAGTTTTCTAGAATAAAAAGACAATTAAAAAGTTCTACAATGAATACGTAAGGCTATTTATGAAATATTCAAAGGCTCTTTTAAAACTATTTCATTAAATTTTATAAAACACAGCATAAGCAAGAATGTTAAATGGGAGTGTGAAATCTTGGGTTGTGATTATGCAGTTCTCTGTTAAGGGGTTTGATACATCTATACATCCTTTGGATTCAAATGTAAGATTTCTTATAGACTTCCTAAAAATAAAACTGTATATAACAACAAGTACAAATCCAAACAAAATGCTCAATTGAAAAATGGAATAAAATTAACCCATGTCTCATTTTTTCTTAAATATTAAATAACACAAAATAAAGGTGAGAAGGAAGTAGAATGAAAAGACTACTATTCATCCAAAAACAGACAAAATCTAAAGCAGGGTATATTTGTGAGAAATTCTAAATTTGAAGAGAGGGAGGAAGGTCAAGTAACTATAATTTAAACAAAAGTCATGTATCCATAATAATTTTTATCTCTCAAACACTGATTAGCCAGTACTGCTTTATTTTCTAATTCCTCACTTATAATCTCATTCCTTTGTAATTGATAATATGCAAAATGGCGATAAAGATAGATGTATAAAAAAGACAGATGTATAGAACCCTATTATTTATTTCAGTATTTACAAAGTAACCCTATATACTTTTCTCGCTATGTAATCTGAAATAGAGTAGGATGTACGAGTTATAAATATTTCTACAGCCTTAAAATGCTATTATCCTGTGGCTTAACTTGTGAAATATATATATTTCTTCCACAGGTTTAATGGATGTATATAAAAAAGAAAGAAACTAGCCACATTATGAGCCAATACTCAGCTCTATGATTGGATGTTCCTGAATTATCTTCTTGGTAAGACTATGAGAAAGTAAAAATAAGCAATTAGATGAGTAGCAAGGTGAATAACAGTTTAACAGCTAAAAATTCAATGAATATTTTAAAATTGTAAAAGTTTATTATTTTACTTCTAAAGCAGATTTATTTTAAAAATCGATCATCAATTTTATAGATTCACACTTTCTGTTGTTTTTGTAAGAGTTTCAGGCAATGAAGAAAGAATTAATGCCTTGTTTTCTGAAGATAGAAAATTTCTGTGGTGGCAACGTCCCATGTGCTCATCTTTTGTAGAAAATGCTGCTTTCTTCAGTGAATTATCTGATTGCTTTTTCCCCTTCTTTCTCAGAAATTCTTTTAACATTATAATAGAATTCTTACCCATTTCCCAATCTGATTCCAAAATTAAGTCATCTCAAAACCAAAACTTTTATTACTCCTGGTGAAACTAATGGGACCTGTTAAGCTGTTTATGATAGGTCTCTATGGTGTGAGTTCCTATGTTTGCTGATCTGCCTAATGGCATCATTCACATAAAGATCAAAGTAGCAGCTATGGAGGTGAACACATTGACAAGTGCACAATTGCTCAAAGATTTGAGAATTGTTATTCATAATTATTTGTCAATATTGCTACTTTTAAAGTTTTTCCAACCATTGATTATGTCACCAATCACACCAGAAAATGTTTGAGGCCATGTGACTTTTCTAACCATTTTTAGTTTGGTAATTCACCATCTTGGTCTTGGACCTAAAGTGTTATACTGACTCACAATATGCTCATTCCTGGAGAGTGCACAAATACAAAAAATGATAATTTCAATGGATGCAGAGAAGCCAAAAGAGTAAAACTGACACATGCAATAGACCATACACATCAGGAAAATATCTTAGGGAACAGTTTGATATGAGAAGCATAATGATTTAACTTTTTCTACATGCTCAGCACTACTAGGCTAAGCATATAAATTGAAAATAATGATAATAGGGTATTACATTAGGAAAGGCTTACTATTTTTCTATAGAGTCCATTTAGACCATCACAGTCTACATTTCCACCTTTGTCAACCGATATTTATTGTGTTGCTTTAAATATAAGGGCCTATTCTTGCTAAAACTTTAAATAGTAAAGGTCACTAATCCTTTTTCAGGAAGAGAACATGTCAACAATATGTTCAAAAGAAATGGATTCTTTTAAGGAAAATAATCATAATATAAAAAGAACTCATTTTATGAAACTTTTTAATTGACAGTGCACTTGATAAACTTGGATTTATTAATATGTTTTTGGCTGTACTTAAAAAAATCACAAATATCCCAAATCTCTCATTTCTAATCTTTATTTACAAGCTAAAGTTATTTACTGTGGAAAACTAAAAACATATTTACTCTGAAAGTAAGATTATTATGATATTTTCTAATCTTAATCTTTAAAATGTATAAATTAGTTAAATAACAACTTATATGCTAAAGACAAGATGTTAGAAAACCTACTTGATCAAGAATATGTTGTATTAAATATGTGACAATTTAAAGCTCTACATCAAAGTATATACTCATATTTAAATCAGTTTTACATTAATTTCACAAACACAGGTTTGTCTCAGAGGTATTGGGAGTTCAGTTCCACATCACTTCAATAAAGCAAATATTGCAGTAAAGCAAGACACATGAATTTTTTGGTTTCCCAGTGCACATAAAAGTTATGTCTATACTATATTATAGTCTATTGAATGTGCAATACCATATGTCTAAGGGAAAATATATGGGCTTTACTTAAAAAATACTTCATTGCTTAAAAATTGCTAATGATATCTAAGCCTTCAGCAGGTTGTAATATTTTAGCTGACGGGGGGTCTTACAGTGACATTGATGGCTGCTAACTGATCAAAGTTGTGGCTGCTGAAAGTTGGAGTGGTTGTGGCAATCTCTAAAAATAACACAACAGTAAAGGTTGTTGCACCAATTGACTCTTCCTTCCAGTAAAGATTTATCTTTAGTATGTGATGCTGCTTCATAATGTTTTCCCCACAGTAGAACTTATTTTAAAACTGTAATAAATCATTTTAAACCCTGACACTGCTTTATCAAGTAAATTGATGTCATATTTTAAACCATCTGTTGTCATTTCCACAATGTTCACAGCATCTTCAATGGGAGAAAATGTCATCACAAGAAACCACTTTATTTGCTCATCCATAAGAAATGGATCTTCATCTGATCAAGTCTGATCAATAAATTGTAGCAATTCATATCCTTTGCCCACTTTTTGATGGGGTTGTTTGATTTTTTCTTATTAATTTGTTTAAGTTCTTTGTAGATTCTGAATATTAGCCTTTTGTCAAATGGGTAGATCGCAAAAATTTTCCCCCATTCTGTAGGTTACCTGTTCACGCTGATGATAGTTTCTTTTGCCATGCAGAAGCTTTTTGGTTTAATTAGACGTCATTTGTCTATTTTGGCTTTTGTTGTCATTGCTTTTTGTGTTTTAGTCATGAAGCCCTTGCCCATGCCTATGTCCTGAATGGTATTGCTTAGCTTTTCTTCTAGGGTTTTTATGGTTTTAGGTCTAACATTTAAGTCTTTAATCTACTTGAATTATTTTTTATAAGATACATTTCAAAAGAAGACATTTATGCAGGCAACACACACATGAAAAAATGCTCATCATCCCTGGTCATCAGAGAAATCCAAATCAAAACCACCATAAGATACCATCTCAAATCAGTTAGAATGGTGATCATTAAAAAGTCATGAAACAGCAGATGCTGGAGAGGATGTGGAGAAATAGGAATGCTTTTACACTGTTGGTGGGAGTGTATACTAGTTCAGCCATTGTGGAAGACAGTGTGGTGATTCCTCAATGATCTAGAACTAGAAATACCATTTGACCCAGCAATCCTGTTCCTGGGTATATACCCAAAGGATTATAAATCATGCTACTATAAAAACACATGCACACATATGTTAACTGTGGCACTATTAACAATAGCAAAGGTTTGGAACCAACCCAAATGTCCATCAAGGATAGACTGGATTAAGAAAATTTGGGCCAAGCGCAGTGGCTCAAGCCTGTAATTCCAGCACTTTGGGAGGCTGAGACGGGCAGATCATGAGGTCAGGAGATCGAGACCATCCTGGTTAACATGGTGAAACCCTGACTCTACTAAAAAATACAAAAAAACTGGCCAGGCGAGGTGGCAGGCAACTGTAGTCCCAGCTACTTCGGAGGCTGAGGCAGGAGAATGGCGTAAACCTGGGAGGTGGAGTTTGCGGTGAGCTGAGATCCAGCCACTGCACTCCAGCCTGGGCTACAGAGCAAGACTCCGCTTCCAAAAAAAAAAAAAGAAAATTTGGCACATATACACCATGGAATACTATGCAACCATAAAAAACGATGAGTTCATGTCCTTTGCAGGGACATGGATGAAGCTGGAAACCATCATTCTGAGCAAACTATCACAAGGACAGAAAACTAAACACTGCATATTCTCACTTATAGGTGAGAATTGAACAATGAAAACATTTGGACACAGGGTGAGGATTATCACACACTGGGGCCTATCATGGGGTGGAGCGATGGGGGTGGGATAGCATTAGGAGAAATGCCTGATGTAGACAACGAGTCAATGGGTGCAAGAAACCAACATGGCATGTGTATACATATGTAACAAACCTGCAAGTTGTGCATATGTACCGTAGAACTTAAAGAATATATATATATATAAAGATTGTAGCAATTCATTCACATCTTCAGGCCCCTCTTCTAATTGTAGTGCATTTGCTATTTCCACCACATCTGCATTTACTTCCTCCACTGAAGTTTTGAATCTCTCACAGTTGTCCATGAGGGTTGGCACCAACTTCTTCTAAACTCCTTTCAGTGTTGCTATGTTCACCTTCTTTCATGAATGATTATTATTATACTCAATGGCATCTAGAATGGTGTATTTCTTTTCCGAAGGTTTTCAATTTATATTGCTCAGATCCATCAGAAGAATTAGTATAGCAGCTATTTTCTTATGAAATATGTTACTTAAATAATAAGATTTGAAAGTTGAAATTACTCATTGATCAGTGGGTTCCAGAATGAATGCTGTGTTAGATGAAATGAAAACATTAATCTCTTTGTACTTTTCCATCAGAACTCCTGGGTAACCAGGTGCATTGTCAATGAGTAGTAATATTTTAAAGAAATATTTTATTTCTGAGCAGTAGGTCTCAACATGGGCTTAAAACATTCAGTAAACCTGCTGTAAACACATGAGTTGTCATCCAGGCTTTGTTTTTCCACTAATGGAGCACAGGAAGAGCAGTTATAACGTAATTATTTAGGGCTGTAGGAAATTCCAAATGGCAAATGAGCACCCACTTCAACTTAAAGTCACAAATTGCATTAGTCCCTAACAAAAGAGTCAGCCTGTCCTTTGAAGCTTTGAATCGGTATTCATTTCCCTTTAGCTATGAAAGCCCTAGATTGCATTGTATTTAAAGTGAATGTTGTTTCACATACATTGACTACCTGTTACTTAACTTAGCCACCTTGACCTTCCTTAGATGTATTGAATAACTTGCAATTTCTTTATCAACACTTGCTGCTTCACCTTACACTGTCATTTCATGCAGATAGCTTCTTAAACTCATGAATCAATCTCTATTAGTGTCAAACATTTGTTCTACAGAATCCTCATCTCTCAGCCTTCATAGAATTAGAGAGTTAGGGCCTTGCTTTGAATTAGGCTTTGGTTTAAGGGAATGTTCAGAGTAATTTGATCTTCTATCCAGACCACTAAAACTTGTTCTTTATCAGCAATACAGCTATTTCCCTTTCTTATATTTTATGTGTTCACTGGAATAGCACTGCTAATTGCTTTTGTGTTTTATAAAGATCTCCAGGGGATTCCAATGTGCAGTAGCATTGGAAACATTAGATTAATGTCTAAACAGTGAGCATAGTTACTATTTTTATTGGGATTTAATTATCAGTCATTCCATTAGTTATTGACTAAATTAAACACAAGCTGTCTGTGTATTTTGTATCTACGTACGGTTTCAATCAAAGTAGTGGAAAACTAAAAAAAAAAAAAAGTTATTCCAATATATTAATACTTCACAAAACAGTGGCTCTTCTTGTTTCCATGACAGGTGTACATGAATTTAGTCACAATCTCTTTTCACTTTATTTTAATCTATCTCAACAGTGTCACCTATTGACCAGTCCGGGAATGAGAATATGTACTCTCTTTTCATAAACAACTTGTGGAGGGAAGTATTTTTGTATTATGAGTGTCTTGCTCTTTTCTTACACTTCATATTTTATTCTGTGTGTTTTCTCCATCCTATTTATCAGCAGCAAGCATCTCTTTAAAATCTATTTTGCTTTATCCTCAAGTTTTGCTTTCCTCAAAAGGAAATAAGGTTTAAATTATAGTTATTATTTGTTTATCTACAAATGTTCTAATAATGCAACATTAGCATAATATTATGTATGATTTCTTACATTGAATTTACCAGAAATTGTGTTACATGACTTTCGCACTTTAATTCTTAATAGATTCCTGGGAAAAGTATTATTATTGAACTTTGTATTAATAGGCTCAACTATCTTTGTCACATGCCATTATGGGCCTTTAATCAGCTTGTCAATGTAAGAAACAAAATAAATTACACAAGTGTGGTTGAGATCATAGACCTGAACACCACAAGCAGATTTTCCATATTGATTTCCTGTAAAAGATTACAAAGAATACTATATATTTAATGATTTTATTTATACATTTTATCTACCAATATTTCAGCCATGATGTTTATTGCAGTTATTTAATACTTACATATTAGTATTTTGGAATCTGACTGGTTAGCCAAATATTTATATGTTTCTATTAAAAAAAAAGAGAAATTTTAAATTCCAGACTACTCAGCTATAACCAAACCTTTGGAACATTCTTACATTAGGTTGAGCATGGTCTGAAGACACTTAAATCAAATTATAACCCCATTTACTAATACAAACATAAATATCTAAATAAATTATTATAATTAAAATCAAATAATGATCAAATGGATTATTATAACATCACCAAAGCTATGTCACGTTCATTTTACCTAGCTGCAATAATTTCTTGGGATATCTTCTAGTATTTTTAATTTATATGAAATATTACAAACTGAAAAAATAGTTTTAAGCACTTAAATAAGTGCCTATAGTCTCGCTACCTAATACAGAACATAAAAGTATATTGCCATGTTGTCAGTACATATCCTTTAAAAGTGATACGTGGTGTGTAGGTGGAGGGATATTGATGTTGGCGGAATAGGAAACCCATGTTCCCTTTTTCCTCACAGAGAAATGGACTTAACAAATATATATATGTATACACACACACACACACACACACATATATATATAGAGAGAGAGAGACCAAATTACCTTTATGAAAACTCCAGAAACAAGTTAAAACATCGCAGCGTCCCAGGCAAGAGCAAAGCCAAGAAGAACTTCACTGAAATTGCTAAGAAATTTCGCAGAATTGTCTCATTATAGAGAACAGCCAGTACAACATGGCACAGTTAGGAGAAAATTCCCTAGCCATACCTTCCCCCACAGGAAAGAAAGAGAAGAGTAAAGGGTGCTTTAATGTTCTAGCTTTTGGAGGGGCTGCCCAAGGGGCTAGTTTCTCTGACCTAACTCAAAGAAATCCCAGGAACTAGCAGAATTCTGATGCCTGTGAGCTACTGAGAAAAAACCGCGTTTGGCAGTGTTAAAAAGGCTGCCTTACCACAAAATGACAGCAGAGGGAGCAACAGACTACAAACTCCTAAAGAGGAGGTAGGGAAATAAAAAATCTTTAGCTGGGTAATTACATACAAAAGCTGAGAGAAGACACATTCCCAGAAAAGATTTGAGAGACCCGCAGAATATCTAGCTGGTGTGACCAGTGAACACAGTCTTTTGTACCAAGGTAGGTGGTAAATATTGGGAGATGCAGCTATTTTTCAAATACGCAAATTGTAGCAAAAGAACACAAGGCATACACACACACACACACACACACACACACACACACACACACGCACCACAAAACCATGGCCCAATGAAGGGAACAAAATAAACTTCTAAAAAATAACCCCAAGGAAATGATGATCTATGAATTACTTGTCAAATAATTCATAATTATCATTTTAAAGATAATTAACTAAGAGAGAACACAAAAAACTATATAAAATAATAAAAATAGTTCATATAAAAACGAAAATATTAATGAAAAGGTAAAACTCTATAAAAAAGAATTGAACAAAAATTCAGGAGCAGAAGAATACAATAACTGAGTTTTAATATTCACTAGAGGAGCACATGAGAAGACATTGTCAAACAGATAAAAAACATACACACTTAAGAACATAGGTTATTTGAAATTATTCAGGCAGGGGAGCAAAAATGTAAAGAAAAAAATACACAATAAAAAAGTGAAGACAACCTAACTAATTTATAAGACACCATCGAGCTAACCAGTAAAGCATTATAAAAGTCCCAGTAGGTGCCGCGTGCCCAAGATGACCGAATAGGAATAGCTCCAGCCTCCAGTACCCAGCATGAGTGACAGAGAAGACAGATGATTTCTGCATTTTCAACTGAGGTACCAGGTTCATCTCACTGAGGAGTGCCAGACAATTGGTGCTGGTCAGCTGGTGCAGCCCAACCAGCAAGAGCTGAAACAGGGCAAGGCATCGCCTCACCTGGAAAGTGCAAGGGGTAAGAGAATCTCTTTTCTTAGCCAAGGGAAACTGAGACACACAACACGTTGAAAATCGAGCAACTCCCACCCTAATACTGCAATTTACCAAGGGTCTTAGCAAACAGCACACCAGGAGATTACATCCCACACCTGACTCAGAGAGTCCCACACCAACGGAGCCTCCCTCATTGCTAGCACAGCAGTCTGAGATCTAACTTCAAGGTGGCAGTGAGGCTGGGGGAGGGGGACCCACCATTGCTGAGATTTAAGTAGGTAAACAAAGTTGCCTGGAAGTTCAAACTGGGTGGAGTCCACCACAGCTCAAGGAGACCTGCCTGCCTCTATAGACTCCTCCTCTAGGGACAAGGCATAGCTAAACAAAAAGCAGCAGAAACCTCAGCAGAGGTAAATGCCCCTCTCTGACAGCTCTGAAGAGAGCAGTGGATCTCCCAGCATGGAGGTGGAGATCTGAGAATGGACAGACTGCCTGCTCAAGTGGATCCCTGACCCCTGAGTAGCCTAACTGGGAGATATCCACCACTAGGTGCAGACCTACACCTCACATCTCACGCGGCGGGGTTCACCCCTGAGACGAAGCTACCAGAGCAAGAACCAGACAGCAACATTTGCTGTTCAGCAATATTCTATAATCTGCAGTTTCCGCTGCTGATACCCATGAAAACAGGGTCTGCAGTGGACATCAAGCAAATTCCAGCTGACCTACAGCTGAGGGTCCTGACTGTTAGAAGGAAAACTAACAAACAGGAAGGACACCCACACCAAAACCCCATCAGTACATCACCATCATCAAAGACCAAAAGCAGATAAAACCACAAAGATGGGGAAAAAGCAGGGCAGAAAGGCTGGAAATTCAAAAAATCAGAGCGCATCTCCTCCTCCAAAGGAATACAGCTCATCGCCAGCAATGGAGCAAAGCTAGATGGAGAATGACTTTGATGAGTTGAGAGAAGAAGGCTTCAGTTGATCAAACTTCTTAGAGCTAAAGGAGGAACTACGTAACCAGCAGAAAGAAACTAAAAACCTTGAAAAAAGAATGGATGAATGGATAACTAGAATAATCAATGCAGAGAAGACATTAAAAGAACTGATAGAGATGAAAACTATAACACGAGAAGTACATGACAAATGCACAAGCTTCAGTAACTGACTCAATCAACTGGAAGAAAGAGTATCACTGATTGAAGATCAAATGAATGAAATGAAGAGAGAAGAGAAGTGTGGTGAAAAAAGAATAAAAGGAAGTGAACAAAGCCTCCAGGAAGTATGGGATTAAAAAAAAAGACCAAATCTATGTCTGATTGGTGTGCCTGAAAGTGACAGGGAAAATGGAACCAGTTGGAAAACATTCTGAAGCATATCATCCAGGAGAACTTCCCCAACCTAATAAGGCAGGCCAACATTCAAATTCAGGAAATACAGAGAAC
>NW_012108842.1:580043-580759 GCF_000951045.1 Mandrillus leucophaeus
GCAGAAACTCTCCAAGCCAGAAGAGAGTGGGGGCCAATATTCAACATTCTTAAAGAAAAGAATTTTAAACCCAGAATTTCATATTCAGCCAAACTCAGTTTTATAAGTGAAGGAGAAATAAAATCCTTTACAGACAAGCAAATGCTTAGAGATTTTCTCACCACCAGGCCTGCCTTACAAGAGACCATGAAGGAAGCACTAAACATGGAAAGGAACAACAGGTAGCAACCATTACAAAAACATGTGAAAATGTAAAGTCCATCAATGTTAGGAAGAAACTGCATCAAATAGCAAGCAAAATAACCAGTTAATATCATAATGACAGGATCAAGTTCACACATAACAATATTGACCTTAAATGTAAATGGACTAAATGGTCCATTAAGAAAACATGGAGTGGCAAATTGGATAAAAAATCAAGACCCAACAGTTTGCTGTATTCAGGAGACCCATCTCACAATCAGAGACACACATAGGCTCAAAATAAAGGGATGGAGGAAGATCTACCAAGCAAATGGGAAACAAAAAGAAGCAGGATTTGCAATCTTAGTCTCTGATAAAACAGACTTTAAACCATCAAAGATCAAAAGAGACAAAGAAGGCCATTACATAATGGTAAAGGAATCAATTCATCAGGAAGAACTAACTATCCTAAATATATATGCACCCAACACAGGAGCATCCAGATTCATAAAGCAAGTCCTTAGAGACTTACA
>NW_012108842.1:580899-581747 GCF_000951045.1 Mandrillus leucophaeus
CTCAGGACTAAGAAACTCAATCAAAACTACTCAACTACATGGAAATTGAACAACCTGCTCCTGAATGACTACTGGGTACAAAACAAAATGAAGGCAGAAATAAAGATGTTCTTTGAAACCAATAAGAACAAAGATACAACATACCAGATTCTCTGTGACACAATTAAAGCACTGTGTAGAGGGAAATTTAGAGCACTAAATGCCCACAAGAGAAAGCAGGAAAGATCTAAAATTGACACTCTAACATCACAATTAAAAGAACTGGAGAAGCAAGAGCAAACACAATCAAAAGCTAGCAGAAGTCAAGAAATAACTAAGATCAGAGCAGAACTGAAGGAGATAGAGACACAAAAACCCCCCAAAAAATCAATGAATCCAGGAGTTGGTTTTTTTGAAAAGATCAAAAAAAATTGATAGACCGCTAGCAAGACAAATAAAGAAGAAAAGAGAGAAGAATCAAATAGATGCAATAAAAAATGTAAAGGGGATATCACCACCGACCCCACAGAAATACGAACTACCATCAGAGAATCCTGTAAACAAATCTATGCAAATGTGCTAGAAAACCTAGAAGAAATGGATAATTTCCTGGACACTTACACTCTCCCAAGAATAAACCAGGAAGTTGATTCCCTGAAGAGACCAATAGCAGGCTCTGAAATTGAGGCAATAATTAATAGCCTACCAACCAAAAAAGTCCAGGATCAGATGGATTCACAGTCAAATTCTACCAGAGGTACCAGGACGATTTGGTACCATTCCTTCTGAAACTATTCCAACCAATAGAAAAAGAGGGAATCCTCCCTACCTATTTTATGAGACCAACATCATCCTGATACCAAAGCCTG
>NW_012108842.1:581797-582685 GCF_000951045.1 Mandrillus leucophaeus
TACCATTCAGGACATAGGCATGGGAAAAGACTTCATGTCTAAAACACCAAAAGCAACAGCAGGAAAACCAAAATTGACAAATGGGATCTAATTAAACTAAAGAACTTCTTCCCAGCAAAAGAAACTACCATAAGAGTGAACAGGCAACCTACAGAAT
Organism: Mandrillus leucophaeus; assembly: GCF_000951045.1. Taxonomy (NCBI): domain Eukaryota; kingdom Metazoa; phylum Chordata; class Mammalia; order Primates; family Cercopithecidae; genus Mandrillus; species Mandrillus leucophaeus. The sequence continues at coordinate 581,955 of NW_012108842.1, forward strand.
GGGAGAAAACTTTTGCAATCTACTCGTCTGATAAAGGGCTAATGTTCAGAACCTATAAAGAACTCAATCAAATTTACAAGAATAAAACAAAGAACCCCATCAAAAAGTGGGCAAAAGATATGAGCAGACACTTCTCAAAAGAAGACATTCATACAGCCAACAGACACATGGAAAAATGCTCATCATCACTCGCCATCAGAGAAATGCAAATCAAAACCACAATGAGATACCATCTCACACCAGTTAGAATGGCAATCATTAAAAAATCAGGCAACAACAGGTGCTGGAGAGGATGTGGAGAAATAGGAACATTTTCAAACTGTTGGTGGGACTGTAAACTAGTTCAACCGTTGTGGAATACAGTGTGGCAATTCCTCAAGGATCTAGAACCAGAAATACCTTTTGACCCAGCCATCCCATTACTGGGGATATACCCAAGGGATTATAAGTCATGCTGCTATAAAGACACATGCACATGTATGCTTATTGTGGCACTATTCACAATAACAAAGCCTAGGAATCTACCCAAATGTCCATCAGTGACAGACTAGATTAAGAAAATGTGGCACATACATACCATGGAATACTATGCAGCCATAAAAAAGGATGAGTTCGTGTCCTTTGTACAGACATGGATGCAGTTGGAAACCATTGTTTTCAGCAAACTATTGCAAGAACAGAAAACCAAATACCGCATGTTCTCACTCATAGATGAGAATTGAACAATGAGA
>NW_012108842.1:583970-584311 GCF_000951045.1 Mandrillus leucophaeus
AAAAAAAAAAGACAAATATTTCAAATGAGAATATCATGTGGCAAACTTGTCCTTCAAAAAACATAGAGGAGTGAATGTTTCCCAGATTTAGGAGAAAAAAAAAATGGTGCGGGTTATAATCAACACTAGACTTAGAAGAAATGTTAAAAGGAGTCCTTCACATTGAAATGGAAGTATGCAAGGTGTGCCAGGCATGGTGGCTGATGCCTGTAATTCCAGCACTTTCAGAGGCTGAGGTGGGCAGATCACCTGAGGTCAGGAGTTCAAGACCATCATGACCAACATAGTGTAACACTGTTTCTACTAAAAAAACAAAATTAGCTGGGCATGGTGGCAAGTGC
>NW_012108842.1:584594-585297 GCF_000951045.1 Mandrillus leucophaeus
AAAATATATTGACACACCCATGTTGTGGGCAGCATTATTCCTGATAGTCAATACTGGGCTTCCTAATCCTTCTTCATATGTATCTGGCAGCACATCAGGACTGAGAGACAACAGGGTTTTTTTTTGTAGAGATGCTGCAGAAATATTCAAAAAATTAAAAATATCTGAAACAAAAATATAATCTGATTTCATAGTCCATTAAAAAAATCAATGTCTGGTTTTCAACAAAAATCATGAAGTATATAAAGAAACATGAAACTATAACCCATTAAATGTAACAAAATGAACTTACAAAAACAATTTCTGAGAAAACACAGACACTGGAATTACTACACAAAAGATTCTAAAATAACTGTCTTTAATGTGTCTAAATAATGAAAGGAATAAATTGACAAAGATAAGAAAACCATGAATGAACAACATGATATTAATCAAGAAAAAGAAATTAAAGAGGGAACCAAAAGGAAATTCTGGAGCTGAAAAATGCAATAATGGAAGTGGAAAATTTACTGGACGGTTTCAAAAGCAGATATAAGCAGATAGAAGAAAGAATTGGCAAACATGAAGACAGAGTCATTGAAATTACTGAGTCAGATAAAATAAAAAAAAAAAAGAAGAAAATAGAGCCTAAGAAGGTGTAGGGTATTTTCACATAAACCAAGATATGCACTGTGGGAGTCCGAGAATGAGAAGGAGTAAGAAA
>NW_012108842.1:590842-597576 GCF_000951045.1 Mandrillus leucophaeus
GAAAAAAAAAATGAAATTAAAAAAATATGCTAGGCAAAAGCACAAAAATAAAAATCTCACTAGTAAAGGTAAATATATAATCAAATATAGAGTTCTGTAGTAATGCTTGTGCATAAATTACTTTTAGTTCTGATATACACCTTAAAAAACAAAAGTATAAAACAGCTATAAGTGTACATAAATCAATAACAATATAAGAAGATATCTTTAGTGCTATTAAGAATATTAAGTGGGGATGGGTGATGTAAATGAGCAAAGTTTTAAATGTTATTGAAGTAAGATTTTAATCTTTAATGTTTTTTATTTCATTTAAAAATTGATTGTTATAATTTTAAATGTTTTATGTAATCCTCATGCTAGACACAAAAAAATACATATAAAAGATACACAAAAGGATGTGAAGAAGGAATCAAAACTTATGGAGACAGCAAAAACTTGTAGTATGAGAAAATTTTATAGCAACAAATAACCATATTAGAAATGATAAAACATTTCAAACAAGCAACCTAACTTTACACATCAAGATACTAAGAAAAGGAAAACTAAGTCTAAAGTTAGCATAAGAAAGCTCCGTTTTCCATAAAACAGAAAATAATGAATGTTAAAGAGAATGTAGACAAATAGTAAGTCTTGTGCACTGTCTATAGGAATAAAAAAAAAAAAGGTGAAGCTTCTAAGGAGAAGAGTATGAAGGTTCCTGAAATAAATTAAAAGAGAATTAGTATATTGTCCAACAATGTCACTTCTGGGTATTTTCAAAAAAAAAGAAAAAAGAATTAAAATCAGGATCTTGAAAATATATTGACACACCCATGTTGTGGGCAGCGTTATTCATGATAGTCAATACTGGGCTTCCTAATCCTTCTTCATATGTATCTGGCAGCACATCAGGACTGAGAGACAACAGGGTTTTTTTTGTAGAGATGCTGCAGAAATATTCAAAAAATTAAAAATATCCGAAACAAAAATATAATCTGATTTCATAGTCCATTAAAAAAATCAATGTCTGGTTTTCAACACAAATCATGAAGTATATAAAGAAACATGAAACTATAACCCATTAAATGTAACAAAATGAACTTACAAAAACAATTTCTGAGAAAACACAGGCACTGGAATTACTACACAAAAGATTCTAAAATAACTGTCTTTAATGTGTCTAAATAACTAAAGGAAAAAATTGACAAAGATAAGAAAACCATGAATGAACAACATGATATTAATCAAGAAAAAGAAATTAAAGATGGAACCAAAAGGAAATTCTGGAGCTGAAAAATGCAATAATGGAAGTGAAAAATTTACTGGACGGTTTCAAAAGCAGATATAAGCAGATAGAAGAAAGAATTGGCAAACATGAAGACAGAGTCATTGAAATTACTGAGTCAGTTAAAATAAAAAGAAAAAGAAGAAAATAGAGCCTAAGAAGGTGTAGGGTATTTTCACATAAACCAAGATATGCACTGTGGGAGTCCGAGAATGAGAAGGAGTAAGAAAAGAATATAAAGAGTATTTGAAAAACATATTGCAGAAAATAATAAAAATGCAGTAAAGTACATACATCTACAAATCCAAGAAGCTCAACCAACCCCAAGTGGGATAGGAAGAATCAATATCGTGAAAATGGACATACTGCCCAAGGTAATTTATAGATTCAATGCCATCCCCATCAAGCTACCAATGAGTTTCTTCACAGAATTGGGAAAAACTGCTTTAAAGCTCATATGGAACCACAAAAGAGCCCGAATTGCCAAGACAATTCTAAGTCAAAAGAACAAAGCTGGAGGCATCACGCTACCTGACTTCAAACTATACTACAAGGCTACAGTAACCAAAACAGCATGGTACTGGTACCAAAACAGAGATATAGACCAATGGAACAGTACAGAGTCCTCAGAAATAATACCACACAGCTACAGCCATCTGATCTTTGACAAACCTGAGAAAAACAAGAAATGGGGAAAGGATTCCCTATTTAATAAATGGTGCTGGGAAAATTGGCTAGCCATAAGTAGAAAGCTGAAACTGGATCCTTTCCTTACTCCTTATACGAAAATTAATTCAAGATGGATTAGAGACTTAAATGTTAGACCTAATACCATAAAAACTCTAGAAGAAAACCTAGGTAAAACCATTCAGGACATAGGCATGGGCAAATACTTCAAGTCTAAAACACCAAAAGCAACAGCAACAAAAGCCAAAATTGACAAATGGGATCTAATTAAACTAAAGAGCTTCTGCACAGCAAAAGAAACTACCATCAGAGTGATTTTACTCACTTTTTAAAATTTTATCCATCCTACAATATTGGCAAAGGTTCGGGTTACCCTGTAAGGCAAAGCAAGCCTGCATATATGAGGCCTTGGACCATTTTCCCTCATAGATTCTGGATGAGCTCCCCAGAAATATCTCAGGATCCTTAGGGTACTGCCACAGCAGCTGGAAACCTCTGTGCCTGGCAGTGCCTCTGCTTGAGTTTGATTGCACCTGCTGGGCTCTTTCCACCAAGTTGGCCTGGCAGGCTACACTCAGCTCATGCTCCCAGTCCAGATCCCACACCTGCCAAGGGCAAGCCTGATGTGGAACAGTGAGCAGTGTGTAAACAAGTGAGCATGGATTCTGGCAACTGGGCACAGCCAGGCATGCCGGCTGCTGTGGTGAGGTGGGTAGCTCAATGTACCAGCACAGGATCTGGCTTTATGTGATGCTGTGGCTGGACTAGACTTACTGTAAGTGGCAGAGAGAGGAAGGGCTATAGTGTTACATCCCCTTTAGCTCCTGCCCACAGCTTGGTGAGATGGACAGGAAAGTGATACAGCTCCTTTCACTCCCACTGTTCAGTAGGTCCCAAGTTCTTGTCTTGTGACCATGAAGAATGAGGTTACAGAGACAACAGGATGGTGAGTAAGGCTTTATTGAGTGACAGAACAACTCTCAGCAATGAGGATACCTGATGTGGGTAACTCCTATCTTATAGGGAGTTCATCCCAACGAGCATCTGAGTCTGGCTGTGTCTGGAGTTTTTGTGGGCCCAGAATGGAGGAAGTTCATGCTACTTGGTCAATGGACAGCCATGGGTGGGCCTGGAAAATCCACCATCCAGTTGACCAAAGGGCATTGAGGAAGTTCTCTTTTGATGGTGGGCTTCACCCAAAACTGTCAGCCCAGCCCCAAGGCTTCAATCTGTCCCTGGCTTAAAGGTGGAGTTTCACAAGGGACCCACACATTTCCACCTAGGAACCTGTCTGCCTGCCACAAGTATCAAAGGTATACATAATAGCCTTGAAGAATCCTCTGTCTTTCTATGGCATCAGTTATCGTATCTCTTATTTTGTTCCTCATTGAGTTTATTTGGATCCTCTCTCTTATTTTGTTGGTTAATCTCACTAATGGTCTATCAATTTTATTTGTCTTTTCAAAGAACGAGCTTTTTGTTTCATTTTTCTTTGGTATTGTTTTGTTTCAATTTCATTTAGTTTTGCTCTGATATTTGTTATTTATTTTATTCTGCTGGGTTTGGGTTTAAATTGTTCTTTGTTTCTCCAGATCTGCAATTGTCTATCTGTTCTCTTTCAAATTGTCTGTTAAATTGTCTATTCTCTTTCAAATTTTTGTTGTAGGCTGACTTTCTTCTTAGCACCACTTTTCTTGTATTCTAGAGGTTTTGATAGGTTGTGTCACCATTATCATTCACTTCAAATCTTTTTTTAATTTTTACATTGATTTTATTCTTGACCCAATGATAATTCAGTTGTAGGTTATTTAATTTCCATATATTTACATAGTTTTGAAGGTTCCCTTTGGAAACGATTTCCAATTTTATTTTACTGTTTTTTGAGAGAGTGCTTGATATAAGTTTGATTTTCTTAAATTTGCTGAGATTATGTTGTGGCTCATCACATGGTCTATGTTAGAGAATGTTCTATGTGCTGATAAGTATAATGTATATTCTGCAGTTCTTGGGTGGAATGTTTTGTAAATATCTGTTAAGTCCTTTTGTTGTATGGAATAATTTACATCTATTATTTCTTTGTTGACTTTCTGTCTTAATGACCTCTCTAGTTATGTCAGTGGAGTATCAAAGTACCCTACTATTACTGTGTTGGCATCTATATCGTTTCTTCGGTCTAATAGTGATTGTTTTATCAATTTGGGTCCTCCAGTGTTAGGTGTATATATATTTATGATTTTGATATTTTCCTGTTAGACTAGTCCTTTTATCATTATATAATGTCCCTCTTTGTCTTTTTAAACCACTGTTACTTTAAAGTTTGTATGGTCTGATATAAGAACAGCTATTTCTGTTTGCTTTTGGTGTCCATTTGCGTGCAAAATCTTTTCCCATCCTTTTACCTTAGGTTTATTTGAGTTCTTATGTGTTAGATGAGTCTCCTAAAGACAGCAGAAACTTGTTTGGTAAATTCTCATCCATTCAGCCATTCTTATCTTTTAAGTGGAGCTTTTAGGTCATTTATATTCAATGTTAATATTGAGATGTGAAATAATATTCTATTCATTATGCTATTTGTTACCTGAGTACCTTGGCGTTTTTTCATTATCTTATTGTTGTATAGATTCTTTGAGATTTACGCTTTAAGGAAGTTCTATGTTGGTGTATTTTCAGGATTTGTTTCAAGATTAATAGCTCCTTTCAGCAGTTCTTGTAGTGCTGGCTAGGTAGTGTTGAATTCTCTCAGCATTCATTAGTCTGGAAAAGACTATCTTTCTGTCATTTATGAAGCTTAGTTTCACTGAATGCAAAATTCTTGGCTGATAATTGTTTTGTTTAAGGAAGCTAAGAACACAACTCCAATCCCTTCTAGCTTGTAGGGTTTCTTCTGAGAAATCTGCTGTGAATCTGGTAGGTTTTCCTTTGCAGGTTACCTGATGTTTTTGCCTCAGAGTTCTTAACATTCCTTTTTTTTTTTTTTAACTTGACTTTAGATAACCTGATGACTATGTGCCTAGGCAATGATCATTTAGTAATAAATTTCCCAGGTGTTCTTTGAGCTTCCTGTATTTTGATGTCTAGATCTCTAGTAAGGCCAGAGAAGTTTTTCTTGATCATTTTCTCAAATATGTTTCCCAGACTTTTACATTTCTCTTCTTCCTCAGAAACATCAATGATTCTTAGATTTGGACATTTAACATAGTCTCAACCCTGTTGGAAGCTTTGTTCCTTTTTTTGAAGTTAGTTTTTCTTTGTCTTTGATGGATTGAGTTGATTCAAAAGCCTTGACTTTGAGCTTGTTCAATTCTATTGCCAAGAGTTTCCAGTGCATTTTGCATTTTTCTAAGTGTGATTTTGATTTCCAGAGACTTTTTTATTTTAATTTATGCTATTTTACTGAAGATTTTTCCTTTCACATCCTGTATCATGTTTTTGATTTCTTTAATTTGGAGTTTAGCTTTCTCTGTCTCCTTCTTGATTAGCTTAATAGTCCACCTTCTGATTTTTTTTTTTTTTTCCCCTGATAATTCAGAGATATCATCTTGGTTTGAATGCATTGCTGGTGAGCTGGCATTATTATTTAGAAGTGTTAAAGAACCTTGTTTTGTCATATTACCAAAATTGTTTTTCTGGTCCCTTCTCATTTCAGTAGACTGTGTCACAGGAAAGATATGGGACTCAAGATTCAGATTCTTTTGTCCCACAAGGTAGTCCCTTGATGTAGTGTTCTCCCCCTTTCTTTACGTATGGGGCTTCCTGAGAGCTGAGCTGCAGTGATTGTTTTTGCTCTTCTGGGTCTATCCACCCAGTGGAGTTATTGGGCTCTGGCCTGTACTGGAAGGTGATTGCAAAGAGTCCTGTGATGTGTTCCATCTTCAGGTCTTTCAGCAGTGGATATCAGCATGTGCTTTGGTGGAGGTGGCAGAGGAGTGAGGTAAACTCTGTACAGGTACTTGGTTGTATTTTTGTTCAGTGCACTGGTTTTATGTTGGCTGACCTACAGACAGAAGGTGGCACTTTCAAGAATACATTACCTGCAGTACTATAGGAAGAATGCAAACTTTTCCTAGGGATGCCTGGTTAAGTATTAAGGTTTCTCAGGAGGTGAGTAAGGCAATAAAAATCCCAAGATATTATGAACGTTATCTTTGGCTATCTGAATGGGTAGAAAAAAATTTCCAGGTTGGGGCGTGAATAGGTGTGTCTGAGCTCAAACTCTCTTTTGGCAGGGCTTGCTGGAGCTGCTGTGGTGTATGGAGGTGTGGTTCCAAGGCCAATGAAGTTATGTTCCCAGAGGGATTATGGATATCTCTACTGAGTCATACAGGTCACCAGGGAAGTGGGGGAATGCTGGCAGTAATAGGCCTCATGCTGCTGTCATGCAGCCTGCAGTCCTAAAGCCTGGTCTCACTCCCATCATGCCGCACCCCCCACCCCACCAACAGAATTGGGTCTATTTTTATGCAACCAGTGACTAAGGCTGAGAACTTGCCCGATACCACAAGCCTCCCCACCTAGAAAGCAAGCAGACTCAGTTTTTCAGCATCTCAGGGAACCTGCAGTGGTGATCCATTTCCTTCAAAGTATCTGTGAATTTTGTCACCTTTCCTGATGTGTTCCTGCCATAGTCCTTGGAGAAAAATTTCATGACATGAGTTCCAACACACTGCTCTGTCCATTTGAGTAGAAGCTGCAAACTGGTCCTGCCTCATTTTCATCATCTTAATCCTATACATCTGTAGCATCTTTCTATGTCATTTATCTCTCTTTGTTGGTTTAAAGTCTG
>NW_012108842.1:598506-606585 GCF_000951045.1 Mandrillus leucophaeus
TTTTCTTTATTATTGCCTGTCTGTCTTATTTCAGAAAGTCTGTCTTAAAGCTCTGATAATCTTTTTTTCAGTTGGTTTATTTTGCTATTATTTTTCAGTTGATTTATTTGTGATTGCATTATGAAAGTCTTGTGGTGTTGTTTTCAACTCTATCAGGTCAGTTACATTTTCTCTTAACAGGCTACTTTGTTAGCTCCTGCAATGTTTTATTATTATTGTTAGCTTTCTTGCATTGGTATACAATATGCTCCTTTAGCTCAGTAAACTTTGCTTATATTCCTATTTTGAATTTTACTTCTGATGTTTCAGCCATCTTGGCCTTAGCCTAGTTCCAAACCCTTGCTGGAGAGGTGATGTTGTAATTTGGATGAAAGAATGCACTCTATCTTTTCGAGTTTTCACTGTTCGTGAACTGATTCTTTCTTATTTATGTGGGCTTATCTGCCTTCAATTTTCGAGGTTGTTAGCCTTCGGATTTTTTATTATTATTATTCTATTTGATTGCCTTGAGGGTTTGTTTGTGATATAAGGTGGATTCAGCCAACTGGTTTTGTTTATAGAGGGGGCAGTCTTCAGTTCCCAGTTCCTGGACTGTATGCTTTAACTCTGGTGGACTTGCATTGAGCCCTAGCTTTGTTCTCTTGCTTTTCAAGGCTTTAAGTCTACTGCACTGGGGTGATCAAGGTGTGGCCACTGCAGCAGAGTGCTAGTGAGTGCAGGAGTGTCTGCCTCTTTCTGAGTGTTCACCACAGTGGCAGAAGCAAAGCAGTTGGAAGGGGAGTGGAAGGCCCTTGCTGGAGACTATGTGATGTTACACTGGAGGTAGTGTTTGTTTAGAGTGGGGTGATTGCCAGCACAAGTCTGTGTGCCTTCTCTGTGTCCTGCAAGAAGAATTGATCACTCAGGGTATGGGAGGATCCTCTGTCCTCTGTGCAGCATCAGAGAAAGGTAGGCACTGTCCAGACAGGGATTTCTGGTTGTGTGCCAATCAAGGCTCTGTCTGCGATGCTGCAAAGGCTGTCAGTGATTTTAGTGAATGTGGTGGGGTGCATCGAGGGATGCACTGCAGCCCTGTGTGCTGCTGGGTCAAGTAGAGCAAAACCCATCCATGCAGACATGCACTCAACAAAGTGGTGTGAGGAGTTTCTATGGGCTCAGGGGAAGCTGCAGTATGGGAGAGAACATGCAGACTGGTGCACAGTGGTAGGGGCTGCCTCAGTGGAACTCTCTATCATTCAGGCCTGGTCCTCTGTTGCAGAAACTATGGTGTGGAACCCCAGGGTATCAAAGACTGCCATATAAGTAGGCATGACAAGGCTGGGGTCCAAGGGGAGGGTAGAAGATCAAGGAGTGCTCAAGTCAGACCAGCCTCATCTGATGTGCAGGATCACCATGCAGGGATCAGGTCTGACTCTTACCCAAGAGCTGGGGTCTCTTATTCATGAAACTTGAACTTGAAGAGATCTCCACACTTTGCTACAGATTCTCCTGCACCTCTGGACTCCACATCAGTTGGCTTGCTTCTTTGCTACTGTGTTCCTGTGGCTTCATCTCAGAGAGATGCAAGTCAGCAATGGCTCAGTGTCTTTGTTCCTTTGTTGGTCCAATGGAGGCAAGGAAACTTCCATTGCAGAGGCAGTGGTTGAGAGGCTTTCTGTTGCCCCAGGGGCTCTCTCCAAAGAGTTGCCAAGTTGCTACTAGCTAGACAGATTGGGCAGGTGTTGGCTAGAAACTCAGGACTGGAAGATCTGCCTGATGAGGACATACAGGAGCAGGCAACCACATTACACTCTGATCATTTTTTCTGTAGGGCTGCTGTGGTATGCTAGGGCCCACTCCAATCACTAGTCACCTCAGATTTTCTAGAACCTGGAGGTATCACCAGTGAAGGCTGAGAAACAGGAAAGATGGAAACCTGCCCTTTTCTCTGGTAGCTCCATCCCAGGGAGATCTGGACCTGTTTCTGCCACAAAAGCACCTCTAAGAGGTGGCTGGAGACTGCAGTTGGGAGATCAGACCCTTATTCAGAAGGAATGGTATCAGGGACCTGCTTAAGGTAGTCTAGTCACATTTTCGTAAAGCAACTATGCTGTGCTGGAGGTATACTTCAGCCCCTGGTTGCCTTGGACACTCCAAAGCTAGAAGGCTGGAATGGCTAAGTTGCCCAAACAGCAAAGTTGTCAGCCTGCCCTGTCCCCTGGGGTCTCTTTACCAGGAATTCCTGTAAACTCTATCAGCTAATGAATACCAGTGGTAGCAGCTAAAAATCCCTGTTGGGAGGCTTCACCCAGTAATGAGGACGAAAGTCAGGAACTCAATTAAAAAAGCAGTCTGGCTCCATTTTTATATGGTTGTTGTGTTCTTCTGGTATATCATTTCCACCCCAGTCAGCTTGGGCTCTTCCAAGCTTACAGACTGGAATTGATAAGTTCCTCAAACAGCAAAGATGCCGGCCCATACCTCTTTCTGGGAGCTCTGCCACAGGGAGTTTTCAAAACTCTGTAGACTCAAGAACACTGGTGGGAGTGTCTGGAGTCCCCTGTTGGGAAGTCGCACCCAGTGAGGAGGAACAGAATCTGGTAGCTACTTAAAAAAGCAGTCTGGCAATGTTTCTGTAGAGCAGATGTTCAGCAACTGGTGGATTCCTTCCACCACCAGTACATTTGGACTCTCCAAAGCTTGAAGGGCAGAACAGGTAAGTTGCCCAAATAGCAAAAATGGCAGCTCGCTCTGCACACCATGCCTCAGTTGAAGGTGCTGTATATAAATTATGTGTAAACAAACTATACAAAAAAATTTTGAACCATGTTTTGTTATTTTATCTTTAGTTCTGTGTCAAACATAATGCAGAAACATGAACCTCTCATGGTTATGTTTCTGGAAACTCTTCTAAAATAAATTACATAAGACAAGTGATGTATGTCCATACAAGAATATTGATATTAGCTCAATGATAACACTTATAAACATAAAAGGGACATTAAACACACTTGTATAAACAGGTCATTTATCTTAATTTATCTTCTTGCCATATACATGCTCAGACTGTTAATCTAATGATAATATATTTACTTTGAAGTGCAAAAGTTACATTTGAACTTTGTGATTGATTTATCCATGGATATAACCATAAGAAATGACAGAAAGAAACAGCAAATGGGAAAAAGTATTGCATTGCACCAGGATGTGTATGAAATGGACTTCAGTTTTTTTGCTGATACAGCTGAGCTGTTACATTAGCTCTGGGAGTTGTGGAAAGGTACTGGTGTGGCCCACCGATTTCAGTCATTGGATGAATATAAAGACAATCGTGGATGAGCTTGTCCAGAGGGGTCATGAGGTGACTGTATTGGCATCTTCAGCTTCCATTTTTTTTTTTAATCCCAACATGTACTCTTAAACTTGAAGTTTATCCTGCATCTTTAACTAAAACTGACTTTGAGGATATCATCATGGTCAGACCTTCCATAAGACACATTTTGGTCATATTTTTCACAAGTACAAGAAATCATGTGAACTATTAATGACAATTAGAAAGTTCTGTAAGGATGGAGTTTCAAATAAGAAACTTATGAAGAAACTACAAGAGTCAAAATTTGATTCTGTTATTGCAGATGCTATTGTTCGCTGTGGGGAGCTGCTGGTTGAGCTATTTTAACACACCCTTCATGTACAGTCTCCCCTTCCCTGTTGGCTACGCACTTGAAAAGCATAAGGGAGGATTTCTATTTCTACCTTCCTACATACCTGTTGCTATGTCAAAATTAAGTGACCAAATGACTTTCATGGAGAGGGTAAAAAAATATGACCTATGTGGTTTATTTTCAATTTTGGTTCCAAATATTTAATACGAAGAATTGGAATCAGTTTTCCAGTGAAGTTCTAGGTAAGTAATTTTTTCAGTTGGTAACATGGAGATCTAACTTTCTGTGCCTTTGAAGCTGAGCTTATATAAAGCAATAAAGTCAGAATACTTGGTTTTTTAAATTTGTTTTTGTTTTGTTTGTTTGTTTTTGTTGGAGTCTTTCTCTGTCTTCCAGGCTGGAGTGCAGTGCTGCAATCTCAGCTCATTGCTGGGATTACAGGCGTGTGTTAGCACGATTGGCTAATTTTTTGCATTTTTAGTAGATATGGGGTTTCACTATGTTGGCCAGACTGGTCTCAAACTCCTGACCTCAAGTGATATGCCTGCCTCAGCCTTCCAAAGTGCTGGGATTACAGGCATGAGTCACCACACCCAGCTGGTAGTGGAGTTTTTTTGTAAGTGAATTTATGAAATGAAAACACAGGATGATCTATCAATTGTAAAATATTATAGAAAAGCTTAAATTATAAGGTCAGTTAAAACCCTGTGGCCATTGCTCATACGGAACACTCTAGGAAGTCATAAACCTGTAAATTAGTACACCTAATATTTCTTTAAACAATCACACATCTGTTTTACTATTAATTTTTTTTTCATTTTAATAAAACGTCAGGCCCATCCACAAACATCTTACTGAATGCATACATGTAGATTGAGTAGTTACACAATTTTCTACAACAACTGTCTAGGCAACATTGCAGAAATTGTTTTTCCTTATATACCTCAGTTTCCTTATTCTGAAATTAAAATATGTCCCCATGTTACCAGAACGATTCCTTCACAGTTGAGAGAAATAGTGCCTCTATCTCAAATGCAAAAACAAATAAGGGTAAATTGTAGTTTCTAATGTCTCTACATTCCTTCACTGAATGATTGGAAATTATTTATTTTAGGACCAATCATTTTGTTGAAGTCTGAACATTGTTATATCTATATAGCTTAAAAAAAAAAAAACAAAAAACAAAAACAACTATGTCTGTGTATTACTAAATATGAGCCAAATTAAGTTTGGTACAAATCTCTATTTGAATAATTTCTCAAAATTTTCTATCTGTAATTTGCAAATATATTTACTTAAAAGCCAATATGATTAATACCTTAGCATGAATCAAAAGCAGTAGTGGGTACAAAGATTTCAGTCACACTCTCAAAATAGCCCACAGTTCACTTGAATAACCAAAGATACAAGGATTAGCTTAATGAACTGTGGAAACTAGACTATTTCTTAGAAAATTGTTTTTATGAGTACGTCAGAATTAGTTGATCATGGAGCTCGAAGAGTTGTTTAAATGTTTATACGCTACTATTGAAGCTTTAAAGGGTAAATAAATGGATGTTTACTTCTCTCTAGATTATTTTAATAATGGTTTATGATTGTATTCTGACGTGACCTTAGCACAATGATGTAGTTTGCCCTCAAAATTCTCTTATCACTTTGCTTTTCTTATAAACACACATGGGCAAAATATATAATACATAAATATTAAATTATGCTTATATTTGAATATATGTTTATGTATTTCAAAGTACAGACACTTTGCCTACATTTCTTCCTACATTATTCTAATCCCTTTCAGAAAATTACCTAATGTAATTATCTTGTGTCATCCATCTTTTCTTTCCTTGTTCTTCTCAGGAAGACCTACTACCTTATCTGAGACAATGGGGAAAGTTGACATATGACTTACTCAAAACTCCTGGGATTTTCAAATTCCTTATCCACTCTTACCAAATGTTGATTTTGTTGGAGGACTGCACTGCAAACCTGACAAATCCCTACCTACGGTAAAGATAATTTTGTTGGTTTTGTATTATTGGCTTTGAAATTTTAGTAGGAATAATTCTACAGTCTTCATGCAGAGTGTTTGAGTTACACAGAAAGAAAGATGGGCAGTGGGCAGGGTAAAGCAGATACCAATTAGGAACTCGTGTACATGTTGATTTGTCAATACCATCACAAGTACATGAGTTTCATCATTACTATAGATAGAGAGGGATACTAAGAAGATTTTGAAAATGGAGTTGGTTACATTTAAGTCTTGATTATGCAACACATAAGAAGGTATTGGTCATTCATTAAAAGAATTTTTATAAAAAGTTTAAGACAAATCACAGGCAACAGGAAAAAAAATAGACACAGTTTCTGTCCCCACACACATTACATTCTATTTCAAAAGATAGAATATGTGCAAGTAATAACAATTGCGCAAAAGCTATTATCTCAAGGAAAAACCCAATGCCAAGATAGCATCAGTGGAGATAATAGAAAGTAACCTGGACTCACCGATAATGAAGCTGAGAGCTGAACAATGTGCAGAAATTGGTGAAATAATGAGGGGTCAGGAAAACACAAAAAAGAAAAGAAGGTAAAGTATTCAGGAAAGTTCTCAAGACTCCAAGTTTACTTTACAGGGAAAAGCTGAGTGAGAATCAGATGATGCTGAGAGGCAAGTTAGAGCCAGATATTTATTAGGAGTTAATATATTTATTAAGCACCTTTGAGAACTACTAAAAAGAGCTAGGAAATGAAGATATACGATAAGGTTATTAAAAAATAAGAAACAAAGAAAGAGCAGACCATTTGGGAAATTTTGCATGGAATCTGGTAACAGATGATGGAAAAGTGAACTAGAATGTTGATTGAAATAGTTATGTCTACATTTACAGTGATAGTACCCACTTCACACCGTGTTTTGTGGAAAAAATGTTAATACAAACAAAACACTTAAAATGTCTCTGTTATACAGTTAGTGATTCAGAAATATTAATTTTGCAATTATGATTATTAGGATTACTAACACTATTAATTACTTAACATGTGCAAGTCACTTGAGATATCATTCTTCATTTAATAAAACCAGATTGTTTAGCACATCAAGATTACATTCTCTTGAAAAGTCATGGATGACAGATACATTGTGGACTTGAATAAAAGTAAGAATACTAGATTTGCCAGTAAGATGGGCAAGTTGCACATGTGCCCTAGAATTTAAAGTATAATAGTAATAAAAAAAAGAAAGCTATTCTAAAATTCTACTGTAAGTGATGCAGATCTTAAGTATTCTAACTTAAAAGAATAACTCAATGATATAAATGTGTACTCCTAATAATCTTTGCAGCCAAACCCAGTGTTCCCTTGATTTCACTCAAGAATGTAACTCATTCTACGCTGAGATACCAGAAGTTTACATCTTAGAACAGAAACACGCCCTACTAGAGAAGGTGTTTCCAGCATTATGATGAGCAACTCAGTACAGCTTCCTGATGGAACTTGTGTCTAGACACCAAAGCTCCCTACAGAAAAGCATGGAGAAAATGAACGATGCAAGTATTATAAATAACAAATAATTTCTATCACTTGCATCTGTATGGTAGTAAACTTAGTTTACAATAACGAAAGAATTCTGTCTGCTTAGAAGATGATATTCTTTACAAAGGAACACAAGACCCTCATGCATTTTAAATTAAAATCATACTTTTAAGACATATGTAGAAAGTAAGCATTCTTTAATATATTATTAAGTAATCTCTTAAGATTTTTGTCTACATAAAACTGAGAATATGTTCCATGGTTAAAATACAATATCTATGTCGAATGCAAATTGTATGTGCTTTATAACTTTTGAAAGAGACAAAAGCTGAGGTAAGACTCATGAAAATTCTATGCTACCCTACCCTACTATTGAAAGATTTCCCTGTTCATATTAAGGGAAAGCAATAGTGCCAATAGGAGGGGGAAGAGAGTAGGAGGTGTAGAAGGACAAGGAAAAGGATGACTAGTAGTACAATAGTGATAATTACTAATAGTAGCTGTTGTTATTAATTTGTAGAAAGATTTGAATGAAAATCAATGGTTGTAAAATTGTTTCTCTAATTGTTTATTATGTAGAATAATTGTTAACCCAAGTTGTTTCCTTTTCATTTAAATATTAGATTCTCAGAATATATGTGTATATTTTAAGAGAAAAAGACACGGCAAAATGATTCTAGTGATTTAAAAATGCACATAACCATTGGTTTCATAATATAGTCTCATGCAATCATACTGAGAAAAAAAAATAAGTCAAGATGTGCATATTTAATATTTATGGAAAATATTCATAAATTAACATTGGAAGTAATCTAACATCTTAAATGAAGGAATGCTTAAAAACTTATACTATATGCACACTATGGCCTTACAATAATTTTATCAAATATTCGATTACACTGTG
>NW_012108842.1:606635-612518 GCF_000951045.1 Mandrillus leucophaeus
AAAAAAAGAAAGCTATTCTAAAATTCTACTGTAAGTGATGCAGATCTTAAGTATTCTAACTTAAAAGAATAACTCAATGATATAAATGTGTACTCCTAATAATCTTTGCAGCCAAACCCAGTGTTCCCTTGATTTCACTCAAGAATGTAACTCATTCTACGCTGAGATACCAGAAGTTTACATCTTAGAACAGAAACACGCCCTACTAGAGAAGGTGTTTCCAGCATTATGATGAGCAACTCAGTACAGCTTCCTGATGGAACTTGTGTCTAGACACCAAAGCTCCCTACAGAAAAGCATGGAGAAAATGAACGATGCAAGTATTATAAATAACAAATAATTTCTATCACTTGCATCTGTATGGTAGTAAACTTAGTTTACAATAACGAAAGAATTCTGTCTGCTTAGAAGATGATATTCTTTACAAAGGAACACAAGACCCTCATGCATTTTAAATTAAAATCATACTTTTAAGACATATGTAGAAAGTAAGCATTCTTTAATATATTATTAAGTAATCTCTTAAGATTTTTGTCTACATAAAACTGAGAATATGTTCCATGGTTAAAATACAATATCTATGTCGAATGCAAATTGTATGTGCTTTATAACTTTTGAAAGAGACAAAAGCTGAGGTAAGACTCATGAAAATTCTATGCTACCCTACCCTACTATTGAAAGATTTCCCTGTTCATATTAAGGGAAAGCAATAGTGCCAATAGGAGGGGGAAGAGAGTAGGAGGTGTAGAAGGACAAGGAAAAGGATGACTAGTAGTACAATAGTGATAATTACTAATAGTAGCTGTTGTTATTAATTTGTAGAAAGATTTGAATGAAAATCAATGGTTGTAAAATTGTTTCTCTAATTGTTTATTATGTAGAATAATTGTTAACCCAAGTTGTTTCCTTTTCATTTAAATATTAGATTCTCAGAATATATGTGTATATTTTAAGAGAAAAAGACACGGCAAAATGATTCTAGTGATTTAAAAATGCACATAACCATTGGTTTCATAATATAGTCTCATGCAATCATACTGAGAAAAAAAAATAAGACGTGCATATTTAATATTTATGGAAAATATTCATAAATTAACATTGGAAGTAATCTAACATCTTAAATGAAGGAATGCTTAAAAACTTATACTATATGCACACTATGGCCTTACAATAATTTTATCAAATATTCGATTACACTGTGAGCCAAAATGCAAGTAAAGTGAGGTAGAAAATGGTAAATATAACAAGATGACAAGTTTTTTGTAGGAGGAAAATGTACACACAATAAAGTTAAAACTTTCTAAATAAATGGCATGTGTGTACATGTGTAAATAGAATAAAAGCCATGATGAGAACATACATATTTTACATTGGTAATATCTCTAGATAGAAATTTTAGAAATATTTCCTTTTCTTTTTTAAACTTTTCATACTTTTATTAAATTACTTACATTGATTTTGTGTTATTTTTATGAAGTTGTCACAGAGTGGGAAACAACCAGACCACATCAGTGATGAATCAGTAAACAGAGGTTAGATTACTTCAACACTGAGTGGATGAAGAAGGTTCCGGGCATCAAGACACTGAGAGTAAACACTGAGCACATGTTACATTAAATGTGGCAACAGGTAACTGCAATCACACAAAATGCCTAGATGCCCCATGTGTCATCTGGAATAGTGGTACAATGACTCTCACATTAACATTGATGTCTTAAGATTAAAAATCATATTTGAAAAAATATACAGCAATATATGGTCTTCATAGTCAATATTTGGATTTTTTTCTTTGTTTTATAGACAACAGTTTTAAAAAGTTTTACCCTAATGATTAAATCTGAAAAATTTATAAATGTAAATATTGGCATAGATTGGAGAAAGCAAATCAGAATAAATGTCAATCAATTTTAGCCAAGCACATCTTCACCAGGAAGTGTAGTGTGAGTGAGCTACTCATGAGGGTGACAGATCTGCCCTGCGGAAAGCCCTGGTGGCCTCTCCCATTATGGTGCGAGTGCTGCTGCCTCTAAGACACAGCAAAGAGATAATGGGAGTTCCTCACATGCAGTTATAGATAACCCATCAATTTAACAGTGTGATTTCAGGGAAAAGTTCTTCCACCTAAACAATAACCTGAAAAATACGCTCATTCAACTATCTAACTATATACTGTACAATTCTGTATTATAAATGAGACTCTCAGGACTAATTCATAGAAATTCCAAACCACAACCAGACTCCAGTGATTCTTCACCACCTTTCACAGTTACTTTTTTTCTTTTTTTGAAAAAAGACTGGAAACCTCTGACAAAATTTAAGGAAATATAAAGGATTATAGAGGAAGATAAACGTAGACATAAAATCATCCCAAATGTGAGTAACTTATCCTCAGGGCTTATAGTTAGGGAAGCAAACCATTGATACCTTCAAACCAAAGCAATTCTGTGGAAAACCTGCCTGAAATAAAGATATGTGATTTAGTAGGATGACTATATAGAATTAAAGCCAGGTAGTGTCACTTTCCAAGAATCTATATTAGTAACTCTAACATTATAAGTGAAGAGTTTGGGTACAATATTTTCTAACATTATCTCTCTGACTACTATGTAATAGCTCCATTTCATTTCTCCCTTATACACACACGCACATACACACATAAACACACAAACATGTACACACACATATTTACATAAATACCCTTAGTAGAGGCCCGCTGTCTCATATTACACATCTTCTTGATAAGAAACTGAGTGATTGAGTCAGTTAAAATACATAATTTCCTCCAATAATTCCTGATAATACTTGATTTTCTCTCTTTAGTAATTTGTACCAATTATTTCAGCAGTGCCTGCTGTGCTGTTACTCTTTTGTGATGGAAAAAATTCTTTTGTCACAGGAAATGGAAGAGTTTATCCAGAGTTCTGGAGAAAATGGTGTTGTGGTGTTTTCTCTGGGGTCAATGGTCATTAACATGATAGAAGAAAGGGCCAATGTAACTGCATCAGCCATTGCCAAGATCCCACAGAAGGATAGATAAAGTTCCTTACTGATATGGAAAACTACTAAAAGAGGCTGTGAAAGTCTGTAAATAATTCAAATATAAAAATTTCCTGCCTGGAAATGTAGCTCTTGGAAAAGCTCTAATTATCAGATATTAGTTCAAAATCAGAAATATAGGCCAGGTGTGGTGGCTCACACCTGTAATCCCAGAACTTTGGGAGGCTGAAACGGGCGGATAACGAGGTCAAGAGATCGAGACCATCCTGGCCAACATGGCGAAACCCCATCTCTATTAAAAATACAAAAAATATTAGCCGGGTCTAGTGGCGGGCACCTGTAGTCCCAACTACTCGGAAGGCTGAGGCAGGAGAATGGCATGAACCCAGGAGACAGAGCTTGCAGTGAGCCAAGATTGTGCCACTGCACTCTAGCCCGGGTGACTGAGCAAGACTCTGTCTCAAAAAAAAAAAAAAAAAAAAAAATCAGAAATATACATGGAAGAGGCTAAAATAATACAAAGTGTATACTCATGAATAATAAATTTGGCACTAATATTGTGATCAGCAATAAAAATATATTAAAAGGTGTATGTAAAGTTTTGATATTATCATGATATTGAGATCGCATAAGAGATATCACCAAATTATTTATCTGTCATTTGATACTTATGTTTAAGGATTTCTGAGGGTGTTGGACACACTACAGATGTTATCAGAAGAAGTTACATTTTAATGGGTAACTTCACTAGCACAAAAACGATAGCAGGTATTTCAAAATGTCTAACATGCATCATGCAGTTTAGGCTTGCCATGTAATCCAGCCTCATATACTGCCTCTACACATTTTGGAATAGGCCTATCTGAGTGATGTTCAGGGCACTATTCAGAGAAAGAATGGCCTAGACTGATAGACTTAGCCCAAGTTCCCACCAGCCAGGTAGATTTAGAGAAAGAGTAAAAACAGCCTGCCTTGCTGGACTGGGCCCAGCCAATGTCTGAAGCAGGAAGATGAATGAGAAAGGATGGAGATAGATCCTGACCTGAAGGTGAATCCTGTGCTGTATAAAATGTGGTCCCACAAGGACTCAGCACTATCAGATTAACAACTCCTTCCAATGGAGGCAGCAGAAGGAATTATAGGAAGGAGTCAAACAGAAGGAAGCCAGGTGGGGGAACAGGTTCAGATGCTCTCTCCATAGAATATGGTAGGAAACATATATTCTTCTGTATAGAATAAAATGATGACATTTGTGTATTTGTCAATTACTTTTTAGTTCCCTATCTGATATAGTCTTCGTGTAATGACTTATACTAACTTTTTTTGCTGAAAACTCAGTTATTTTAATATTGATATAACAAGTAAAAGTTAAACACTGTAAATTATTGTTCAGTTTATGAGGATTGCTTGGGAGTTCCATAATTAGTAACTTAAACATAAAAATGTCTTGGCTATAGTAGAACATATAAATCGCTGTTGTCAAACTTTGTAACACATTGTCTAAGTGGTAACAATCATTTGACTAATTTCAGAAAAATATAATTTGAATTTATTCAGCAGCTCTGTCTTTATTTATGACACCAAAAGTTTCCTCATTTCAATGCTAAAAAAGTAACCAAAATTAGCAATACTGATAATACTCTGAATTTGTCTCAGAAATTGTCCCTTGAAATTTCTCCTCGAAGTAGTGCTTGATAATTTGTAATTTGAAAGAACTTATACATACTCCCTTTGTAGCATTGATTTATTTCTTACAATTAGCTTGTTTTATCAACTTGCTTTTTTGTCAATCAAAGGACACCAAACTCTAATATAATAACTTATAGACAAGCGGAATTACATGAACTACTTCGTATGTTACTAAAAAATGAAGAAATTAATATTTAATGTGGAAGATGAAAACTAGTATAAAATACATAAAACAAAAAACAACATATAGGTTATTAATAAATTCCTACTGCTTATTCTCACTAGAATTATAATGGCTATTTAAATTTTTTTCATGCACATAATTTTTAAGAATTTTTTTGTGTTTAAAATTGAATTTATTTATTTCTAAATTTCATTTTAAGTTCAGGCGTACAGGTGCAGGTTTCGTACATAGAAAAATTTGTGTCATGGGGGTTTGTTTTACAGATTGTTTGATCATCTAGACATTAAGACCAGTACCCATTAGTTATTTTACCCGATCTTCTCTCTCCTCCTGCCCTCCACCCTCCAATTCACCCCAGTGTACGTTGTTCCCACTATGTTTCCATGTGTTCTCATCTTTTAGCTTCCACTTCATAGTAAGAACATGTGATATTTGGATTTCTGTTTCTATGCTAGTTTGCTAAAGATAACAGCCTCCAGCTCCATATATGTCCCTGTAAAATACAAAGTCTTGTTTTTTTATGGCTGCATAATATTTCATGATGTATATGTACTCCATTCCATTTTCCTTTATTCAGTCAACCATTGATGGACATTAAGGTTGGTTCCATATCTTTACTATTGTGAATACTACTGCTATTAATAAGCATGTGTATGTGTCTTTATAAGGGAATCATTCTTCATCCTTTGCTTATATGCCTACTAATGAGATTGGTGAGTTGAATTGTATTTTGCCTCTAGGTTTTTGAGGAAGTGTCACACTGTCTTCCACAATGGTTGAACCAACTTACACTCTCACTAACAGAGTATAAGCATTCCTTTTTCCTTTTTTTTTTTTTAATTTTATTTATTTATTTATTTTTATTTTTTTATTTTTATTTATTTATTTTTTTATTATTATGCTTTGAGTTCTAGGGTACATGCGCATAACGTGCAGGTTTGTTACATATGTATACTTGTGCCATGTTGCTGTGCTGCATGAGATTGCATAAGAGATATCACCAAATTATTTAT
>NW_012108842.1:615498-624696 GCF_000951045.1 Mandrillus leucophaeus
GTATTTAACTAATTATAGAAGTTAAGAAAATGAAATGTTGGCATCCTGTTTACATCAGTCTTTGAGTAGTTCTATTACCCAGCATCCCCTGATCTCATTTTTAATCCCTTTAGAGTTCTAACATTCTATAACTTTGGAGTTCTACTCATGGAAAAAGATATTTTCTTTACTGTAGCAGGTTCTGTGGAGGTTTGATGGGAATAGACCACATGCCTTAGGACTCAGTACTCGGGTGTACAAGTGGATACCCTAGAATGACCTTCTTGGCATGACTCTGGATTACAAATACTGAATATATTAGTAACAACCCATTGGAGCATTAATAACTAATCATGAAATAAGCTTATTGAAAATGTATTATGGAAAAACTTAAAAATAAAATTAAACTTCTTTATATTTATTTTCCTGTCCTTTGGGGAAAATCATAAGCTATAATTGTCGGCATTTTATGATATACATTCACATTCTTTGTGGTCAGAATCAGACTGTTTTTACTTCAGGTGTTATTACGTCTCATCGAATTTTTTACAACTTCATAGATTGTCTTTTTGTCTCCTATTTCTATAACTTTACACCTGTTCTTTCTTTTTATGCAGGTTATTTCAAATGTCACTAAAAATAACAGCTCTTCTGCTATCACCAGGGACTCTGCATTTTCTGTAGGATTAAATTCCTAATCTTAATCATAATGTGATGACATATATCATGATGAAGTGTGACCTGTCCTTTCTCAATCTTAGCACCACCACCACCCCGCTGCCTGCTGCCTTGCACATCTCACATTTCACATTCTGTGACTGCACTTAGAAGAACACATTCTTACATGTTCATGTTCATCTCTTTTCTTTGCTTTTTTTTTTTTTTTTACACATTTTATTTAGATTGCACTTTTTCTTCAGTCCAACTGGTAATCTTGTTTAATTTTTTTTCAGTCTGAAGTCACACACACCATACAGCTTTCACTTACATCTCCAGCAGAAGTAGACGTTCCTTCCTCTGAAGTCAGAAACACAATATTAATTTAGTTCCATGTTTTAGCTAGAAAACACTGTCACTTGAGCGTTTAGTTGTTCATTCCTCATTTTATTCCTATGAATAATATTGCTAAAATTTATCCAATCCTAAGTCATCCAAAAACCAGGGCTTTTATAACTCATGGTGGATCCAATGGCATCACGAGGTGATCTACCATGGGATCCCTATGGTGGGCATTGCATTGTATGAGGATTAACCTGATAACATTATATAAATGAAGGCCAGGGAAGCAGCTGTTAGATTGGACTTCAACACAGTGTCAAGTACAGACTTGCTCAATGCACTGAATACAGTAACTAATGACCCTTTGTGAGTGTAACAATATTTTTGTACTAGGTGGTATTTTTAGATAGCTTATCTATTCAATAGTAAGTATGAGTTTCATCCTTTTTTTAAGAGTCTAATTTTGAAAGAATTTACATGATGTAACCAACCTAAAATCATCTTTTATTTCTGAGCGGTTATTTAAAAATTGTGTTTTGAACTCCATACATGTAATGGTTATCCAATAGTGAAACAATTTTCTACACAAAAGTAATTTTAAAGTAATATAACTAATATAAAAAAGGCAGTTTTTTAAAAAAATTATATGATCAATCTGCAGTAGAAAAGAAGGACAAACTTAAAGAAATATGGTAAAATATTTTAATTAAATATCTAAAATGTCTAAAAGTATAACTATTTTCTTGATGAAAAATTCATTTTTGTTTTCATTATTGTAACAGGCTTGATAATTACATGTAATTTTCATGACTTAAAACCCACGTATTTAAGGTGTAAAATCCCAATATATTTAGAATGCTTACGAGTCATGAAGCCATCTGGAATGATACAATTTAGGGTGTTGTGAAAGTGACTTCTTTCACTGAGCATAATTTTTTTTAAAATAGCTTTTAGATTCATTCATGTTGCAGTGTGTATTAATACTTCATTTCTTTTTGCAGCAGTATAATATTTTATGGTATGGATATGCCATATTTTCTTTGTTCACTTAGTTCATTGGCCTTTTGATTGTGTTCAATTGTAGCAACTAGGAACATTGCTACACATGTTTTTGCATAAATATGTTTTTCTTTGGGATTGATACTATAAGTGGAATTCCTGGCTCATGTGGGAACTATATGTTTATGAAGAGCTGCTAAACTGTTTTCCAAAGTACTTGTTCCATTGGTCATTACTACCAACAATGAAAGAGGGTTCAAATTCCTCCACACTGTTGCCAACATGTGTTATTATCTTTTTGCTGTAGCCTTCTTAGTGAGTGAAATGATCTCTCATCGTGGTTTTCTATTGGATTTTCATTACAGCTAAAAATGTGGAGCATTGTTACATATGCTTACTGATCATATATCTTCTTTGGAAAAATGTCTATTCCAATCCTTGAAACATTTTTAAACTTTGCAACTTGTCTTATTATTGAGTTTTAAGAACTAATTATATATCATGAATGTTATGTTAGATATATAATTTTCAAATATGTTGTTTCATTCTTGGTGTACTAACATTTTACTTTTTTGATGATGGTTTTTGAAGCACAAAAATTTTAATTTTAGTAAATTAAATGTTTAACAATTGATTTTTTTATACTCCGAAGATACAACGTGCAAAATATCTACCCAGTCCAGTTACCATCAATTCAGCATTTATAACTACTATCAATAATGTTTTTATGTAAGAAAGTTGTCACCTAAAGGAATGTTTTTATAACAGATTGTACCATAAACAGATTGGACCAATATAAAAGAAATATAAAATAAGGTGGTTTATTTAAATGTAAATATACAGATACTTCCATTAAATCTAAACAGACTTTAAAAAGAGGAGCAAATAATGAGAAATGACATAGAACATTAGAAGAACACAGTTAACAAATGGAACTTTATAATGTAACATGATACACACACACACATGCATGCATATATATACATATATATGCACACATATGTATTTTATATATATCAACTGGAAGACACATTTTCTTAGAGCATATTGAATTTTTAATAATTATTTGAAGTGATATGTGGTGGGGCATAAATAAAGTTTTTTCCTAAAATTTATGGAAAATGTTTATCATTTTAGAGCTTTATTCATTTCCCCAGTGGAATGTATGTGAAATTAGAAATATAGCAACTGCTACCTGCTTCCTACTTTAATATTGAACTATTTTACAATATCAACAAAATCAAGACATCTTTGTCCAAAAAGAAATTAGAAATGTAGCAACTGCTACCTGCTTCCTACAGTAATATTGAACTATTTTACAATATCAACAAAATAAAGACATCTTTGTCCAAAAAAAAATTAGAAATGGAGAAATAAGTGAGTGAGTGGTGGAGAGAACACTGGACTAAAAGTCAGGAGAGCTGGGGTACAGTCCCACACTTCTGCTGAACCAATCTTTCACCCTGAGCCTCAGTGTACCCATTTTTTCTGGTCTCTTAAAAATATTCATCTCGTTGATTTTATTCTCATATTTTAAATTATTTCAATAGATTTTAGGGAACAGGTGGTGTTTGATTAGATGGATAATTTATTTAGTTGTGATCTCTGAAATTTTGGAACACCTATCACCCAAGCAGTGTCACAGCACCCAAAGTGTAGTCTTTTATCCCTCTTCCCATTCCGACCTTTCCCGGAGTGCTGAGAGTCCATTATATTACTCTTATGCCTTGGCGTTTTCATAGCTTAGCTCCCACTTACAAGTGAGAACATCCAATGTTTGACTACCTAATCCTGAATTACTTCACTAAGAATAATGATCTCTAACTCCATCTAGGTTGCTGTTAATGGCATTATTTTGTTCCTTTTTATGGCTGAGTAGTATTCCAAGGTGTGTGACTGTGTGTGTGTGTGTGTGTGTGTGTGTGTGTGTGTGTCACATTTTCTTTATGCACCCATTGGTTGATGGACATTTAGGTTTGTTCCATATTTTTACAGTTAGTAATTGTACTGCTATGAAGATGCGTGTGCATGAGTGTTTGCATATAATGACTTCTTTTTTTTCTGGGTAGATACCCAGTAGTAGGATAGCTGGGTAAAAATGTAGATCTACTTTTAGTTCGTTAAGGAATCTCCATACTGTTTTCTACAGTGGTTGTACTAGTTTACATTCCCACCAGCAGTGTAAAAGTGCTCCCTTTTACCACATCCATGCCAGTATTGTATTATTTGGGGGGCTTTTTAATGATGTCCATTCTTACAGGAGGACAGTGGTATTGCATTGTGGTTTTGATTTGCATTTCCATGATAATTAGTGATGTTGAGCATTTTTTTATGTTTGTTGGACATTTGTATATTTTTCTTTTGAGAACTGTCAATTCATGATCAGCCTACTTTTTGATGATATTATTTTTTTTCGCTTGTTAATTTGTTTGAACTCTTCATAGATTCTGAATATTAGTCCTTTGTCAGGTGCATAGTTTGTGAATATTTTCTCCCATTCTGTGAGTTGTCTGTTTACTCAGCTGATTATTTCTTTTGCCATGCAGAAGCTTTTTAGTTTAATTAAACCACATTTATTTGTTTTGTTTTTGTTGCATTTGATTTGGGTTCTTGGTCATGAATTCCTTGTTAAGCCAATGTCTAGAAGAGACCTTCTGATGTTATCTCCTAGAGTTTTTATTGTTTCAGGTCTTAGGTTCAATTTTTTCATCCATCTTAAGTAGACTTTTTAAATAAGTTGAGAGATGTGGATTCAGTACCATTCTACTACATGTGGCTTGTCGATTATCCCAGCACCATTGGTTGAATAGGGTGTCGTTTTTCCACTTTATGTTTTTGTTTACTTTGTCAAAGATCAGTTAGCTATAAGTATTTGGCTTTACTTCTGGATTTTGTATTCTGTTCCATTGGTCGACATGCCTGTTTTTATACCAGTGCCACCCTGTTTCAGTAGCTACAGCCTTGTAGTAGTTTGAAGTTGGGTAGTGGGACACCTCCAGATTTGTTCTTTTTGCTTAATCTTGCTTTGGCTATGCAGACTTCAAACTGAGAATCAAATCAAGAATTCAACCCTTTTCACAACAGCTGAATAAAAAAGAAATAAAAAAAATAAAATACTTAGAAATATACTCAACCAAGTAGGTGAAAGACCTCCACTAAGAAAACTACAAAATACTGTCAAAAAATCATAGGCGACACAAACAAATGGAAACATCTCCCATGCTCATAGATGGGTAGAATCAATGTTATGAAAATGAGCATACAGTCAAAAGCAGTCTATGAATTCAGTGCAATTCTCATCAACATACCATCACCATTCTTAATAGAGCTAGGAAAAACAATCCTAAATTTCATATTGGTTTCATTCTCATTTATGACCTTTAGTAGCAAATGTAAGTTCTTAATTTTAGTTTGTGATAATATAGGAAACGCATTCTAAAGGGACTTAGTGAATTTTCAATCTTTCTAAACATACATGCACATATACATGTCCATTTCTTTTGAAACAAGACACAGCATCACTTTACTATCTAATAGGTATGTTGGGAAATTCAATGTGTTTATTGAAGACAGTTTGAAATAATAATAATTATTCTACATAACTATACTTTAAATGATGTCTAATTTTTTCTCTTTTCCACAGTCTTTTGATCCTTCCCTCCTATAAATATAATGTGGCAACACTAAATTTTTAGTATAACAAAAACATATATACAAGCAATACAAAAAGTTTATCAATTTTGTGGAAAATAGCTAAATCAAGCCATATACCTTTAATCTGCACATCAGTGAAGCACTTTATGATCACAGTGGTCCAGACTGACAGAAACCTATTTGTCTTTAACCAGAAGTCTCATCATTAAACAAGTTTCCCAACAAATATTCTTGAGCCTAAGGCATGATTTAAATATATTTCACTATATATATATATATATATGTATATATGTGTGTGTATATATATACACACATATATATCACTGTATACAGATCACTAAATATATAGATTTGTATTTGTATATGTATATATAAATCATGTCATACACAGACATACATACACTAAAACACTGATGTTAAAAAAATTATAGGAAGTGTTTACAACAGAATATTTTATACAAATCATCCAAGTATTGATACAGAAAAGCAGGAATAATAAAGTGGCAAAGGTTAATAATGTTGTTTTATCATTCTTATAAGCCTGAATTAATTCACATTAAACCTATTCTACAACACACTTAAAAAATGGGTATCTATTGTTTAGAAAGTACTACAATCACCAACCAAAAAAGAGAAATATTCCAATATAAAACTTTATGCAACTATAAATGTGCACTTCAAAGTAAAAATTGCCAAAAACATATAAAAGATTATAAAGTAACTGGTGCTCAGGAAAAGAGAAACAATGCCAATAAATTAATGCTATAGAGATTTGCAACCTACAAAAATCTGAGAAATCTCTCTTTGAGGGAGTATAATACAAAACAACCTTCTAAAATAAAATGCCAGCATACAGTTTGAAACTGAAGTTCTACATCTAGAAATCTGTCACGCAGAAATCCTTCCACATAAGCACATGTATGAACAGAATATTTCCTCCAGCACTTAATTGGCTCCAGTCAATGAACACACATAGCTCCAACAAATGTATGAGTGTAGCCATAGCAGAGAACAGTTTATTCCACTGCTAAATAGAAAAAGTAGTTTCCAGAAAAAAAAGTCTTCCTTGCAATGAAATTAATTAAAATATATGTAAACTCATATAAGGTAAAAAAAAATCTAGAAGAATACACATAAATCCAAGGATGGGAATTTTAGATTTTATTCTCAGAATTCTGCAGTATTTAACTTTTTACAATATTTTCATGTGTTATTTATGAGGTTTAAAAATTAATTTGTAAAATAAACATAAAATCAATACAGGAAGTTTGAAAAATTAACATCTCATTATTAATTCATTAGTGTTATTCAAAAAACTTGAATTGATCATGTTTCTCACATGCGATTTTATTCATGTGCAGCTTTTTTTTTAGAACATTTATTCCATGTTTAAAATACCTATGGATACATATGATACAGTGTTTAAAATTTGCAGGAACTGTAGATATCTAAATTCACAAAATTTTCATATTTTGTTCTTTTATTATTTTTAATATTTTATGAATCTTACAATAGCTTAACAACTTCTGCTGTCTTCTTCAAAAGGTTATATTGGTTGTGATTTTGTGACATGACTATAAACACTTTGACAATTATCCTGTCAAGTAAACTCCCCTCCCTTAGAAGTTTGGCAGACCTTGTAGCTGTCTCAACAAAAAACGATGTAGTGGAAATAATGCAGTTTAACTTTCAAAGTTCTGTTGGAAACACAACGTGTTCTCTCTCTCTCTCTCTCTCCCTCTTTTTGGATCTTTTGTTTATATGTTTCTTTTTCTCTCCACTCCTCCTTAACTCAATCTGTAGTCCCCATAATAAATGACAATTTGGCAGACAGACAAAAATACATGCCTAAGAAATCCTGGTAGCCCACGAGCACTCTTATCCCTTCAACTTGAATCATTAAGTATGTAAGCGAATGACCTTCAGATAATTATAGACCAAGGCACCATAGGAAAGTAGCTACATAAGAAACTCTGTGGAAGAAACACACACCTTAGCCCAACCAACACCCCCAAACTCTGAGCAATGGTAATAAAATTATTACAGTTGTTTTAAGGCCTGACATTTGGAAACAATTTGTCATGCAATGATACATAACTGGAATAATGAATCTACATGTTTTAAATTATACATTTGTAAAAAAATTATCATTAATATATAGCTACAAGAGTTGAAAATAGGGAATATTATATTTTGAGAATATCTGTACCCCAAATAGAATAGTCAGCATAACATGGTGGTTAAGAGCTGGCACTCTGGATCCAGATGCCCTTGATTCAAGTCTCTGAGAAAGTACTACATGATGATGTGGGGTTGGACAAGTTGCTTGGGCTTTATTTGCTTCAACTTCCTCACCGATGAAATGGCAGTGGTGGTCACAGTATTATCACCCTCATGGGGTTCCTGAAAGGATGAATTCATTAATATTTCAAAGCACCAAAAACAATTGCATATACAGCACAGTAAAATTTTTTGGAACACTGAATTGGCAAGGTTTTTAAATATCACACCAGTAGCAGCAGCAACCAAAATAAAATTGATAAACTGGGTTTCATCAAAATTAATATTTTCACACATCAAACAACACCATCAATAAAGTCAAAAGAGAAACCAGAGTTTGAAGTATATATTTGCAAGTACATACCTGATAAGTGACTTATATAAAAAATATATAAAGAAAGCTTACAGCTCAATGTTAAAAAGACAAATAACCTAATCAAAAGATGTTTAAAAGATCTAAACAGGAATTTTACCAGGGAATATGTAAACGTCCAATAAGAACATAAAAAAATGTTTTATGTTAGATTATATAGTTGCGAGAAGTATATAACCTCTTCCCAATAACAAGTAACTTTTCCTTTGTGCTCATAGTCAGGTAAATAAATCCTCATGACTAAACAGAAAAGCTGCCTGGAATAAATACAAGTTATTCAGCAGAACTATAAAAATATAAAATTAAAGATAAACAAATAACACTAGTTTTCCTAAGAATCCATACTAGTGATTAAAATATTATAAATGAAGAGTCTGGTTTCCATATTTTTTAACAATATCTTTCCCCACCACTGTGCAAAGATGCTATTTTAATTCTTACTATATGTACTAAGTCAAACACGCACACACACGCACACTTGCATGACTATGCATTAATAATAGAGGATATGTATCTTGTGGCACATACCTCGTTCCAAAGGAACTGAGTGATGAGGTTTGTTTAAACAATTGGCACTACTGAAAACAGTGTGAGGTTTCTCAAAAACATTAACATAAGATTACCATGTGATGCAGCAATCCCTCTTCTGGATATTTATCCATAACAATTAAATCAGGATCTCGAAGAGATATTTGCACATCCATATTCATAACAGCACTATTCTGAAAGCTCAGACCTTGAAGCAATCCCAGCATCTATCCAAGCAAAGTGTAGGACCAACCGGTTCTGATTGGTCCAAAATGAAAGGAAAGGTGAATGTGCTGTGTCATAACTGGGAGGGAATGGGAGGAAAATCGTTGAAACTCACCCCATTGGAAAGCATGTTAAAGAACTTTAAGAAAGGCTTTGCGGGG
>NW_012108842.1:624756-636681 GCF_000951045.1 Mandrillus leucophaeus
CGAATGCTGAGAGCTCTCTGTGAATTAGAATAGCCCTCTTTTGGTGTTGGCTGGCCGGCCCAATGTACTACAGATAGGGAGACCATTGGCCATGTGTTTAAAGGTGGTGACCAGAGTCGGAGGACAGTCACCGCGTTCAGACCAAATTTTCTTATACTAACTCGAATGCAGCCCTCTTTAGCAGCTTGTTTGTGGGATGCTCGCACTGGAGCAGAGAAATCAGCTGTGCTGGCAGCTACAAAGACAAAGTGAAAGCTTCACCTGTAAACACAGAGTTAAAGAGAAAGTCACAAGAGCTTGTAGCATGAGCTGAGCAGAGAATGAAAGCTTCTCTGGTAAACAAGGAGACAGAAAGAAAGCCGCAGGAAAAACCGGTTTTGCAAGAACCACTGGAGGGAAAAGAGACCCCTCCTCCATATGTTCCAATCTACCCCCCTTTACCCAGAGTTACTGACTCTGAGGAGTCAAGCTCAAAAGGATACACGCCCCCAGTCTCTGCTGAGATGAAAAAATCTGAGCGCTCGCTCCAGGAGGTTAAGGTGAAATGCTAGGAAGTCAAGCAAGCTGTCTCCAGTCAGGTCGAGTTCCGGCTATGCTAATGCGTCTCTGGGAACAAGGGGACCCCCATAGGATCCAAATGAGGCAGCCCAACTACAGCAGCTGCCCAGATACCAAGAGGCACTCCTGCAAAATTTAAGTGAAGGCGAGAGAGAGGCAATTTAGGGAAAATCTCAGAGGCGCTTCAGCAATTTAGGGAAAATCTCAGAGGTGCTTCAGGGCGCAGATGAAAGCCCCAGTCAGTTTTATAAAAGACTTAGTGAGGCCAGCGCATGGTGAACAGGGCATTGGTATTGCAGGCCCAGGGAGATATCAGGCGAAAATTGCAGAAAGTGGAAGGTTTGGCAGGCATGAATGCTACTCAGCTTACTGAAGTGGCCACAAGTTGTACATTAACCGAGATCAGGAGGAAAAGAGGGAGGCTCATTGAAGGCTTAAGAAAAAGGCTGATTTGCTGGCAGCAGCCCTCACAGGGAGGGAAGCTGGCTTTGCAAGGGGTCCTGATGTGGGCATGGACGTGGGCGGGGAAGAGGCCAGTATGGACAGGGACTTGAGAGCGGACCGAGGCTGGAAAGAGATCAGTGTGCCCAGTGCAAAAGACAAGGACACTGGAAGGATGAGTGTCCAGAGAATAATATCAAGGAGAAGGGTCAGGGCCATGGTATACTAAGGCCACCAGTTGGGGCTGCCACACCCAGGAGAAATCAGACACTGTTCTGATCAGACTGGCAGGGGATGAAGGATATGAGGACTAGGACAGACCAGGTTGCTTCACTTTGGGCCCGGAGGAGCCCACATCAGATTAGAAGACAGAGGCCAGCTAATGGACTTTACAGTAGACACCAGAGTTAAACACTCAGTAGTGACTCAACCTATAGGGCCACTATCCAAGAACTGTGCAACTATTGTAGGAGGCACTGGAGTCTCTGAAAAGAGACCCACCTGTCGGTCAAAGAGGTGTGTTATAGGAGGATGAGAAGCCCAACACGAATTCCTATACCTCCCAAATTGTTCAGTTCCTTTGCGGGGAAGAGACCCACTTCAAAAACTGCAGGCACAGACTATATTTTAGCCAAAAGGGAATGTAACTTTAAACCTACCTCACCCAGAGGCTATGATGTTAACCATTACTGTTCCGTAAGCTGAAGAATGGAGACTATATGCAAATAAGACTCTGGAACCAGCAGTAAATGAAACACATGGGTTGCTTACTAAAATTCCCGCAGTTTGGGCTAAAATATCCCACCTGGACTGGCTGTAAGTCAGGCACCAGTGGTGGTAGAGTTAAAACCGGGAGCAACTCTGGTCTGGTGCGACAGAACCCGGTACTCCCCAAGATCCTACGGGGTGTCCGCAAACACTTAGCAGCTTCATAAGCATGGAATCATAGTCAAATGCCAGTCACGACAGAACACCCCTCTCTTGCCAGGGCGGAAGCTATCTGGTGAATATAGACCAGTACAGAATTTGTGTGTGGAAAATTAGGCCACAGTAAACATCCACCCAGTGGTGCCAAACCCATCTACTTTAATGGGACATATTCCAGCAAGGGTCACTGGGTTTACAGTCCTAGATTTAAAGGACACATTTTTCTGTCTCTGGCTTGCACCAGTCAGTCTATTTTGGCTTTTCAATGGGGTGTATCACAATACACTTGGACAAGATTCCCACAAGGATTTAAAAACTCTCCTACAATCGTTGAAGAGGCACTGGCCTCAGACCTTAAAGCATACACCCCACCGAAGAGTGACTGTGTCTTACTCCAGTACATTGATGATCTTCTTCTAGCAGTCCGCACCCAAGAAGACTGCTTCCAAGGGACCCAAGACCTCCTGCACCTGCTATGGAAGGCAGGATATAAAGTGTCAGAGAAAAAGGCTCAAATCTGCCTAAAAGTGGCCAGTATTTAGGCTTCTATATAAGCCAAAGGAAAAGATGGCTCACTAGCAAATGGAAGCAGGCTGCTTATGTGGTTTCTACTCCAATCACCCGGTGACAAGAGAGTTCCTAGGGGCAGCAGGGCTCTGCCGCATCTGGATCCCAAATTTCTTGCTCGTGATTAAGCCATTATATGAAGCCAAAAAGAGGGGAAAAAGGAGCCCTTCCTCTGAAAGTCTGACCAGGAGAAGGCCTTTAAGGAAATCAAAGAAGCCTTGACTCAGGCCCCAGCTTTAGGACTGCCAGATCTAACTAAGCCTTTCTTTTTATACGTCCATGAACAAAAAGGAATGGCCATAAGAGTTCTAACTCAAGCCATAGGGTGATGACATCACCTGGTGGCACACTTATCCAGGCAATTGAATTCTGTGGCACTTGGATGGCTTCCTTGTTTTAAGGCACTAGCTGTCATCGCTTTCCTGGCACAGGAAGCTAATAAACTGATTTTAGGACAGCAACTGACAATCCAAGTACCATACTCAGTTATAACTTTGACCGACCAAAGGGGGCAGCATTGGTTAACAAATCTGAGAATAACTCAATAAAAAGGGCTCCTAGGTGAAAATCCCTGCGTAACTTTAGAAACTGTGAATACCCTGAACCCAGCTACCTTCCTCCCCATTGAATCAATGTCAGGAAGCCCCCTTCATTGCTGAGTGGATGTGGTAGATGAAGTGTTCTCAAGCCAGAGAAATTTGACAGACCGACCCCTCGGAGACCTGGACATTGAATATGTTACTGATGAGAGCAGCTTCATACTAGAGGGGTCTGCCACACTGGGTATGCAGTGGTGACTTTGGACTCAGTAGTAGAGGCACAGTCTTTGTCTACAGGAACTTCCTCTCAGAAAGCAGAGCGGATAGGTCTGATAGCAGGAAATATTTACACAGACTCTAAATATGCTTCAGCCACTTTGCATGTTCATGGGGCTACTTACAAAGAAAAAGGACTCTTAACTCCTGGAGGTAAAGAAATAAAGTACAATGAAGAAATTCTACGGCTCTTAGATGTGGTATGGACCTCCAAACAGGTAGCAGTAATGCAATGTAGGCAAAAGGCAGGAACATTAGAGGCTAAAGGACACAGAAAAGCAGACAAAGAGGCAAAGCAAGCTGCAATGGTGACTCCACCTTCTAAAGAAGAAGCTTTAGCTATGCACCCTCCTCCCAGAGATTTCCCTTCCAGGGACCCCCAACCTACACTCCAAATAAAAGGGCTTGGTTTGTCCAGGAAAATGGGAATGACTTTGAAGAAGGATGGTGGAAATTCTCCAATATGAGGATAGCCATACCTGAAATGTTGGCCCCCAGATTTGTAAAACAGTTCCACCAAAGAACTCACAGGAGGAAAACGGCGCTGGAGACACGATTAGGGCATCATTTCTATGTGCTGTAGCTCACCGCTATTACTTGAGCCATTTGTAAACAGTGTTTAACTTGTGCTCAGAACAACTCCCGAAAAGGGCCCACTCAGCCCCCGGGAATTCAGGAAACAGGAGCCGTGCCCAGTGAAAACCTGCTTATGGACTTCACCGAATTGCCCCGAGCAGGGGGATATCGGTACATGTTGGTGCTTGTCTGTACCTTTTCAGGATGGCTCAAGGCCTTCCCCACCCAGACAGAGAAGGCATGAGAGGTGACCAAGGTGTTGTTAAGAGATGTTATTTCCAGATTTGAACTGCCCCTAACTTTGGGGTCAGATAATGGACCAGCATTTGTGGCTGAAATAGTTCAGGATTAACTCGACTATCAAAAATAAAATGGAAGTTGCACACAGCCTGCCAGCCTCAGAGCTCAGGAAGGATGGAGAGCATGAATCAGACACTCAAGCAGCTGCTGAAGAAATTTTGTCAGAAAACTCATCTGAGGCGGGACCAGGTCTTGCCCATGGTCCTTCTCTGAGTCAGGTGCACCCCCACAAAACAAACCACACCGAGTATGTACCCTGTGAGATTTTGTTTGGCCGGCCACCCCCAATCATAAGTCAGATTAAAGGTAATCTCCATGAGCTACAAAAACTAACTTTAAGGAGACAAATGCAGGCTGTAGGCATGGTCGTGAAAATAAGTCTATTTTGGGCACAGGAAAGAATACCTGTAAGTCTGACAGACCCAGTACACCCTTTCAAACCTGAAGACTTTGTTTAGGTTGAGAAATAGAATCCAACTACTCTGTGCCCCATATGGGATGGGCCCCATACTGTGATCTTGTCCACTCCCACTGTTGTTAAAGTTGCAGGTGTCGTGCCTTGGATCCACCACAGTCAGCTGAAACCATCGGCCCAGGAACAGTGGATGAGCCAGCACAACCCAGACCATCCGACCTGGCTGATCCTGCAATGAGACCACGGTGCCAGTGGAGACGACAACAGCCCTGCTCTGGTCACTCTGGAAGATGACCAGTCTATGCACGGTGGAAGCTTGAGAAAACAGCAAGCCCTTCTCTAGTCACACCAAGAGTTGACTAGTCTATGCACAGCCAAAGCTTGAAGAATCATCATCAAACAAGTCAATGTGGCTAGAAATCTTAGGCCCACTAATCTTCTTTGTATTATTCATTATATTACTCTTGTGCTATTGCTTTAACCAACCCCCTACAAGCCTTTACTGCCCATGCTGGCTGTAAGAATGCTACTGTTTGCTTTGTTTGTGCTGATCCCCATATCTGTGCTAGAAGGAGGAGGACCCATATTAGGATGCCCTCACTCCATGCACACTCCACAGATAAGAAACACAGTAGTTAAGACTTTATTGGACCATGCATACTATAGGTACCTGGACACAAGATAAGTCAGGGGATAGTGTACCCCAATTTACATGCTTAATCACATCATAAGATTGGAGGCAGTACTCAAAATCATCACTAATGAGACAGCAAATACGTTAGACTTACTAGCCCAGCACTCCACAGAAATAAGGAACACCATCTATTAGAATAGACTGACATCAGACTATCTCCTAGCCCAGAAAGAAGGAGTATGTGGAAAGTTGAGCCTGATGAATTGCTGCCTAGAAATTAATGATATCAGGAAAGCCATCGTAGAAATAACTGTAAGGATGTGGAAGAGGGCTCATGTCCCAGTTCAGACCTGGAATTCGGATGGTCTCCAGATTCCCTCTTACAAGGTTGATTTTCATCCTTTGGTGGTTTTAAAACATTAGGGGTCATGTTGGCTGTATTAAAGCATTGCCTAATGCTCCCTTGCCTTTTACCCCTCCTCATCAGAAGCATCCAATCAACCATACAATCTATAGTTAACAGAATCACCTCCACTCGACTGACGGCACTCACGAAGTATCAACCTGTACCAAACAGAGAAGAACTGACTTGTAATGAGGAACCAAATGATAGTGATACCTTCCATTAAATTCTATTACAGGAGGCATCAAAGGGGGAGACGAAGTGGGAAAAAGAAAGAAAGAAAGAAAGAAAGAAAGAAAGAAAGAAAGAAAGGAAGGAAAGAAAGAAAGAAAGAAAGAAAGAAAGAAAGAAAGAATTAAAAAGAGAAATAAGCTTTCCTTTATTAGACTAACATGTCCCAGAGGCAGCAATGGGTGAAGTCCAGGCCCAGGGAAAGTCTTGGTGATACTGTCTAAAAAAACAGGACACACAGCAAAAAAATGTGATCTGGAAACTCTCCCAGCACTCCTTCAACATAGGGAGAAAAAAACGAATTTTCCTCTGTTTTATGGTATGAGTTTATAGATTTTTGTTCTCTCTACCTAGCAACTTCAAGTATTCTGTTTTGTCTAAAAAGTACAATGAAGGTCATGACAAGCCTGAGCAGGCCTGAACTACAGCTGTCTGGGCACCACATTGAAGATTATAAGGTAAACCAGTGCAAGGCTGTTTTGAGCAAAACCTAGATAACAGACATCTAGGTTGCACAGCAAAAGTCATGCGTAATCCTGACTTATGAGCTGTGACAATTTGATCAATTGTTCTCCCTCTATATCCCTGCTTTTGCTCCACTGTAAGCCTGCATCAAGTAAGCCCACCCCTTTTGGAAAGTGTGTATAAAAGTCAAGTGCTGTCTTTGTTGGGGTCCCAATCTTTGGATGCTAAGTCCACTGGGTCTGAGTGTACTCAATAAAGATATCCTCTTGTATACACCCCAAGGTCTCTCTCTGGTCCTCCTGATTCCCACAAAAGGATGTCAGTTTAAAAACAATATACATGACAGATGATAAAATAGCACAAAGAGTGTTGTTGATTAATAATACTTTGCCATTAACATTGTGATTTGAAAAAAATACATAATTAGGAGGTGCAGTATGGCATTTTGGTATTATCATGATAGTGGAGGCAGGTAATGGATATTACCAAATTCTGCTCTGTCATTCATTTCTATAACTTATAGAATTCCTAAGTGCGCTGTATACTATAAATGTTATCAGAAAGGAGTTATACTTTATGTGTTACTTCACTAGCACAATAACAATAAGTAGGTTTGAAAAAAAAAAATGGAAACGTATCATGGAATTTTGGCTTTCCATGGAATCTGGGCCTCTTTACTTACCCTAATTTTTAAATAGGTCTATTCAGTGTATTGTTCAGAGGGCTATTAAGAGAAAGGAAGCTCAAACTCATCCACCTTGAGTCTAGGTACCCACTTAGCCATGTAGATTTGGAGAAACAGAAAAACCAAACTGCCTTGGTAGACTGGACTTGGCCAATATCTGATAGGAAGGTGTAATAAAAAAGAGGGGGATCAAATCCTGCCCTTAAGATAGACAGAATCTGTCAATGCTGTAGAGTATACCATCAAAGAGTTAACAGTCAGCAGAACAAAATTTAGCATCATCACAATTTTGGAAGTTTTTTAACAGCCCTATTATTTATAAACTACCAATCAGTATTTTTACATTTAAATAATTTGCAGTGGTAGTAAATGTGATAACATTCTCGATATATGTGAAAAATATCACTTACAATTTTTTCTTGGAAGAAGCGCTTAATAATTTGTAATCAGAAACAAATTATATGTACTTTCTAAGTAGATTAATGGATCTCTCATATATAGATGATGACATAGATTTGCATTTTTAGTAAATTATCAAATATAAGACTAATTTATGGAAGAAGTGAATATAAGTAAACTCCCTCCCATTTCATTTTTTATAAATGAAAAGATTAACATTAAATTTGTCATATGAATGTGTATGTAGTAAATACATTAATAAAATAGGTGTAGACCATTAGTAGTAACTTTTTACTTTTCTTTATACTAGGATTATGTCTGCCTAACAATTACTTAAATGTTTGAAGTTTTAATTTATTATCACAATTCTCTAAGCCACTATATATGAAACCTCATGGTTGCATTTAGCTTCACAATATAAAAATTAGTCAAGATAATATCGTTGTTCCATTTGCTTCAGTCTTCCAATAGTCCCCGTTACTTAACTTTTCCTCGTTTCCTTATTAGTCATATGGAAGGCATTTGACTAGGTGATCTCAATCTGTTTAGAATTCTAACAGACATGCTATAAATTTAATTTTACTCATAGAACAAGGTACATTCATTTTTAAAACTTTTAAGTTCGGGGGTACATGTTCCAGTTTGTTACATATGTAAACTTGTGTCATGGGAGTTTGTTTGACAGATTATTTCATCACACAGGCATTAAGCCTAGTACCCATTAGTGATTTTTTCTGCTCCTCTCCCTCATCCCACCCTCCACCCTCTGCAAGGCCTCAGTGTGTGTTGTTCCCCTCTATGTGTCCACGTGTTCTCATCGTTAGGCTCCCTATCTATACAGTTCTATGGAAATTTGATGACAGGAAATCAGATACTTTAGTACTAATATTCAACAATATAGTGGGTATTCCAGAATCACCTTCTCAGTAAGACTCTGAGGATCATATATTGAAAACTTGGGTAACAGCATGTGAGGATGAAAATGGCTCAGTGGAAAACACACTGTTGAAATAATAATTGATTCATCATTTATCATTTAAAAAGTCAAAAATAAAATCTAACTGCTTTACATGTATCTTCCAGTCCTAGGAAAAATATAATAAACTAAAAGGGGTTGACATTTTATTATGCACAGTCACATTCTTTATGGCCAGAAACAAACTATTTATTTCAAGTGTAGTTACCTTTCACAAAATTGTTTTTCAATAATTTTCTGGGTTGTCTGTCTCCTAATTCAATCATCACACCTACTCTTTGTCCTAATGTATAGATGTCACAAATGCAACAGAAAAATGACAGCTCTTCTTTCATTATCAGTTGCTTCATTTTCTATGAGAGTAAATCCCCTATCTTTATCATGGAGTGGTGGTAATACATTTCATGATGGAGTGTGGCCTGTCCTTCCTCTATCCAAGCACCACCACCACCCCTCTCCCTGCTGTACTGGATACTGTGCCCTATCATACTCAGTGACTTCATCATTTCTCTAAGAGAACAAGTTCTGGCATGCATGCTGCTTCTTTTTTGGGTGAGGGTGGTAATGAGAAATGGGTGATACACAATTATCTTTATGCACAGTGTTCTCTATTTGTCCACATGACAATCTTGTATGATTTCTTCAAGTCTCAAGTCACATGCCATGTCTTAATGTGTAGCCTTCACTTACTGCCCCAGAGGACTTGGTGCTT
The DNA here is from genome assembly GCF_000951045.1 of Mandrillus leucophaeus. Taxonomy (NCBI): domain Eukaryota; kingdom Metazoa; phylum Chordata; class Mammalia; order Primates; family Cercopithecidae; genus Mandrillus; species Mandrillus leucophaeus. The sequence continues at coordinate 633,861 of NW_012108842.1, forward strand.
CTTCCTTTGTGATCTGAAACCAATTTTAACGCAGTTTTACTGTTACAATAATTTGTGATCTAGAGAACAATGCCTGTCTCATTGACTCATACTGTGCGTTGCTCATTTTATTTCTAAGACTTATAATGCATACTTTTTAAAAAAATCATCTACTCTTAGGTCATCCACAAACTAAAGCTTTTATAACTCATGATGGATCCAATGGAATGTATGAGGGAATCTACCACGGAATCCCTACGGTGAGCCTTCTTTTATTGCAGATCAACCTGGTAACTTTGCTCAAATGAAGGCTAAGCGGGAAGCTGTTAGATTGGACTCAAAAACAATGTAAATTACAGATTTGCTCGATGCATTAAAAGCAGTCGTTAATGACCCTACACGAATGTAAATTTTTTAAGCTCATAGCATGTATCCATACTTTCTCACATGAAGGCCAAGGGAGCAGTAGTGATTCTGAACATGAACACAGTGCTGAGCACATATATTTTTTGTAACACTTAAAGGCCATGATCAATACATCATTGTATCACAATATGTTTTTTTTGTTGTTGTTTGATTTAGTGAAAACATTTGTCAGAGGTTTTAGGATAGTGCATAAGTTCTAAAATAGACAAAAAGTGAAATAAGAGAAATTGCTAAAGATGGTAACAGAAGGATTATAATGAAGATTGAGGATAAAGTTGAAACAGAAAACTGCAAATATTATTATAGTACTGACTAATTTTCAGCACTCTTATGTTGTCTTTCAGCATGAGAATTCATCAAACGTTCATTTTTAAATATTTTTTGTGTATATTGAAGGTATATAAAATGATATTATGGAATACAAATCCATATTTTAAAAGTTATCATAATAAAACAAATAAACATATTCATGATCTCCTCTTAGTTATACATTTCTTTTGTTTTTAAAGCATTCCTAAGATGATTTATTTTCAGTAATCATCATGACATAATCAATCTCTAATTACATCATATTCAATGTTTTACAAATCTTCACACTATATTTTGATCCCATCATTGATAATTTGTAAACAGCTAGAGCTTTCAAATTTGCCTTTTAAAAATTATTGAAAAGAGGAGATATTAGTATAAATGTAGCCATTTCTTTGTTCTTACAGTGGTGGTTGATTTGCTTATTTGGAAGAATTATAAAATCAAAAAATAGTTGACTTGAAAGAGGTAAGTTGGAATATTTCTGTTTAATAGTCAAAATGTATGAAACCAGAAATATGTGGTTGAAAAATTATTTCAGCACATACATTAATTTCAGTTATGCTATTACTATTATATTAGTAATAGCAATAATTTTTAATAAACATAGCTCTGGTATTGAAAAATAACAATTTTTAATTAGTTAATACATACTGAATGTGTGTGACACACATTGTATTGGTTCTTTGTATTATGAAACCCAATTGTATGAAAAAATATGTCAGAATTAGTGCCATCTTCTGAAAAATACCGTTCCACCACGTGTTCTTTTAAGTAACAAGGAGAAAAGTTACCTCCATTGCTATTGTTACGGTGCCATGCTTTAGCACTTTGTGGTTTTGACTTGGTGAGCAATATACTTACATGCATCCTTATTCTTTGTCTATTAGTCCATAATGATTTCAACACTAGAAACAAATGGAACTGCAACACCTCAAAGTGAAATATTGAAAGCCACTTAGATTCTAAAATACCAATACAATAAAAAGAGTAATGACAGTGATCATTTACTGACAATCACTTTATGATGAGAATAATTCTACCAAGTATTCTGAGAATCATGACATGACGACTCACGATAATCAGGCAGGAAAGATACAATTCTTATTCATTCAAATTAACAATTAAAAAAACTTGGAACAGATACAATATTTTTTTTAAAAGGATCAGTAGATATCAGGTTAGGATTCAAACTAAGGTCATCTACTTTCATACTTTTAACCATGAATCCACTGATGTAATGTTAATTCCAACTCTTGGTCAGTCAGTGCCAACTTCTTATGAGCTTTGCCCTGACATGTGCCTGACCTCGTCAGATTTGTCTGCTATCTCTAGACTTTGATATTATTTTGAAACTTGTACACCAGGTCCATTATTTTAATTTTTTTTTACTGGCTAATTCAATTTCTGTACTCTCAAATGATTTTTTTAACCCTTTGGACTTATCTGATTTCAATTTCTAGGCTAAAAATACTTGTTCTCTCTTAAATTATCTCTTTACATCTTGAAATCTTATGCATGAAACAAATTCTAGCCCGTAAACCAAAATCTCTATAACCACCATAAAACAAAATATTTTATTTTTCATCCACTTTTATGTGGCATTCATTTTTAACATCTACACAAATTTTCACATATTTGTCTTTTCTGGTTCATTATATAAGTTTATGTCTATTTGATTTTCCAGTAGCTGTAAAAAGAATGTGATGTAGTTTCAATCATTTATTATGATCAGTCTCTGAAGCCCTTGAACCAAAAACTCTTCTGGATTGAGTTTGTTATGCACCACAATGGAACCAAGTACCTGCTGCCACCTACCCACAACCTCACCTGGTTGCAGCACTGCTGTATGGATGTGCTGGCCTACATGGCAATTGTTACTCTCTTTTTCATAATATGTGGCTTGATTATCAACTCTTTGTTAAGGTAAGAAAGAAAGAAAAGAGATTAGATCTGTTTGAGATCTAAGGCAGGCAGGCATGATACAGAAAATCATGCCACTTAATGCCGCCACTATGCATCAAGGTATGGACAAAATTCTTTACTGCATTTTACAAAATCTGTGCCTTCTTGATTTGTTTGAAATTTTTAATCTTTGTTAAGCATT
>NW_012108842.1:636731-648596 GCF_000951045.1 Mandrillus leucophaeus
ATTCACAGGTCAGGGATAGGAAAGCTTGTTTGGATAACTGATAACGAAATCATCAAATTTCATTTATGCTGCTGGGATATGTTAACGGGAGAATAATGAAATGCATTAAATGGCCATATAAAATAAATATATTTATATATTATATTTTTATTGTTTTATTTCAACTTTTATTTCAAGTTCAGAGATACATGTGCAGGATGTGCATGTTTATTACATAGGTAAAGAACACTCTTCTATATAAACAAATACAATTATATGGAATATATGTGTGCATGTCAGAAAAAAAAAGAAACACTGAGCAACATCCTTGTCAAAAATTGCAAAACAAATTTTATTTTGACTACTGAAGTAGGGGATAGCGACTGCAATATGAACTGAATTCAACCCCAACTAAGACAAAGGTTAACTGAGACTTTTAAAGAAAATCTGTTTGTGAATAAAATGGAAATATGAGGAAATAAAAATAAGGAAACCAAAAAGAGAGTAGTTGGCTATATGGAAATAGAAAATTACATAAAGATTAAGTGTACATGATTGATTATTAGACAAGATGAGTTAGACAGGGTAATTTTGCAATTTGGCAGGATCACATTTTATTGAGCAAAGCCTCAGCATGAAGGCTAGGGTCACCTTTCAGGACAAATCCATGACATAGCACACGTAAAAGCTTGACTAAACTTAGCCAACTCTCTTAGCATGGTGTTTAGCAAGTTCTTTGTGTTAAATGGGTGTTTCCAATTCATATCCTTCATGAAATGCCATATATTTTCTTATGAAAATTTTCTTTATTTTAAAACTCCAGATAGTCATAACTGGTTTCCTATGTAAAACTATGCAACCTGGTAAAATGTTTGGTCAGAAAGACTGAAGATATTTTCCACATGAGACCTTGACTAACTTGAGTTACTATTTTTGCTTTAGTAATGACAATTTGCAATTGGGTAGTAATACATAAAAGAAAAGAAAAGGCTAGTTCCCTTTAGTCAGGAATTATCGATATGGTCCAGCAGGTTTAGTCCAGTCCCTCTAGATTATAATGTTACACGATTTCTCTACTGCAATAAGATCTCACATTTCTTGTCCTTACCTTGTCAAGTATGATATCTCCACCTACTTTAATGCCTGGAATACTGAGGATATACAAACCAGAAATGTATATAATTATTTTACTTATTCTCTTCTCATAACATATTAAAAACTAAATTATAGGTGGAATAAGGAGCCAAATATCACATACAACAATTTTTAAAGTCTATGCTGGAGAAAACATAGTAAATGGCAAAAAGCTCTCCGATACCTATCTTCAACTGTTGTTCATTACAGGCTTTGGACTCAGAACAAGGTTGGAAAAGAAAATGACAGAGAAGAAGGGAACCAACTTAAGAGCAGTTCTTCTGTCTGACAAGAGTTGTGTCTTAAACAGTTGAAAGAAAGAAAGACATAATGATTATTTCTGGCACAAGAAATAGACTTTTATAGTACTCTTCTCTAGGAGAAACTGTTGTAGCAATAATTGGTAATAAAATGAATTATTATAATGTCTAGAAAAGAAATATACAGTAAATATTTTACTTTACTACACTTTGAACATATAGTCATGCCACTAGAAAGAAATAAATAACAAAGTACAAGAAAGAAAAGTGTAATGTACTAGTGCTTTTTATAGAAATGTCTTCTTTATAAAAGGGGAAATCTTATAGATAAATGTTAGTCTGGGGAAATAATGTAACTCAACGTGTACTACACAAACTAAATTTTAGACTATTTATATTTTCTTAATGAAACAACTTCTGAAAATGCATCAAGAACCTTGCCAAAATAGATCTTCTTTGCCATTCGTAGACCATAGAGCCAGATACAAAAATCTATGTCTATTCATGAGTTATCAAAGAATACTTTCATTTGTTTTCATATTGAGAAATCTTTTCACATAAAATACTATGTACACATATAGTTAGGAAAGTATGTGAATGTGAAAGTTTACATGAGACTCATAAAATCACATAGTATATGAAATTCCAAAAATGTCAATATTGTGCATGTGTCTGTTTCTTTGAGATTGATTCTAAAAGCTTTTAAATATCTCAGGAGTTAACAAAATTTAAACACAGAAACTCTAATCACCTAGAATCATTGAATTGAAATAATATTCTTCATCTTCGTGATCATGTTTTTCTATAAAATAATGATGAAAGCAACATGTGAAGCTGAATCTGTTTGTGTCAAGGACAAATGGTTTATGTAGTTTTCTGAATTAATATCTATGCAGAAGGCAGTGTTTCTTAAAAGATAAAACAAATGTGCTAATTAGAAGTTTCCTTCTTATATTCTTTAAGTATATTCTTTAATAGTCTTAAATATATTCTTTAACATACAAATTCTTAAAACCCAATAATAATTATAAAAATTACTGAATAACAGTAAAGATTACGGTCTTAGAAGGGATATGTCTTCTAGCATCTAACACCTCACAATCACTACAGTGTTCTGTATTGATGAAGCTTAACATTCAACTAGCTGGCAAAGGAGGAATGTTTACAGGATCCAGATTCAGTATCATAAAGTTATATTTGCACCCAGGGGACAATAAATTGAAAACTCATAAAGCATACATTTTCAAATTTTTCATTTGTTATCATTCTAAAAGTTGTGTTCCTTCTGACACTGAATCTTGGAAAAATTTGAATGAGTAAGAGGCATGGCTTTCTTTTTAAAATAACATTTTTGAAAGTGGGGGCATGTAGAGGTTCTGAGAAAGATGACTTAGAGTTGGCCCACTGGGTTCACCGCCCACCCCCTCCCCCCAGTGGTCACTTCCCTAATGTCCAAATGTATAATAAGAATTGGCGTACTAGCAGGTTGGATTTTTTATTTCAGTAGTAGCTAACTCAGACTTGGTTAGAGGAAGTTTTGCCGTGCTGGACCCATGCATACCCTTAGCCTATCACCACTCTATTCATACTCCCAAAAATCAACACTGGAGTAGCCAGGTATTTGGTGCTTTACCTATAATGGATACTAACCATCACCAATTCAAGCATATCAAGATGTCTTATTGATTTCATTGCAAGTTCCTAATTATTAGCCTCAATAATCACTTTTTGGGTTTGTGATCCAGTGTGAATTTCATTCATGTACTGCACTGATTTTTTCAAGTGACATTTTTCTATAGATTTGTCTTTGGTATAGAGACTTTATTTAAGGATGAATTTGTTCTTCATAAGAGATCTAGAATCCTGACTCATCATGACAGTGGCTCAGAGTGATTGTCTGAAACAAGATTGATAAAGGTCAGATAAACAAGTAAAAATTAATGAATAATCCTCAGTCAGATAAGGTGAACTTTGCTGTTGGATTAATCCATCATAATGAGGACATGCAGGTTGCAAGAGTTAAGACAGAATGAAATACAACTTGAGACAACCACATTGAATCAGGTTATAAATGTTTGATCAAAGCATATAATGAGTAGTTAAGACCAAGAAAACAACTAGAAACAAGAGAGTTTTGGGAAAAAAACGGTAATCAGAAAATTTCTAATGTAAGGTGCTAACAAGTAATGCTTTTAGGTTTTAACCTGTTTACTGACAATTTCTAGAGCATTAGGTGATTTCTGTTGGGGGCTCTACCAGTCATGCATTTGGTTTCATTTTATTTCATGCACTCAACCATCATTTCATATATAATTAGGGATCCCATTTCTGATTTCAGAAATATCTGATGTTTTTTTATTCATCCTTCTCACCTCATCCCATTCTTGTTTTAAATTAGTGATACTTGCATCTGTGAACATTTGAATCATGCTTTTTTAAATATCTCATTTTGTTCAGGCATGGTGGTTCACATCTGTAATCCCAACACTGTGAGATGTTGAAATAGGACGATTGACCCCAGGAGTTTGAGATCAGCCTGGACAACCTAATGAGAGCTCATCACTACAAAAAATTAAAATACTTGTTGGGTGCGGTGTCATGCATCTGTGGTCCCAGCCACTTGGGGGACTGAGGTGAAAGCATCACTTGAGCTTCGGAGGTTGAGGCTGAAGTGAGCTGTGATCACACCATTGCACTCCAGCCTGGACAACGGAGTGAGAGAGTCACTTGAGCATGGTAGGTTGAGGCTGCAGGGAGCCCTGAACACAGCACTGCATTTCATTCAGCCTGGACGATGGAATAACACCTTATCTTTAAAAATACATATATAAATTAAAATCAAAGCCTTATTCTGATTATGTCCTCTATCTACAGTCCTTGGTTGAAAATCTTCCAACTGTGTATCACTGGTTATTTCCTCATACGGTTTTCTTGAAGAAATCTTCAACATGGGTTGTTTTCTGCAACATTTCTCATATTCTCTATTGTAAGAGAATCCCTTCACAATATTGAAAATTGCCTCCGTTGCAGTCTAGGGAGCTCTCCAGTTACACACATATTTTATTTTATTTTATTTTATTTTATTTTATTTTATTTTATTTTATTTTATTTTATTTTATTTTAACAAAAGTAACTTCACTCTGTACATTTTTGTTTCTTACTTCAAGGTACTGTGTCTCATTTGGTTTCCTCCCAAAAGTCACTTTTTCATAATTTTCACAAGCATCTATTCATCGAATTCCCTCCAATTTTAACAATTGGTGGGCATTCTTCCTTCATTTTATACTAGGCTATATAAGTCTTTTGACATCATTTTTTAATGCATGTATATGTGTCTGGAGCAGAATAAGTTGGAAAAAGTTGAGTCACTTATGATCACCACAGTATACTACGTCATTTAATTTATTAGAGTCTAGTTTTTAGGACACCTATTTCATGTATAAAAATCTATGAGTAAATATTTTAAAATGCTTAATGAATGATTCAGTAGTTATAAAACTATAAATTCACATACATTTTATGATTTTATTGTGTTTTTAATGTCCATATGTAATGAATTTCATAGTTGCTTAGAGGCTTCTGTTGACCAAATCAATAGCTTAAATTTGTGGAATTTTGAGAGATCACTGCAAATACTTTGACATTCTTATTAAACTGTGGTCCCTCCTCTTGAAATGTGGCAAGGTTTGTGGCTTGCTTAGCAAATAAATTATAGTGAAAGTGACAGCATAATTTTGAAGACTGTGTTAGAAAAGGCAGTACATTATCTTCATCTCTCTGTCTCTGTCTGTCTGTCTCTGTCTTCTACTTACACTTTTTTCCTTCTTTCTTTCTCCTTCTCTTTCTTTCTCTTTTTCTCCCTGTATACACTTTGGAGCCCAGTGTCACACACAAAGTCCTGATGATAAAGGACAATTTCAAGGAGAGATGCAAAGAGGAGACTAAAAAGTCATGATTATTCATTCTCACAGGAATTTGGATCTTTTGACATCAATTACCAAGTATGTGAATGAATGACCTTCAGATGATTACCTCCCCAGCCACCATATGAAAGTAATGGCCTGAGAAACACTGTGTATGAACCACCTGACTGAGGCTACCCAATACTCACGCTATGGGAGTTTTAATAAAACGCTTGCTGTTTTTCAAAATACCCACAATTGAGGGTAGTTTGTTATAAAGTGAGAAATAACTGCAAGGATATTTCTTTATTGTATTATGTTTATTATACTTTAAGTTCTGGGATACATGTGCAAAACATGCAAGATTGCTACATAGGTATACGTGTGCTATGGTTGTTTGCTGCACCCATCAACCTGCCACCTATATTAGGTATTTCCCCCACCTCATGACAGGCACCATTGTGTGATGTTTCCCTCCCTGTGTAAATGTGTTCTCATTGTTCAACTCCCACTTATGAGTGAGAAGATGCAATGTTAGGTTCTCTGTTCTTGTGATAGTTTGCTGAGAATGATGGTTCTAGTGTCATCCATGTCCATGCAAAGGACCTGTACTCATCCTTTTGTATGTGTGCATAGCATTCTATAGTATATATGTGCAACATTTTCTTTATCCAGTCTACAATTAATGGACATTTGGGTTGGATCCAAGTCTTTGCTCTTGTGAACAGTGTCACAATAAACATATGTATGCATGTGTCTTATAGAATGATGTATAATCCTTTGTGTATATGTCCAGTAATAGGATTGCTGGGTCAAATGGTATTTCTAGTTCTAGATCCTTGAGAAATCACCACACTGTCTTCAACAAAGGTTGAATAAATTTACACTCCCACCAACGTGTAAAAGCATTCCTATTTCTCCACATCCTCTTCAGCATCAGTTGTTTCATGACTTTTTAATGATCACTATTCTAACTGGTGTGAGATGGTATTTCCTTGTGGTTTTGATTTTAGATTACAAAAATGTTTCCCATTCTCTAGGTTGCCTGTTCACTCTGATGATAGTTTCTTTTCCTATGCAGAAGCTCTTTAGTTTAATTAGATCCCATGTGTCTATTTTGGCTTTTGTTGCTATTGCTTTTGGTGTTTTAGTCATGAAGACTTTCCCACGCCTATGTCCTAAATAGTATTGCCTAGGTTTTCTTCTAGGATTTTTATGATTTTAGGTCTTATGTTTAAGTCTTTAGTCCATCTTGAGTTAATTTTGTATAAAGTATAAAGAAGAGTTCCAGTTTCAGTTTTCTGCATGTGGCAAGCCAGTTTTCCCAGCACCTTTTATTAATTAGGGAATATTTTCCCCATTGCTTGTTTTTGTCAGGTTTGTCAAAGATCAGATGGTTGTATATGTGTGGTGTTATTTATGAGGTTTCTGTTCTGTTCCATTGGTCTATATATCTGTTTTGGTACCAGTACCATGCTGTTTTGGTTACTGTACAATTATAATATGGTTTGAAGTCAGGTACCATGATACCTCCAGCTTTGTTCCTTTTGCTTAGGTTTGTCTTGCTTCTGCAGGCTTTTTTTGGGGGGTTCCATATGAAGTTTAAAGTAGTTTACTTTTTTCCAATTCTGAGAAGACAATCAATGATAGCTTGATGGCAATAGCATTGAATTTATAAACTACTTTTATAAAGTAGTTTATAAAAGTACTGTTTCTTCCTATCCATGAACATGGAATGCTTTTCCATTTATTTGTGTCCTGTCTTATGTTCTTAAGCAGTGGTTTGTAGTTCTCCTTGAAGTGGTCATTCACACCCTTTGCAAGTTGTATTCATAAGTATTTTATTCTCTTTGTATCAATTGTGAATGGGAGTTCACTCATGATTTGGCTCTCTGGTTGTTAAATCATTATTATTATTATTGGTGTAAAGGAATGCTTGTGATTTTTGCACATTAATTTTGTATCCTGAGACTTTGCTGAAGTTGCCTGTCAGCTTAAGGAGATTTTGGGCTGAGACAGTGGAGTTTTCTTAACATATAATCATGTCACCCGCAGAGACAATTTGACTTCCTCTTTTCCTATTTCAATACCCTTTATTTCTTTATCTTGCCTGATTTCCCTGTCCAGAACTTCTAATACTACGTTGCACAGAAGTGGTGAGTGAAGGCATCCTTGTCTTGCACTGATGTTCAAAGGGAATGCTTCCAGCTTTTGCCCATAAAATATGATACGGGCTGTGAGTTTATCATAAGTAATTCTTATTATTTTGAGATATGTTCCATCAATACCTAGTTTAATGAGAGTTGTTAGCATGAAGTGGTGTTGAATTTTGTCAATGGCCTTTTCTGCATCTATTGAGATAATAATTTTTTTTTTGGTTCTGTTTATGTCATGGATTATGTTTTTTGATTTTCGTAAGTTGAACCAGCCTGGCATCCAAAGTATGAAGCCGACTTGATTATGGTGGATAAGCTTTTTGATGTGTTGCTGGATTTGTGTTGCCAGTATTTTATTTAGGATTTTCACATCGATCTTGATGAGGGATAATCACCTGAAATTTCCTTTTTTTTGTTGTGGTTCTGCCAGGTTTTGGTGTCAGGATGATGCTAGCCTCATAAAATGAGTTATGGAGGATTCCTTTTTTTTCTATGTTTGGAATAGTTTCAGAAGGAGTGATACCGTCTTCTTTTTGTACCTCTGGTAGAATTCACCTGTGAATCCATCTGGTCCTGAACTCTTTTTGGTTGGTAGGCTATTAATTACTGTCTCAATTTCAGAACTTGTTTTTTCTTTCTCTTTTCTAGATGCTCTTAGGGGTTTAATTATGAAATAAGATGAATTCAGTTGACTATCTTTGATTCTAGTCGACTCCTGGGTCTTTGAGGAGTCCCTTCTGATTACTTTCTCCATGCCTGTGTGTCTTTTGTTAAATGTTGTGGCCATGCGTCCTACTCAGGAAGGGACCATAGATGGCACACAAAACCATAACTTTGACCTGTCAGCCCTAATCTGCTGTCTTTGCGCTTCCTGAAGTTCAGATGAAAGTGGGAATGCTACGTGCGTTGGAAGCTCTTGCAGATATGGTCCATCTGGCTATGGAAGGTGGGGACAAGTGAAGTTATTTGCCATGCTGTCGGTGTGTTATCAGGGCAATAGGAATCTGCAACGCCTAGTGACAAGTGGCCGTGGTTGGTGGAATGTCACACATCGTGCCATATGAGTGTTTCCTGGGGGTAACAGTAGGCTACACACTTTACCTGAACTCATACAAAGCAAGACTACTAGGCTGGAAGCTCTATCAGGTATTACTTGCCTGGTTACCAGTGACAGGTTCAGGTGGAATATGCTGTGCTATTCAGGTGTTTCCTGGTACAATAGGAATCTAAGCCCTCCAGCTGAGTTCACACAAAAAGGAGGCCACTTGGCTGGAAGCTCTAGCAAACATTGTCCATCTGGCTAACAGCAGCAGAATGGGTGAGGTTGTGTGCCATGCCATCTGGGTGTTTCCTGGGACAACAGGAAGCTGCACCCTTCTGCTGCATTCAAACAGAAGTGAAACTGCTGGACCAGAAGCTCTGGCAAGGATGATAGTAATACAAGTTGATTCTTAATTAATTAAAGTACATAGAGGAGCTGATCCAAAAAGACAAACACTTAAATCTCTCAGACTTTAAAAATATAGTCATATTCATTTTTCACAACATAGCATATTGTGACTGGTCTTTCTTGGTTTACTACATTTACTTATTATCCTCTGAAGTACATCTTTATACCTGAATTTTACCTAAGCTTCAGTCTTCCATTAACTTTGCATTCATTCTTAATTTTTGTAAACCACCATATTTTCTAGAAATTGGTGATTATATTCTAGAATCATTGTAGTCACCAAATCATATGAATACCTGCTTGACCTCTCTGGATAGGGTCAAGTTTCTCACATAAGCAAAATTTACTTTTATTTGGCATATACAATGTGAATATAATCATAAAACCTGACATTGGCTTTTGGTGTTATTAATAAGGTTTTTAATCCAATTTCTGTTTTTTACAGAAGTGATACAGCCATTCTCTAATCCTAGCATGTCTGAATTTTGTATATAACTTCGTAATGATATTTATTGTCAAATAATTTTAAATATTTAACTTTCTTCTAAGATATTTATTAATCTCAGCATCTTTTTTTTTTTTTTGCATTTTTTCCCTGTGAAGTGCCATTCTCACTATCAATTACTTCCAGAAAATCTGTTGTCACCTTGCCTATTTATGCAAAGCAAATCATTCTCCAGCTGTTGACTCTAATCCTTCCTCTGAAATAGGTTCTGCTAAGTAAATGAACCTGAGTCTCTGAGGCATTTGTTGTATCAAAGCATAACAACATTAATAGTAAAACAAAAAATACTGGGAAATATGAAATATCTGATCCTTTCTCCCTCTCTCAAAAATTTTGTCAGCCAGGTGTGGTGGCTCACACCTGTAATCCCAGCACTTTGGGATGACAAGACGGTTGGATCACTTGAGGTGAAGAGTTTGGGACCAGGGTGGACAACGTGGTAAAACCCCGTTCCTACTAAAAATACAAAAATTACCCAGGCATTATAGCACATGCCTGTAATCCCAGCTACTTGGGAGACTGATGTATAGAACATGTAGTGTTTGGTTTTCTGTTCTTGTGATAGTTTGCTGAGAATAATGGTTTCCAGCTGCCTCCATGTCCCTACAAAGGACAAAAACTCATCCTTTTTTATGGCTGCATTATATTTCATGGTGTATATGTGCCACATTTTCTTAATCCAGTCTGTCACTGATAGACATTTGGGTTGATTCCAAGTTTTTGCTATTGTGAATAGTGCTGCAATAAACATAAGTGTGCATGTGTCTTTAAAGCAACATGATTTATCATCCTTTGGGTATATACCCAGTGATGGGATGGCTGAGTAAAATGGTATTTCTAGTTCTAGATTTTTGAGGAATCATCGCACTGTTTTCCACAATGGTTGAACTAGTTTACAGTCCCACCAACAGTGTAAAAGTGTTCCTATTTCTCCACAACCTCTCCAGCACCTGTTGTTTCCTGACTTTTTAATGATTGCCATTCTAACTAATGTGAGATGGTATCTCATTCTGGTTTTGATTTGCATTTCTCTGATGGTCAGTGATGATGAACATTTTTTCATGTGTCTGTTAGCTGTATGAATGTCTTCTTTTGAGAAGTGTCTGTTCATATCCTTTGCCCACATTTTGATGGGATTGTTTGTTTTTATCTTGTAAATTTGTTTGGGTTCTTTATAGGTTCTGGATATTAGCCCTTTGTGAGATGAGTAGATTGCAAAAATCTTTTCCCATTCTGTAGGTTGCCTGTTCACTCTGATGGTAGCTTCTTTTGCTGTGCAGAAGCTCTTTAGTTTAATTAGATCCCATTTGTTTTTTGGCTTTTGTTGCCATTGCTTTTGGTGTTTTAGACATGAAATCCTTGCCCATGCCTGTGTCCTGAATGGTATTACCTATCTTTTCTTCTAGGGTTTTTTTTTTTTTTTTATGGTTTTAGGTCTAACATTAAATTTCTAATCCATCTTGTATTAATTTTCATATAAGGAGTCAGGAAAGAATCCAGTTTCACCTTTCTACTTATTTCTAGACAATTTTCCCAGCATTGTGTATTAAATAGGGAATCCTTTCCCCATTTCTTGTTTTTTCAGATTTCTCAAAGATCAGATAGCTGTAGATGTGTGGTATCATTTCTAAGGGCTCTGTTCTGTTCCACTGGTCTATATATCTGTTTTGGTACCAGTACCATGCTGTTTCAGTTACTGTAGCCTTGTAGTATAGTTTGAAGTAAGGTAGCATGATGCTTCCAGCTTTGTTCTTTTGGCTTAGAATTGTCTTGGCAATGCCGGGTCTTTTTTGGTTCCACATGAACTCTAAAGCAGTTTTTTCCTATTCTGTCAAGAAAGTCATTGGTAGCTTCATGAGAATGGCATTGAATCTATAAATTACCTTGGGCAGTATGGCCATTTTCACGATATTGATTCTTCCTATCCATGTGCATGGTATGTTCTTCCATTTGTTTGTGTCCTCTTTTATTTCACTGACCAGTGGTTTGTAGTTCTCCTTGAAGAGGTCCTTTACATCCCTTGTAAGTTGGTGATTTGTGATTGGTGATTGTTCATATTACTATTGTAATTGGTTCGGGGCATCACAAATTATGCCCATACAAGATGTTCAACTTAATAAATGGGTGTCAACTGAGTGCCCTACACATCAGTTGTTTCCTAATCTCTCTCCCACCCCTCAGGCCTATTTCCTGAGATACAGCAACATTGAAATTAAATCAGTTAATAAACTTACAAAGATCTCTAAGTAGAAGGGAGAGTACCACATCTTTCACTTTAAATCAAAAGCTAGAAATAATTAAGAAACATGAGAAATGCATGCTAATAGCTTGGAAAAATTAAAAGCTAGGCCTCTTGGATCAAATGGCCAAATTGTGATTTACACACACACACAAAAAAAAGATAAAACAATGTTCATGAAGGAAATTAGAAGTGTTACTCCAGTGAATGCCCAAATGGTTAAAAAAAAAAAAAAAAAAA
>NW_012108842.1:648646-678111 GCF_000951045.1 Mandrillus leucophaeus
ATAGCTTGGAAAAATTAAAAGCTAGGCCTCTTGGATCAAATGGCCAAATTGTGATTTACACACACACACAAAAAAAAGATAAAACAATGTTCATGCTGGAAATTAGAAGTGTTACTCCAGTGAATGCCCAAATGGAAAAAAAAAAAAAAAAAAAAAGGAAAACCGCATTATCATTGATGTGAAGACATTTTAATCTGGATATATCAAACCAGCCACAATCATAACTTAAGTCTCGCCCTAATCCAGTGCAAGAGCCTACCTCTTTTTGATCTTTGAAGGCTGAAATAAATGAGGAAGCCACAGAGAAAAATTTGGAAAGCGAGCAGACATTGGCTCATGAGGCTGAGGAAGAAAAAAAAAAAAAACTATCTCTATAACAAAGAAGTACAAAGTAAAATAGCAAGTGCCAATGTAGAAGCTGAAGAAAATTATCTAAGCAACCTAGCTAAGATCATTTATGATCGTGATTACACTAAACAACAGAATTTGAATGTTGAACAAGCAGTCCTTTACTGAAAAAATATATCATCTGAGACTTTAATAGCTAAAGATGGGAAGTCAATGCCTGGCTTTAAAGTGTTAAAAGACAGGCTGACTCTTTTGTTAGTGGCTAATTCAGTTAGTGAATTTAAGTTGAAGGCAATGTTCATTTATTATTTTGAAAGTACTAGAGTCTTTGAGAATTATGCATTGAGAGCCCTTGAGAATCCGCTCTCCCTGTATACTATGAACAGAAAAACAATGCCTAGATGACAGCACATCTGTTTAAAACATGACTCATTGAATATTTTAAGCTAATTGTTGAGATCTACTCCTCAGAAGATAAAATTTATTTCACAATATTACTGTTTAATGACAATACACATGGACACCCAAAAGTTCTGATGAAAATGTACAAAGAGATTAATGTTGTTTTCATGCCCACCAACATTACATCTATTCTACAGCCTACTAATAAAGGTGTAAAGTTACTTTCAAGTTTTATCATTTAAGAAATACATTTTGTAATGCTATTGTTGTCTTAGATTGTGACTTCTGTGATTAATATGAACAGAGTAAATGGTAAACCTTCTGTAAATAATTTATCATATTAGAAACTAAAACATTTGTGATTCATAGGAACAGGTCAGCATATCAACATTAACAGGAGTTTGGAAGAACTTGATTCCAATCCTCATGATGACTTTAGGAGTTCAATACTTTGTAACCATAGATGTGTTTTCTTTCATTTCTTTCATCAATGTTTTATCACTTTTATTGTAATGATCTTATATCTTCATGGCTAAATCTATTCCTACATACTTCATTTTGGTAGCTTTGTAAATGTGATTTCTTTTTTTCACTCTTTTTTTTTTTTCATTTAGATATTGGAATACAGAAACACAACTGATTTTTTGGATGATGATTTAGTAACCTCTGCCTTTACCAGATGTGTTGATCAATTTTAAGAGCTTCTGGTGGAGGCTTTGGATTTTCTGTGTATAAAATCATGTCATATGCAGAGAAAGATAATTCGAGTTTCTCCTTTCCAGTGGATGCCCTTTACGTCTTTCTCTTGGCTAATTGCTCTGGCTAGAAACTCTAATGTTTTATTGAATAAGAGTGGTCAACGTGGACATATTTGTCTTGCTCCAGATCTTAGAGACAAAGCTTTCCAACTTTCTTTTTCTAGTGTGATGTTACCTGTGCATTTGTCATATATGGCCTTTATAAGTTTGAAGTGTTTTCTAATATACTTTATTTGTTGAAAGTTTAATGTTTTCTTCACGAAGAAATGTTAATTTTATCAAATCCTTTTTGTGCATCTACTGATAAAATTATATGTTTTTTCTTAATTCTCTTGATATAATGTATCACATTTATTGGTTTGCATATGCTTAACCTTCTCTGCATCCCTGGTATAAATCCCAGTTCATCATTGTGTATAATCTCTTTGATGTGCTCTTGGATTTGGTTGGCTAGCAGTTGTTGGGCATTTTTGCATCTATGTTCAACTGGATTATTGGTCTATAAATTTTTCCTCCCTCTCTCTCTCTCTGTCTCTCTCTCTGGCTCCTTCTTTCTGATTTTAGTATCAAGGTAATCACACTCTTGAAAAATTATTTTTAAAGCATTTACTTTAGCGTTTTAGAAAAAACACTTGAGAAAAATTGATTAATATTTTAATTATACTTTTAGTTCTGGGATACATGTGCAGTTCAGGCAGGTTTGATACATAGGTATACATGTCCCATGGTGGTTTGCTGCACCCATCAACCAGTCACCTAGATTTTAAGCCCCACATGAATTAGGTATTTGTCTTAAAGCTCCCCCTCCACTTGCCACCCACCGCGACAGGCCCCAGAGTGCTATGTACCCCTCCATGTGTCCATGTGTTCTCATTGTTCAACTTGCACTTAGCAGTGAGGACATGAAGTGTTTGGTTTTCTGTTTCTATGTTAGTTTGCTGGCAATGATGGTTTCCTACTTGGTCTATGTTCCTACAAACAACACCAACTCATTATTTCTTATAGCTGCATAGTGTTCCATGATGTATATTGCCATATTTTCTTTATCCAGTCTATCATTGAGGGGCATTTGTGTTGGTTCTAAGTCCTTGCTTTGTGAATAGTGCTGTAATAAACATATTTGTGCATGTGTCTTTACAGTAGCATGATTTATAATCCTTTGGGTAGACGCCCAGTGGTAGGATTGCTGGATCAAATGGTATTTCTAGTTCCAGATCCTTGAGAAATCGCCACATTGTCTTCCACAATGGTTGAACTAATTTGCACTCAAACCAACAGTGTAAAAGCATTCCTATTTCTCCACATCCTCTCCAGCACCAGTTGTTTCCTGAGTTTTTAATGATTGCAATCCTAACTACTGTGATAGAATTTTATCACATTCTCATTGTGATATCTCTTTGCAGTTTGCGGTATCTTATTGTGGTTTTGATTTGCATTTCTATAGTGATAATGATGAGGAGTTTTTTTTTCATACGTTTGTTGGCTGCATAAATGTCTTCTTTTGAGAAGTGTCTGTTCATATCCTTTACCCAGTTTTTGATGGGGTTGTTTTCTTTTGTCTTGTAAATTTGTTTAAGTTCTTTGTAGATTCTTGATATTAGCCCTTTGTCACATGGATAGATTGCAAAAATTTTCTCCCTGTCTGCAGGTTTCCTATTCACTGTGATAGTTTATTTTGCTGTGCAGAATCTCTTCAGTTTAATTAGATCCCATTTGTCTATTCTGGCTTTTTTTTTGCAATTGCTTTTGGTGCTTTAGTAATGAAGTATTTACCCATGCCATCGGTTTATGTTTTTAATTTTCGATTTTGATGTGAGTTCTTATTACTGCTTCAGTCTTTTTACTCATTATTTCCTTGTTCATGTTTCTATTTCTTTTAAATTCAATCT
This sequence comes from Mandrillus leucophaeus, assembly GCF_000951045.1. Lineage (NCBI taxonomy): Eukaryota > Metazoa > Chordata > Mammalia > Primates > Cercopithecidae > Mandrillus > Mandrillus leucophaeus. The sequence goes on from NW_012108842.1 coordinate 652,044, forward strand.
TGGATGGTTGTGTGTGTCCAAAAATTTTTCTATATCCTTTAGATTTTTTTATTTGTTGACATGAACTTGTTTATAATCATATCTTATAATCCTTTGTATATCTGTGTATCAGTTGTTATGTATCTTTTTCATCTCTCATTTTATTTATTTGAGTCATCACTTTTTGTAGTTAATGTAGCTGAAGATTTTTCAATTTTATGTATTCAATAAACCAACTTTTGTCTTGTTGATTTTTAAATATTTTAAAAATCTCTTTTATCTATTTCCACTATAATTTTGTTATATCCCTTATCTACTATTTTTTAGTTTAATTTCTGTTTTCACATTTCTTGAGGTGGTATAGGTTGCTTATTTAAGATATTTGTGCATTTTTAATGAAGACATTTATTGGTATATATTTGTTGTTTTAGAACGTATTTTTTCTATATCTTCTACGTTTTTTTATATTGTCTTTCCATTTTTATTTTTCTCATATATTTTAAAATAATTTATCTATATACCCAATGGTTGTTTATGAGCACAGTTAATTTTCATATAGTTATATATGTTCCCATATTCTTTCTTTTATTGATTTCTAGTTTTATTCCGTTGTGGAAAAAATTGACCTAATTTTGATTCAAAAAAATGTTAAGCCCTATTTTGAGCTAAAATATGGTCTATTCTAGAAGAAGTTTCATGTGCTGTTGAGAAGATTACATATTCGGCAAATGTTCAATGGAATGTTCTGTAAATGTTCATGTTACATTTATCTTACCTAGAGTGTAGTTTAACTCTGAGATTTCTTCTTTGATTTTCTGTCTGAATTATATTTTTATTGTTGTAAGTAAAGTGCTAAAGTCTTCTACTATCATATCACAGTAAATCCCTTTCTTCAGCTCTGTAAATTTTGCTTTATATATTTGGATGTTCCAGTGTTATGACCATATATATTTACAATTTTATTCTGTTGCTCTATTGTGCTCGTGGTTATTATATAATGGCCAACTTCTTATCAATCCTGACTTAAAATATCTTTTAACTAAGTATAGCTACTACTGTAATTTTTTTATTGTTTACAATGACAAGAAACAAAATTTTCTATTTCTTTCCTTTTAGTTTGTGTATGCCTTCATAGGGGAAGTGAGTTTACTGTGGGGACAATAGAGTTAAGTTTTAATTATTTATCCATTCATTCACTCTATATCTTTTACCTGGATCATTCAATCAATTTCATTCTGTAATATTATTAATAGATAAAAATTTACTACCTCCATTTTGTTAATTGTTTTCTGGGTTACTTTTTGTATATCCTTTCTCTCTCGATCTTTCTCTCTTTCTCTGTCTCTCTCTCTCTCTCTCTCTGTCTGTCTCTCTATCGCTCTTTGTGTCTTCCTTTATGGTTAAGTAATTTTCTCTAGTAGTATGTTTTGATTTCATGCCACTTTTGTGTATTGTGTCTAAGTTTGACTTCTTAGTTAATGTAAGATTTACAAAAATATTTTATTGTTAGATAGTTTAAACTGATGACAACTTTGAGCACAAAGAAAAATAAACAAAACTGTATTTTGACATAATTTTGTCTTCCACATAATGACTTTTTGATGTCTCAATTTATATATTTTGAAATTTCCATCTCTTAACCAATTGTAGTTACTACTTTCTTTAATATCTTTGTCTTTTTTCTTCATGATAAAGATATAAATGGCCTATATACCACAATTATAGCATTAGAGCATTCTGAATTTGTCTTTATAATTGCTTTTAGAAGTGCTTTTTATGCCTTCAGATGTTTTCTTATTAGATGTGAGTGTCCTTTTCTTTCCAATAAAAAATTTTTTCTTCCTATTATTTCTTATAAGATTGGTCTGGTGAATGCCTTAGCTTTTTTTTGTGTGGGAAAATGTTATCAGTCTTTCAGGTTTTAAGAATTGCTTTGGTAGGCACAGTATTTTTGTATGGCAGATTTTTTTTTCAGCACCTTAAATGTGTATATTATTGTCTTCTTGCTCACAAGTTGATTTTTTTTTTTTTTTTTTGGAAATTTGATGAAACTTGAATTAAGACATTGTTTAATATGGTACAAACTTTTTCTCATATTGCTATCACTGTTCTTTCTTTGTATTTACCTTTTAACCATTTAAATAGGATGTGCCTTTGGGAAATACTCTGTAAATTAAATTTGATTAGGGTACATGGGTACTGTCATCTTTCTCTAGATTTACAAAATGTTCCATCATTATTTTCTTAAGTATGCTTTCTAGACCTTTTTATTTCTTATCTCCTTCAAGAACTCCTATTATACAGAGGTAGTTTGCTTAATACTGTTTGGTTCTTTCCATAGGCTTACTTCACTAATTTTAATTATTTCTCTCTTTTTTGCTCTTCTGACTGGGTAATGACATATGTTTTACCTTTAGGATTGCTGATTTCTTACTCTGTTTGACCAAGTCTGCTGTTGAAGTTTTCTAATGAGTTTTTCAATTCACTTCACTTATTTTTTATCAATTGAATTTCTTTTTATTTTTAAAACATTTCCATTTCTTTGCAAAATTTATCATCTTTTTCCTGGATTATTCTCTAAAGAGTGTTTTTTTCAACTTTCTATTCATATGTGCTGTGATTTCTGAATTTTTTAAATAGGTGTGCACTGAATTTCTTATCAAAAATTTTACGGAGCATCTGAACTTTAATCCTGCACTGGAACTGAAAACCAGACTTGCAGTGATTTCTAGGTCTTGGAGAGACTTAAGCAATAACTGAAACTTAATCTCAAATGTTATACTTGTTTACAGGTCATAGAAAAGCTCCTTATGAGGACCTGAGAATTGTAAAAAATACGTGCCAAAGATTCAGACCTTCTTTTGGATTTTGGCCCCTGCAGTATTATGGTACTGGTCAAACTCTGCAGTGTGGCATTCCTGCTAATAGGAATGCCAAGCAGTTGCTGAGATCTGTGTGCCTGTCACTGTGATTAGTACTGCCGCTCTCATTTCCAATTCACCCCAGGTCATTCAACCCTCTAGCCGCTCCTAATGCCTCTCCTGGGGTAGGACAAAAATGGGCTTCCCAAAAAGAATCACAGATCCATGAAGAAACTGAACATTCCCCTCACATTTCCTACTCTGATCTTGGTAACTTCAGGTAAAGTTCTCTCACAGTGCTGTCTTCTTGGTGTGTGGAAGGGGTGTCATTATCCAAAAGAATTATTCATCTTACAGATCATGAGTTTTCCCATGTCTATGAGTCTTGGGATTTTCTTCTTCTCTTTTTTTAGCTCTGGTGAATTCAGTGTGGCTTTTTGTATTTCCATAGTTACTAGTTGTATTTTTGTGTGGGAATTAATTTGGGGGGTGTTATTTCATCATTTTACTGACATCACTCCTCAAGGAATATTTTTATGAGTTTGTAAACCATTATGATTTTAGATTTTAGAGTATCTACCAAATATTTAAAAAGCAGTATATTTATTACTTTAGTGTCCTGTATAACTATTTGGTTGGGTACTGTTTCTAGTAAATAATTACTATGTATTGAAGCCATGCGTTTCTAACACAAACTTTCTTGTAGAGATGGAAGTATATGGCAGAATATAGGGACAATATAACTATACATATGGAAACTTCTTTAGATTTTTATTAAAGCAGAAGTAAACTACATTATTCTACATAATATTGCATCGTTATGATGCAGAAATTATTTTCTTTGTAGGAAATGAAAGAATTTGTCCATATCTCTGGCAAAGATGGCACCGTGGTGTTTTCTCTGGGGCCAGTTGTGCAAAACTTTACAGAAAAGGCTGATCTCATTGTTTCAGACTTGGCCCAGATTCCACAGAAGGTGAGTACAACCTCCAATCCTTATAAGCAGCCATTTACACAGTGAATAAAGTGTGGTTTTCCATTTGGAATTTGAATCTCATTTTCTGCTTTGCATTAACAGGTACTACTTCTACATAAAAAATTTTAAAGCATTGTAGTAGTGTATGTGGGAGCAACCAATCATTTGCCTATGAATTCTTGAAATTACTTTGGAAATACTTCTCTTTGTTGTCATTTGTTTGTGACAAAACGAAAAGAAAATATTAAGTTTCTATCTCACATTTTGTGATTTTAAATCTTTTTTTTTTTTTTTTTTTTTAGACGGAGTCTCACTCTGTCGCCTAGTCTCGGGTGCAGTGGCATGATCTCGGCTCACTGCAAACTCTCCCCTCGCTGGTTCATGCCATTCTCCTACCTCAGCCTCCCGAGTAGCTGGGACTACAGGCCCCTGCCGCCACGCCCAACTAGTTTTTGTATTTTTAGTAGCCGAGTAGCTGGAACTACAGGCACCTGCCACCACGCCCGGCGAATTGATTTGTATTTTTAGTAGCCGAGTACCTGGGACTACAGGCGTCGGCAACGACGCCCGGCTAATTTACTGTATTTTTAGTAGAAAGGAGGTTTCACCGTGTTAACTAGGATGGTCTCAATCTCTTGACCTCTTGATCCATCCGCCTCGTCCTCCCAAAGTGTTGGGATTACAGGCGTGAGCCACTGCTCCAGGCCAAGATTTTAAATCTTAAGGTCTGTGCTAACTACTCAAAAACAAAAAAACAAAAACAACGCTGAAGTGTCCTAACTCCAGGGAACATATAAAGGGAGGGCCGATATAAGAAAGATAAAGAAGAATTATGCCCTAGAATCTCCTCAACATATTTGATTGTATAAGAACTCCATCCAGTGTACTTGGGCATGAAAGTAGAAGCTTAGATTCATGTAGTCTTTCTTATGAATTAGATTTTTCCAGAATTAAAAGGCAATTACAATTTTGATATTATAGTCCAGCAATCAGTTAATTTTAACTTTCTTGTTATTGCAATTGTAGATTTCCACTCTTTAGGTAGTACTATTTATACACTATTCAATGAGTTTTTAAAAATTTAATGATTAATTAAATTTCATAAAACTCAATAAAAGCAAGTATGCTAATTAGGATTGTGAAATTCGTTTTGCTTATGAAATTGGAACATCTATGTATTTCTATGTTTTCAAATGTAATATTTTCATATAGGTTTCCGATTAACAAAAAAGTGTGTGACAAAGGCATAAAAATGAACAAAATTCAACATTGAACATAAAATCTAAGTAACTTCATTTTCTTTTTTAATTGAAAATAAATTAATATATAAAATGAAGGAGCGAAGGAGGCATGAAAAAAAGCAGAAAGTAAAGAAAACTAACTATCCAAAAACAAATAGCAAAATCTAAAGCAAAGATTTTCTATGAAGAGAATAGCATGGAAAAGACTCATCCCCATGATTCAATTAATTCCATCAAGTCCCTCCTACATCATGTGGGAATTGTGGTAGTTACACTTCAAGATGAGATTTTGGTGGGGACACAGTCAACCATATCAGGCCATTATGATCTCCTGTTTTGGTTACAAATACACATTTTTAATAATCCTTTCTAATTTTAAGGTCTTGACTTTACATGCCAATATTAGTTGATACAGTTGCCTGCTAAAGGAAAATCTTGATTTCATAACTGTCATCCTTTAAAAGTTGTGTGAGTAAATTTTGGTGGAGTATTAAATTCAAATCCATAGTATGACAAGTAAGACTGCCTAAGGTCTTCATTCCAAATTAACTGTCTTTTGTAATCTCCTGCCCTCAACTCTCTCTGTGATCCATACACATTGGGATGCTCTCCGTATGTGCGTGATTTTTATCTTTCTGTTCTTTATTGGAAAATCCCTTCTTGGCCACATATTGCCCAGGTGCAATCAAAGCTTTCATCTTCTATCATATGTTTCCTGCTTTGTTAAGTTTTTCTATTTTTTTCTTATAGAAATCCTTGTGTTTTTTCTCTGGAACTCTAAACATCCTGTATTGTTCATGTGATTCACATCAAAATAGTCTTTATATTATAGCTATTCAATATATTATCAGCTAATTAGTGAGGGTCCACATAGGTAAAGTTATGTAAAATATTTGTTTTCCAAAACCATCTTGTACCTTTGGGCTTTGTGTGGAATGACAGAAAGTCTGTGTATGTTTGTGTTTTGTGGGAATTAGAAGCCTTAAAAAAATCTTTTGTGAAAGAGTAGGTTAATGTATGTGGCCAAGATGAGTGACTGAAAGTAGGTAATGTGCATGGCTCTCACAAAGAGGAACAGAAGGGGTGAGTAAATAGAGCCCATTCAACTGAAATATATATTTTAGAGTTTATCCCATATTAAGTTTTTTCACTAATACAAAGCATACTTCTGAGATGTTGCAGATTTGGTTCTAGAATACTACAATAAAGCAAATATTGCAATGAAGTGAGTCACACAATTTGCTTTGGTTTCTAAGGCATATAGAAAGTTACGCTTACACAATGCTGTAGTATATTCAGTCTGTGATAATATTAAGTCTACAAAGTACATGCCTCAATTAAAAAACACTTAATTGGTAAGGAGTGCTATTTATCATCTGAATCTTCAGTGAGTGCAACTTTTGTTGATGGAGAGTCTGGCATCAATATTGATGCTTGATAACTTATTATGGTGGTGGCTGCTAGTAGTTGGCATGGCTGTGGCAATTTCTTAAAAATAAGGCAACAATGGCATTTGCCACATACATTAACCCACTCTTTTACAAAAGATTTTTTTCAGCATGCAATGCTGCCAGATAGCATTTTACCCATAGAGAACCTTTTTTCAAAATTGGAATTAATCCTCTCAAACTCTAATGCTACTTTATAAAGTAAGTTTAAGTAATATTCCATATCTTCTGTTGTCATTCAACAATGTTCATAGCATCTTCACCAGGAGTAGATTCCATCTCAAGAAATAAGTTTCTTGGTCTTCTCTAAGAAGTAACTCCTCACTTATTTGTTTTATCATGAGATTTCATCATTTCTGTTACATCATTAAGTTCCACTTCTAATTATAGTTATCTTTCTGGTTTTATTATATTTGCAATTACTTATTCCATTGAAGTTTTGTTAAAGGAACAACAGGTTCATATGCTTACTGTCCAATAATAGTCCAATTACACTGAGACGTCAGGTTTGGCAGCAGAGAAGGAGTTTAATAATTGCAGGGCACTGAGCAAGGAGATGAGAAGAGAATCTCAAATCCAACTCCTCAAGGAGCTCTGGACTGGAGGTTGTAAGGAGATCATACACAGTGATGGACTGGAAAATTTGGGCAATTAATTGGTCAGGGTAGTAGGAACAAAGTTATCAGAACAAGAAATGACATTATTTGCTGAGTCAGTTCCTTGTGGGGTCCTCTAGATCAGCTGGCATCAGTGAAGTCCCTCAGATCAGCTGGCATCAGTGAGATCCTTCAGACCTGCTGAGTCAGTAGTTTTATCTGTGTGCTGGACCTGAAGGAATACCTCAGAGCGAAAGTTGATCATTTAATAATGTTTAAGTTATTATCTATAGAAGAGTTAAGAGGAACTGTAATCTTGTAACAGGGTCTGCATAATTCTAGGACAATAGCCAAATAACTATGAGAAAGTGAGTCAGAGAACAAGCTAACCTAATGATTAATGCTGAATGTACTACAAGCTTGATTTACTTTTCTTTCTTCCTCTCTTTATCTTTGATTACCTTAACAAAGTTTATAAAGATAGTGTCATCTTCACACTCTCAATATCTTACATGATGGTTGCAAGAATCAACATGTATATGCTATATCATAAATGAACATTTAGAATATTACATTACATAAAAGAAGCCACTCACGAAATACCACATATTGTATGATTGCATGTATTAAAAATCATCCAGAATAGGCAAATCTATAGAGATAGAAATTCAGATAGCAATTTCCCAGGACAGGGGAAATGCAGAAACTAGAGATGGAGAGGAAAAGGCGAAAGGCTATAGGGCTTATTTTGGGGAGATAAAAGGGCTCTCAAATTGATTATTATGGTAGATGCATAATTCTGTGGCTATACTGTGAAACATTAAATTTTACATAATAATTGATAAATTGTATGATATTTAAATTATATGTCAACAAGGTGTACAAAATATGTGCACCATGTTTAGTCATTTTATCTTTAGCTTTGTGTCAAATGGACTGCAGAAACATGACCTTTCACTGCTACAATTCTGGACACTCTTCTAAATATATTACATAAGACAAATGGCGTGTCCATACAAGATCTCTGATATTAGCTGAAGGATAGTACTCAGAAACATAAAAGGGAAATTAATCACATCTGTGTAAACAGGTCATTTACCTTCATTTGTCTCCTTGCCATCCACATGCTCGGAATGTTGATTTAATGATATTGTTTGTACTTTGAAGTATGAGGGTTACATTTTAACTTCTTGGTTAATTTATCTTTGGATATAACCATGAGAAATGACAGAAAGGATCAGCAACTGGAAAACAAGCATTGCATTGCACAAAGATGTCTGTGAAATGGACTTCAGTAATTCTGCTAATACAACTGAGCTTTTACTTTAGCTCTGGGAGTTGTGGAAAGGTGCTGGTATGGGCAGCAGAATATAGCCATTGGATGAATATGAAGACAATCCTGGAAGAGCTTGTCCAGAGAGGTCATGAGGTGACTGCACTGGCATCTTCAGCTTCCATTGTTTTTGATCCCAACAACTCGTCCGCTCTTAAAATTGAAGTGTTTCCTACGTCTTTAACTAAAACTGAGTTTGGAAATATAGTCACGCAAGAGGTTAAGAGATGGATAGACCTTCCAAAAGATACATTTTGGTTATATTTTTCACAAACGCAAGAAATCATGTGGAAGTTTGGCGACATAAGTATAAATTTCTGTAAAGATGTAGTTTCAAATAAGAAATTAATGAAGAAACTACAAGAGTCAAGATTTGATGTCGTTTTAGCAGATCCTATTTTTCCCTGTAGTGAGCTGCTGGCTGAGCTATTTAACATACCCCTTGTGTACAGTCTCCGCTTCACTCCTGGCTACGTTTTTGAAAAACATTGTGGAGGATTTCTTTTCCCTCCCTCCTACGTACCTGTTGTTATGTCAGAATTAAGTGATCAAATGACTTTCATGGAGAGGGTAAAAAATATGATCCATATGCTTTATTTTGACTTTTGTTTCCAATTGTATGACATGAAGAAGTGGGATCAGTTTTATAGTGAAGTTCTAGGTAAGTATTTTTTTTTCAATCTGTAACTTATTTGTGTCTTTGAAACAGAGCTTATATAAAGCCATAAAGTCAGGGTAGTGGGGTTTTGGTAAGTGAATTTATAAAACGAAAATACAAGATGATCTATCAATCTCACAAGTATTATAGAAAAGCTCAAATTATAGGCTCAGTTATAAACCTGGGGCCATCACTGACACAGAACACCGAAGGAAATCATAAACCTATGTATTAGTGCATCTAAGACTTTAAGCAATTACACATCTGTTTTACTATACATTGTTTTACATCTTAAATACAGTAAAAACCATCAAATAACATCTTACTGAATGCATAGATTTAAAATGAGTAGTTACACATTTTTCTACAACTATCTATATAACCGCAAAAATTACTTTTTCTTGTAAAGTTTGGTTTTCTTATTTAGAAATCAAAAGATGTTCCCATGTTACCAGAAGGTTTCCTTCACAGTAGAGAGGGAGAATGTCTATATCTCTGATGCATAAATCATTAAAGGTAATTTGAAATTTCTAATGTTTCTATACTCTTTCATTAAAGAATTGGAAACCATTCATTTAAAGTCCAATCATCTTGTTGAAGTGTGAAGGTTTTTATATCTACATAGATTTTTTCAAACTATGTCTCTTTATTAAAAAATATAAGACAGATTAAGGTTGAGTACAAATCTTTATTTCAATAATTTCTCAAAAATTTCTAGCTATAATTTATAAATATATTTACTTAAAAATAATATTATTAAGATCTTAATTTGAATCTAAAAGAGTACAGGGATTTCAACCATACTCACAACATAGTCCACAGTTCACTTGAAGAACCAAAGATAAAAAATTAGCTTAATGAGTTGTGTAAGCTAGTCAATTTTTAGAAAATTATTTTTATGTGTACAGTGTAATTAATTGACTATGGAGCTCAAAGAGTTGTTTAAATGTCCATATGCTATGATTGAAGCTTTAAAAAGAAAAGAAATTGATGTTTAATTCTCTATGGCTTATTTTAATAATTGTTTGTGATTGTGAGTATACTGATGTGACATTAGAGATGTAGCTTAACCTCACAATTCTCCTACTACTTTGCTTTTCTTATAAATATACTTGGACAAAATAAATAGTACATAAAATAAAATTATGTCTATAGATGAATATATGTATATATTTTTCAAAGTACAGTCATTTTGCCTATACTTTTGCCTACGTTATTCTAATCCCTTTCAGAAAATAACCTAATGTAATTGTCTTGTGTCATCCACCTTTTCTTTTTTTTATCCTTGTCAGGAAGACCCACTACATTATCTGAGACAATGGGGAAAGCTGACATATGGCTTATTCGAAACTCCTGGAATTTTCAGTTTCCACATCCACTCTTACCAAATGTTGATTTTATTGGAGGACTCCTCTGCAAACCTGCCAAACCCCTACCTAAGGTAAACATACTTTCATTGGTTTTATTTTGTTGGTTTTGAAGTTTCAGTAGAATTGATTCTACAGTCTTCATTCAGAGTGGTTGACTTACACTGAAAGAAAGATGGGAAGTGGGTGGGGTAAAGCAGATACCAATTAGAAAGTCATGTACATATTGACACCATCACACATATATGAGTTTTATGAGTACTACAAGTAGAGGGGAATACTAAGGAGACTTCAAAAACAGAGTTGGTTAAATTAAAATCTTCATTATTTAACACCTAAGAAGGTATTGATCATTCATTCAAATAATATTTACAAAGGGATTAGCACGAAACACAGGTAAGTACAGAATTTTCAGAGGAAAAAAAAGGACACAGTTTCTGTCCCCACATACCTTACATTCTACTTCAAAAGATAGAATATGTGCAAGTAATAAAAATTATATAAAAACTATTATCTCAAGGAAAAACCCAATGTCAAGAAAGCATCAGTGGAGATAATAGAAAGTATCCTGGAGTCACTGATTACTAAGATGAGAGCTGAACAATATGCAAGAATAAGTAAAAGAATGATGGGGAGAGACAGGCAAAAGAAGGAAAGCAGGTAAAGTGGTCAGGACAGTTCTCAAGTCCTCAGGTTTAGTTTGCAGGAAGAGACTAAGAATCAGATGATACTGAGAGGCAAATTAGAGCCAGATACATATTGGGAGTTGAAATATTTATTAAGCACATTGAAAGACTATGAAAAAGAGTTAAGACAGAAAGATATATGAAAAGATTCTCTTCTTTAAGAAGAGCTTTCAAGATATTCAATGATTAAATTGCAAGAGGGTCCGAATAAAGAGCCAACCATGCAGGAAATTTTGCATGGATTCAGGTAGCAGATGATGGAAAAGTAGACTAGAATGTTGATAGAAATAATGATGCCTACATTTACAAAAATAGTGGCAACTTCCTGTTGTGTGGAAAAAATATTAACACAGACAAAACACTTGAAATGTCTCTGGCCTGTAGTTAGTTACACATAAATATTATTAATTTTGCAATTATTGTTATTTTGTTATTATTGCTAATACTACTAATTACTTAACATGTGCCAGTCACTTGAGATATCATTCTTCATTTAATAGAGCAGATTTTTCAGTACATCAGAATTATATTATCTTGCAAAGTCATAGTTGACAGATACCTGTGTCATGCGCGTCCATGTGAAGAGACCACCAAACAGTCTTTGTGTGAGCAACATGGCTGTTTATTTTACCTGGGTGCAGGTGAGCTGAGTTCGAAAAGAGAGTCAGGAAAGGGAGATAATGGTGGGGCTGTTTTATAGGATTTGGGTAGATAAAGGAAAATTACAGTCAAAGGAGGGTTGACTCTGGGAGGCAGGGGTGGGGGTCACAAGGTGCTCAGTGAGGGAGATTTTGGAGCCAGGATGAGCCAGGAAAAGGAATTTCACAGGATAATATCATCGTTTAAGGCAAGGACTGGTCATTTTCACTTCTTTTGTGGGATCCCTGACTTCCCACAACAATGAGTTAGCTGAAATTCTAAAATTCTCCCATAGGTAATAAGGATCTTCACCAGTATTGCAGCTTAAAACACTTCCTCAATAAAATAAATGTGTTCCTGTAATATTTGCAGACAAACTCAGTTTCACTTGATCTTACTAAAGCATTTAAATCATTCTTCATTGAGACTCCAGGGGTTTACATATTACAGCATAAACATACCCTATGAAAGCAGATGATTTTTGCCATATGACAAGCAACTGATTAAAGCTTCCTGTGTCAACTTGTCTTAACATCATAGCTGCCTGACAGAGAAGCACAGAGATGAAGAACAATGCATATATAATAAAGACCAAATAATTTATACCACTTGTATCTGAATAGTGCCCTTAGTTTCAATACCAAACTAATTCTGTCAACATATAAGATTATATTCTTTATGAAAGAACACAATAAATCCATATATTTTAAATTAATATCACACTTTTAAGACATATGTACAAAGCAAGCATTCTTTATCACATTAATATGTAATCTCTTAAAATATAATTTTTGTCCACATAAAGCTGAGTTTTTATTCCATTGTTAAAACTCAATATCTATGATGAATGCAAATTGCATGGGCTTTATATGATAACTTTCTCAAGAGACAAAAGCTTGGGTAAGGCTAATGAAAAATCTATGCCACCTTACCCTACTCTTGAAAGATTTCCCCACTCACAATAAGGGAAACTGATAGTGTCAGTAGGAAGGGGAAGAGAGTAGGACTTGTAGAAAAACAAGAAAAAGGATGACTAGTAATACAATAATGATAATTACTACTATTAGCTGTTGTCATTAACTTGCAGAAAGATTTGAATGCAAGTCAATGGTTGTGAAACCAATTCCTTGTTTATTATGTAAAATAATTGCTAACACAGCCAGGTTGCTTTCATTTCAATTAAATATTAGATTCTCAGGTAATTTCTATATAAGAGAATAATACACTTGACAAAATGTGTCAGGTGTTTTAAAAATGAACATTGCCATGAGTTTTATAATATATTCATGTGAAATCATACAGACAAAAAAATTAATCAAGGTGTACCTATTCAACATTATGGAAAATAGGCATAAAATTAACATTGGAAGTAGTCTAACATCTTAAATGAAGAAATGATTAAAAACTTATACTATGTGCATACAATAGCATTACAATAATTTTATCAGTGAAATATTCAATTACACTGTCAGCTGTAATACAAACAAAGGGAGTTAGAAAATGATAAAGGTAACAAGATGACAAGTTTTTGCAGGAGGAAAATATATACGCAGCAAGATTAACATTTTCTAAGTAAGTGTCACATGTGTACATTGAGCTATATAAATAGGACAAAAGCCATGATGAAAAAATATATTTTAGATAAATGATATCACAACATAAAAATTTTAGAAAAACTTTATTTAAAAAGTTTTTCATGCTTTTTAAAATTTCTGACATTAATCTTATATTATTTTTATTACATTATCACAGAAGAAGAAACAACCAGTCCATATCAGTGATGAGTCTGTAAACAGAGGTTAGGTTCCTTCAACACTGCATGGATAAACAGGGCTCTTGGCATCAAGCTAGTGAGGTGAAACACTGAACACCAGTTACAGTAAATATAATACAGTCAACTGCAATCACACACAATACCGAGATGCCCCAAGTATTACCTGGAAGAGCAGTACAATGACTCTTACGTCAAGATTAAAAATCATATTTTAAAAAACACTCTGTAATATGTGGTCTGCACAGTTAACACTTGGACTTTTTTTCTTTGTTTTGTTAAAAACCATTAGAAAAAGTTTTACCACAATGATTAAATCCGAAAGTATTTAAGTTTAAATATTGGCATACATTGGAGAACACAAGTCAGAATAATTCTCAATCGATTGCAGCCAAGCACATCTTCATAAGGAGTGTGAGGTGGTGTGAGTGAGCTACTCAAAAGAGAGACAAGATCTCCTCTGCAGAAAGGCCTGGTGGCCTCTTCTATTCTGATGCAAGTGCTGTCTCTGAGACACAACAAAGTGATGATGAGAGTTCCTCACATGCAATTATAAATAGCAAATCAAGTTAACAGTGTGATTTCAGGTCAATAGGTGCTCCACCTAAACAATAACCTGAAAATATGATCATTCAACTATGTAACTGTATAGTGTAAAATTCTGTATTATAAATAAGACTCCTGGACTTATTCACAGAAATTTCAAATTACAATACCTGACTCCAGAATGTCAGTGGTTCTTAACTATCAGCTTTTATATATTTATTTATTTATTTATTTATTTATTTATTTATTTATTTATTTTAGTTTTTCAAAAGCTACTGGAAAACTCTGACAAACTTTAAGTGAAGTATAAAGCACTGTAGAGAAACATATATGTAGATATAAAATTATCCCAACAGTGAACAGCTTATCCTCAGAGCTCATAGTGAGGGAAGTAAACACTAATGGCTTCCTACTAAAAGAATCCTACAGAAAACCTAGCTGAAATCAACACAAGTGATTTAGTAGAACAACAATATAGAATTAAAGCTGAGTGGTGCTACTTTCCAAGAACCTATATTAGTAATTTTAGTAATATAAGAGAAGAGTCTGTGTGTAATATTTTTAACATTATCCCCTGACTACAATGTAATAGCTCCATTTCTTTTCTCCCTTACACACATGCACACAAATACATACACATACACACATAGTTACACAAATATCCTAACAGCGTCCACCTATCTCATATTATGTATCTAATTGCAAAGCCCTGAGTGATTGAGTCACTTAGAAAATATTATTTACTCCAATAATTCCTTAAAATACCTGATTTTCTCTCTTTAGTAACTTGTACTAATTCAGTAGTGCCTGCTGTGCTGTTTTCTTTTGTGATGAAACAAATTATTTTTCACAGGAAATGGAAGAGTTTGTACAGAGCTCTGGAGAAAATGGTGTTGTGGTGTTTACTCTGGGGTCAGTGGTCACTAACATGAAAGAAGAAAGGGCCAACGTAATTGCATCAGCCCTTGCCCAGATTCCACAAAAGGTAAGATGAAGTGTCTTACTGGTGTGGAAAACTACTGAAAGAGGCTGTTAAAGTTGGTAAGTAATCCAATCATAGAAACTTCTGACAAATGTGAAGTTGACCAAAATTAAATGTGAGTATCCTATTTATATCAATCTTTGAGTAGTTCTGATTTACCAACATCCCTTGATCTCATTCCTACTCTTTTTCTCTTTTTGCAGTTTAAACATTCTATAAGTTTTGAATTCCACTCATGGAATAAGATACTTTCTTTACTGTAACAGGTTCTGTGGAGATTTGATGGGAATAAACCAGATACCTTAGGTCTCAATACTCGGCTCTACAAGTGGATACCCCAGAATGACCTTCTAGGTAAGACTCGGGTGAACAAATACTGGATATATTACTAACAGCACATTAAAGTGTTAATAGTTAATCATGAAACAAGCTTTTTCAATGTTTGTTAAGGAAAAACAAAATGTAACTTCTTTATATTTATTTACCAGTCTAAGGGGATAAAGAATATGCTATAATTACTGGCATTTTGTGATATACACTCATATTCTTTATGGTCAGAATCAACAAGAATCTTTATTTCTGGTATTACTATATCTCACAGAATTTTTCAATAACTTCCTGAGCTGTTTCTCTGTCTCCTATTTCTACAACTTTACGCCTGTTGTTTCCTCTCCTGAAGGGTTATTTCAAGTGCCACCAAGAATAATAGCTCTTCTATAATCAATGACTCTGTATTTTCTGAAGGATTAAATTCTTAATCTTAATCATAAAGTGATGACAGGTCATGATGAAGTGTGACCTGTCCTTCCTCAATCCTAGCACCACCATCAACCCACTGCCTGCTGCCTTGCACACCCCACATATCACACTCTGTGACTGCACTTAAAACAGCAGTTCACTTCATGCCCATCTCTTTGCTATCTTCTTTATTGTATATTTTAAAAATCTAGATGACACTTTTTTGCTAGTCCAACTGGAAATCTTGTATTGTTTTGCAGTCTGAAGTCACACACACCATGCAGCCTTCACTTGCATACCCAGCACAAGTTCGTGTTTTTCCTCTGAAGTCTGAAAGCAATAGCAAAATAGTTCAATGTGTTATCTAGAAAACACTGTCACTTTCAGAGCCTTTCATTGTGCATCTCATTTTATTCCTATGAATAATTTTGCTAAAATTCACGCAATCCTAGGTCATCCAAAAACCAGAGCTTTTATAACTCACGGTGGAGCCAATGGCATCTACGAGGCGATCTACCATGGGGTCCCTATGGTGGGCATTCCATTGTTTGCCGATCAACCTGATAACATTGCTCACATGAAGGCCAGAGGAGCAGCTGTTAGATTGGACTTCCACACAATGTCGAGTACAGACTTGGTGAATGCCCTGAAGACAGTAATTAATGATCCTTTGTGAGTAGAACAATATTTTTCATTAGATGGTATTTATAGATAGCTTCTCTTGTCAATAGTGAGTGTGAGTTTCATCCTTTTTATAAGAGAGTAATTCTGAAAGAATTTAAATGATTTAACCAGTCTGAAATCTGCTTTTATTTTGTATCAGTTATTAATTATTGTATTTGAAAACCATACATCTAATGAATAGCCAGTTAGTGAAACAATTTTCTACACAAAAATACTTTTAAAATGATATAGAGAATATAAAAAATACATTTCTTAAAATTCTGACATAATGAATCCTTAGTAGAAAGGAAGAATAAATGAAATAATATAATAAGTATTTTAATTCAATATCTAAAATGCCTCAGAACATAACTATTTTCCTGCTGAAAAATTAACTTCTATTATTATCATTACTGTAATGGACTTGAAAATGAGATTTAATTTTGATACCATAAAATCTTTCTGTTTATGGTATAAAATCCAAATATATTTGCTATGTTTACAGAGCCATGAAGCCATCACTATTGCATAATTTTAGAACATTTTTGTCGGCACAAAAGAAACTACAATGACACAGAAGTCATTTCCTATGACAGCTTAGCCCTAGTCTAACACTAGTTTGTTTTCTTTCTCTAGATATTGTTATCTCTAGGTATTTCATATAAATGGAATAATACAGTTTATGGTGCTGTGTAAATGACATTTCACCTAGCTTATTTTTTTGTTGTTTTTTATGATATTAGTTTTATCCACATTGTTGTGCATTTTAATACTTCATTTCTTTTTACAGCAGTTTAATATTTTTTAGTAAGGATATGTCATATTTTAGTTGTTAACTTCTCAATTCATTGGCCTTTTGATTGTTTCCAATTGTGGTTACTAGGAATATTGCAACACAAGTTTTTGCATAAACCTGTTTTCCTTTCTTTTGGGTTGATACTACAAGTGGAATTGCTGGCTTATGTAGGAACTGTATGTTTATGAAGAACTGCTAAACTGTCTTCCAAAGTACTTGTTTCATTCATCACTACCACCAGCAGTACAACATGGTTACGATTCCTCCACACTTTTGGCAAATGAGTTATTATCTATCTTTTTGTTACAGCCTTCTTAGTGGGTGTAAAATGATCTCTCATCCTGGTCTCGGATTGCATTTTCATTACGGCTAAAGACGTTGAGAATCCTTATATGTGCTTACTGATCAATCGTATATCTTCTTTGAAAATATGTCTACTACAATCCTTGGAACATTTTTAAACTTTGTTATTTGTCTTATTATTAAGTTTTAAGAACTATTTATATATTATGGGTCATTTCAAATATATAATTTTTAAAAATTTTGTCCCATTCTGGGTGCACTAAATTCTCCTTTTGGATGATGGTCTTTGAAGCACGAAAAATATAATTTTAAGTCAAATTTTTAATAATTGATTTTTTCACACCCAAAGATATCAATGTGCAAAATTCCTTGCAGAGTCCAGCTATCATCAATTCAGCATTTATAACTACTATCAATAATGCTATCAAATAAGGAGAGTATCATCGAAAGGAATACGTTAAAATTACCTTATCACAAAAAAAGAAGGTTAATGAATGATAAAAATGACTTTAAAGAAGATAGGAAATAATTGAAAAGAAACACAAACCAACTTGGACAAATAGGAAAAATATATATAAAGCAAACTGGTTGATTTAAATGTGATTATGCAAATACTTTCACTCAATCTAAAGAGACTTAAAAAAAGAGCTAATAATGGGTAAAGATGTAAAACATTTGAAGAACACAATTAACAAATGGAATCTTATAATTTAAAATGACACATACACATGCACATATGGACATATACAACACACATGTATGTATTATACGTATCAACTGGAAGACATATTTTCTTAGAGCATGTCAAATAGTTATTTGAAGTGATATGTGGTGGGCAATAACCAAAGACTTAGTAAATATAATAAGATTTAATGTCATAGAAACTGTATGATGCAGTCATAGTGGAAGTAAGGGAGGTTATAAAAACTATAATGTATCTTTAAATTTTAGAAATCAAAAAATACACTTCAAAAAGTGTTAAAGTCAAGAAGTGGATCACAATTATGCATCCAATTTTATCTCAGCAATTCTACTCTCAATTATATACCCAAGAGATATGTATAAATATATAAATCTACTACCATCTAGAAGAATGCTTATGACAGAGTTATCAATAGTGTCTAAAAATTGTTAGCAACACAAATACATATTAATCTTAAAATGAAGAAAAAATTTGTGCTTTATCAATCAACAAAATACTATACAGCAAAGGAATTATCCAACAACTACTACATTAATAAAAGACACTAATGAGTACATATTATATAATTCAATTACATAAAGAAGCAAAACTAATGCATGCTATTTAAAGTCAGGTTAATATTTAATTGGAGGACAAAAGTAGTGATTAAATGGTTCAGAAAAGAGAGTGATTCTAGGCAGGTTGTGATATCCTATCCTATACCACAATCTGAGCAGTACGTAAATAGATATCTTCACCTCAAAATAATGTTCAAGATGATCTTACGTTTTTGAACTATTCATTTAGTGTGCATATATTTATCTTTTGTATTTAATATTTAAATGTTTATTTTATGAGATATAATGCATTTTAAAATTCTAGGAATCAAATAGCAAAATAAACACAGAAAACAGAGAAAATTCTAGAGGTTCCATCATAGTGTGGTCAATAAAAGACTCTCTTAGAAATAATCTTAGAAGGAAGCCATAAAAATGCAGAGAAGCATACTTTGGGTTGTAGCAAGAGAGAATACTCCAAGAGCAAGAGAGAGGGAAAACATGTGTAAGATGCTAAGACAAGAACACCTTTGGGAGCTTAAAGAAAAAAATAAAAGGGCAATCTAGAAGACAGTGTGCAATGGAAAAGTGTTAGGAAAAGAGCTTGCCAGTGTTTAACAATGTAGGTTTCTGTAGACCAAATAACAGAGTTGGATTTTATTCTTTCAAAAATGAGAAGCCAGGCAAAAGTCTTAATCAGTGGAGTGCTATAAACTGACTTTAATTGCAAAAAGTCATTCTGGCTACAGGGTGGGAAACAGTAGGAGACAAAAGAGTAATGCAGAAGCATAGTGACTAGCTATGTGGCCTGTCACTCACCATGACACAATTACTTTTTAGGAACTTAGAGATGGTAATTCTCATATTACATTTTCATGATCTTTCTTACAGCACTTAAAATGGTTCATGATGTTGAGCACATTCTCCATATGTCTGCTTGAGAACTAACAGTGTAATTGAATTGTTCATAATACAAAGGATAAATGCTTAAGGAATGAATATCCTATTTTTCCTGATGTGATTATTTCACATTGTATCAAAACAACTCATATACCCCATAAATATATGCACTTAATATGTACCCATAAAAACTTAAAATTAAACAATTAAAAAAATTAAAATGTTTTATATTTTCTCTGCTTCAAAAAAAATTAACTTTCTTACCTAACATTCAATTTCTACTTTAGAAAACATTTGACAATGAGAAAAATTCAATTTAAAAGCCAAACTTTCTATGATGACTCAAATTAAAGTACACAAATTCTATGTCAATTCTTTGACATTTACATTGAATTATTTGACACTTTAAAAGCCTTTCATAAACTTGATATGCACAGACACATTAACTTACTTTCAGTGTTAGTAAGGGAGGAGATCACTCCTCATACTGTCTTATGTCCAATTTCTGCCTCCAAAGAAAAAAGAAGAAAATACTAAAGGCAGAAATGAAATCCACAAGCAGATAGCCTGGTGCCACTCTCTGGGCCGGGTAGTTAAAGATCGACCCCTGACCTAACTGGTAATGTTATCTATAGATTCCAGCATTTTATGGAAAAGCATTGTAAAAATCCCTGTCCTCTTCTGTTCCGTTCTGATTACTGGTGCATGCAGTCCCCAGTCATGTACCCACTGCTTGCTCAATCGATCACGACCCTCTCACGTGGACCCTTGTAGAGGTGTGAGCCCTTAAAATGGACAAGAATTGCTCACTCAGGGATCTCAGCTCTTGAGACAGGAGTCTTGCTGATACTCCCAGCTGAATAAAACCCTTTCTCCTTTAACTTGGTGTCTGAGGAGTTTTGTCTATGTCTCTTCCTGCTGCATTGGTATCTTTATTTTTATCCTTCAGATATAAAGAGAATGTTATGAAATTATCAAGAATTCAACATGATCAACCAGTGAAACCCCTGGATCGAGCAGTCTTCTGGATTGAATTTGTCATGCGACACAAAGGAGCTAAACACCTTCGGCCTGCAGCCCATGACCTCACCTGGTTCCAGTACCACTCTTTGGATGTGATTGGGTTCCTGCTGGCATGTGTGGCTACTGTGATATTTATCATCATGAAATGTTTTCTGTTTTGTTTCTGGAAGTTTGCTGGAAAAGGAAAGAAGAGAAAAAGTGATTAGTTATATCTGAGATTTGAAGCTGGAAAACCTGATAGATGAGACTACTTCAGTTTATTCCAGAAAGAAAGGTTATGATGCCAGATTTCTTTCTTCCTGTGACCAAAAAATAAAATTAAATTAAAAAACTTTTCAAAATTTACTTTGTCAAACAAAAATTTGTTTTTCAGAGATTTACCACCCAGTTAATGGTTAGAAATATTTTGTGGAAAAGAAGAAAACACTTGGGAAAACACAAAATGATGTAAATCCATATGAGCTTGTGTTGAAATTTGTTGAACTTATATTGAAATTTGTTGTTCTAATTCATAGTTTACACACAAAAAAATTTACTCAACTTAACTGTATTTCACACATTCTACATAAACAGAAGAACATGAAGAATTCCACTGACAGGATCAGTGCTATTTGCACATACTCAGAATTTTGACTTCATTTCAAGCAGCATTGTATTGTTTTAACTGCTACTAAAGAAACCATTATATAGTGAAATTGTATAGAAAATCTCTCTTCCTTTTGATATTTTAAGATGAGTAGTACTGCCAGCAATGGAACAAAACTGGATGGAGAATGACTTTGATGAGTTGAGAGAAGAAGGCTTCAGTAGATCAAACTTCTCAGAGCTAAAGGGGGAACTACATAACCAGTGCAAAGAAAGTAAAAACCTTGAAAAAAGAATAGATGAATGGATAACTAGAATAATCAATGCAGAGAAGACCTTAAAAGAACTGATAAAGATGAAAGCCATAACACGAGAACTATGTGACAAATGCACAAGCTTCAGTAACTGACTCGATCAACTGGAAGAAAGAGTATTAGCGACTGAAGATCAAATGAATGAAATGAAGTGAGAAGATAAGTGTAGAGAAAAAAAGAGTAAAAAGAAATGAACAAAACCTCCAAGAAATATGGGCTTTTGTGAAAAGACCAAATCTACATCTGATTGGTGTGCCTGAAAGTGACGGGGAAAATGGAACTAAATTGGAAAACACTCTGCTGGATATCATCCAGGAGAACTCCCCAACCTAGAAAGGCAGGCCAACATTCAAATTCAGGAAATACAGAGAATGCCACAAAGTTATCCCTGGAGAGGAGCAACTCCAAGACACATAATTGTCAGATTCACCAAAGTTGAAATGAAGGAAAAAATGTTAAGGGCAGCCAGAGAGAAAGGTCAGGGTAAACACAAAAGGAAGCCCATCAGACTAACAGCAGTTCTCTAGGCAGAAACTATGCAAGCCACAAGAGAGTGAGGGCCACTATTCAACATTCTCAAAGAAAAGAATTTTCAAAATAGAATTTCATATCCAGCGAAAGTAAATTTCATAAGTGAAGGAGAAATAAAATCCTTTACAGACAAGCAAATGCTTAGAGATTTTGACACCACCTGGCCCGCCCTACAAGAAATCCTGAAGGAAGCACTAAACATGGAAAAGAACAACCAGTACCAGCCATTCCAAAAATATGTCAAAATGTAAAGTCCATCAATGTTAGGAAGAAACTGCATCAACTAGCGAGCAAAATAACCAGCTAATATCATGATGTCAGGCTCAAGTTCACACATAACAATATTAACCTTAAGTGTAAATGGATTAAATGGTCCAATTAAAAGACACAGGCTGGCAAATTGGATAAAGAATCAACACCCATCAGTTGACTGCATTCAGGAGACCCATCTCATATGCAGAGACACACATAGGCTCAAAAAAAAGGGATGGAGGAAGATCTACCAAGCAAATGGAAAACCAAAAAAAAAAAAAAAAGTCAGGGGTTGTAATCCTAGTCTCTGATAAAACAGACTTTAAACCATCAAAGATCAAAAGAGACAAAGAAAGTCATTACATAATGGTAAAGGGATCAATTTAGCACGAAGAGCTAACTACCCTAAATATATATGCACCCAATACAGAAGCACCCAGATTCATAAAGCAAGTCCTTAGAGACTTACAAAGAGATTTAGACTCCCATGCAATAATAATGGGAGATTTTAACACCCCACTGTGAACATTAGATAGATCAATGAGACAGAAAGTTAACAAGGATATCCAGGAACTGAACTCAACTCTGCACCAAGCAGACCTAATAGACATCTACAGAACTCTCCAACCCAAATCAACAGAATATACATTCTTCTCAGCACCAAATCACATTTATTCAAAAACTGACCACATAGTTGGAAGTAAAGCACTCCTCAGCAAATGTAAAACAACAGAAATTATAACAAACTGTACCTCAGACCACAGTTCAATCAAACTGGAACTCAGGACTAAGAAACTCAATCAAAACCGCTCAACTACATGGAAACAGAACAACCTGCTCCTGAATGACTACTGGGTACAAAACAAAATGAAGGCAGAAATAAAGATGTTCTTGAAACCAATGAGAAAAAAGATACAATATATCAGAATCTCTGGGACACTTTTAAAGCAGTGTGTAGAGGGAAATTTATAGCACTAATTGCCCACAAAAGAAAGCAGGAAAGATCTAAAATTGACACCCTAACATCACAATTAAAAGAACTAGAGAAGCAAAAGTAAACACATTCAAAAGCTAGCAGAAGGCAAGAAATAACTAAGATCAGAGCAGAACTGAAGGAGATAGATAAACAAAAAACCCTCCAAAAAATCAATGAATGCAGGAATTGGTTTTTTGAAAAGATCAACCAAATTGATAGACCAGTAGGAAGATTAATAAAGAAGAAAAGAGAGAAGAATCAAATTGACACAATAAAAAATGATAAAGGGAATATCACCACCGACCCCACAGAAATACAAACTACCATCAGAGAATACTATAAACAACTCTACACAAATAAACTAGCAAACCTAGAAGAAATGGATAATTTCCTGGACACTTACACTCTCCCAAGACTAAATCAGGAAGAAGTTGAATCCCTGAATAGACCAAGAGTAGGTTCTGAAATGGAGGCAATAATTAATGGCCTACCAACCAAAAAAAGTCCAGGACCAGACAGATTCACAGAAGAATTCTACCAGAGGTACAAGGAGGAGTTGGTACCATTCCTTCTGAAACTATTCCAATCAATAGAAAAAGAGGGAATCCTCTCTAACTCATTTTACAAGGCCAATATCATCTTGATACCAAAGCCTGAGAGAGATACAACAAAAAAAGAATGTTAGACCAATATCCCTGATGAACATCGATGCAAAAATCCTCAATAAAATACTGGCAAACTGAATCCAGTAACACATCAAAAAGTTTATCCACCATGATCAAGAGGACTTCATCCCTGGGATGTAAGACTGGTTCAACATACGCATATCAATAAACATAATCCAGCATGCAAACAGAACCAAGGACAAAAAACACATAATTATCTCAATAGATGCAGAAAAGGCCTTTGACAAAATTCAACAGCCCTTCATGCTAAAAACCCTCAATAAATTCAGTATTGATGGAACATATCTCAAAATAATAAGAGCTACATATGACAAACCAACAGCCCATATCGTATTTAATGGGCAAAAGCTGGAAGCATTCACTTTGAACATCGGTACAAGACAAGGATGCCCTCTCTCACCACTCCTATTCAACATAGTATTGGAAGTTCTGGCAAGGACAATCAGGCAAGAAAAAGAAATAAAGGGTATTCAGTTAGGAAAAGAAGAAGTCAAATTGTCCCTGTTTGCAGATGACATGGTTGTACATTTAGAACACCCTATTGTCTCAGCCCAAAATCTCCTTAAGCTTCTAAGAAACTTCAGCAAAGTCTCAAGATACAAAATCAATGTGTAAAACTCACAAGCATTCTTATACACCAGTAACAGACAGAGAGCAAAATCATGAATGAACTCCCCTTCACAATAGCTTCAAAGAGAATAAATTACCTAGGAATCCAACTTACAAGGGATGTAAAGGACTTCTTCAAGGATAAACCACAAATCACTGCTCAGTGAAATAAAAGAGGACACAAACTAATAGAATAACATACCATGCACATGGATAGGAAGAATCAATATTGTGAAAATGGCCATGCTACCCAAGATAATTTATAGATTCAACGTCATTTCCATTAAGCTACCAATGACTTTCTTCACAGAATTGGAAAAAACTTCTTTAAAGTTCATATGGAACCAAAAAAGACCCCGCATTTCCAAAACAATCTTAAGCCAAATGAACAAAGCTGGAGACATTATGCTACCTGACTTCAAACTACACTGCAAGACTACAGTAACCAAAAGAGCATGGTACTGGTACCAAAACAGAGATATAGACCACAGGAACAGAACAGAGCCCTCAGAAATAATACCATGCATCTACAGCCATCTGATCTTTGACAAACCTGACAAAAAGAAGAAATGGGGAAAGAATTCCCTATTTAATAAATGGTGTTGGGAAAATTGGCTAGCCATAAGTAGAAAGCTGAAACTGGATCCTTTCCTTAGTCCTTAGAGGAAAATTAATTCAATTTGGATTAGAGACTTAAATGTTAGACCTAAAAAGATAAAAACTCTAGAAGGAAACCTAGCTAATACCATTCAGGACATAGACATGTGAAAGGACTTCATGTCTAAAAACAAAAGCAACAGCAACAAAAGTCAAAATTGACAAATGGGATCTAATTAAACTAAAGAGTTTCTTCACAGCAGAAGAAACTATCATCAGAGTGAACAGGCAACCTACAGAATGGGAGAAAATTTTTGAAATCTACTCATCTGACAAAGGGCTGATATCCAGAACCTACAAAGAACTTAAACAAATTTACAAAAACAAAACAAACAACCCCATCGAAAAGTGGACAAAGGATATCAACAGACACTTCTCAAAAGAAGACATTCATTCAGCCAACAGACACATGAAAAAATGGTCATCATCACTGGCCATCAGAAAAATGCAAATCGAAACCACAATGAGATACCATCTCACACCAGTTAGAATGACAATCATTAAAAAATCAGAAAACAACAGGTGCTGGAGAGGATGTAGAGAAATAAGAACACTTTTACACTGTTAGTGGGACTGTAAACTAGTTCAACCATTGTGGAAAACAGTGTGGCAATTTCTCAAGGATCTCGAACTAGAAATACCATTTGACCCAGCCATCCCACTGCTGGGAATATACCTAAAGGATTATAAGTCATGCTGCTATAAAGACACAT